>NC_058136.1:40132911-40197953 GCF_016433145.1 Gracilinanus agilis
AGGGGAGGGAAAGGGGAGGGGAGGGGAGGGAAAGGGGAGGGGGCTAGGGGCGGGCAGAGGAGGCGGAGGAAGCCTCTTGTACTAGGAACCGCGGCTAACCACTTCAGTAAACCTGTTCCACGCACCGAGCATGCGCGGCACTGTTCACACATGCTCAGCAGGCTCTCTCGGGGCTTCAGAGTAGAGTAGCCAGAGGAAGGATCCCGAAAGGGTAGCAGAAGTAGCCTGTCAGAGGGGGAGGGGGAGGGGGTAGAGAGAGGCCCAGGGCGGGACAACGAGAAGGTCCCGAATAGCAGCTCCCTTTTCAGGATCCACAAAAGCATCTTACCGTAGAACTCACTACCACGCACCCCCTGACTTTGTGACAGACCCATGAGAAAGTAAGGAACTGAGCATCCATTATCTCCTTTATCCATGCACCCTTCCCCCTGCGCGGGCCAGACTCATTTCTTTTTCTCACTGAAAGTGTCCCATCCTAAGTGCTTCCAGCGGGCTTCTCTTACTATCGCTCAAAGAACACTCGCGGGCGCACACGCACGCACGCGCGTACACGCACACACACGCGCATTGCATGGGTGCATTTTTAGCTCCAGAAACTTAACTTCGCCGATTGCTCTTTGTGACAAGAGTGGCCTAACGGTCTACAGCAGAAACGCCTCTATTCGAGAACTTCGGTGTTCTCGTCTCCACTCCACGTTTCGAAACACCACGGAGCTTAAAGCAGACAAGTTCTCCTTGAAATTCTGCCTGTTTAAAAGAGACGCTCAGTACCTTGGACAGGTTTTTTTCACCCTTCTACCTAAAACTCTTTACTTCCCCCAAAACCTATCACCTGGCTGCCGCCGTCATGACAAAATTCTTTCCTACCTCCTGACAAATTAAACGAAACGGAGTGTGTGTGAGACAGTGAGTTTGAAAATAAGGCGCCCAATCAGTGATGTTTAGAGGATAGCACAGATGCCCTCAACCCACTCCACCACGGTCCCAGGTATGGAGTGAGTGAAACTGATGGGATTCACAATAAGAGGGAAAATTTGTTGGAAAGAAAGTAAGGAAAGGATAGAACCAGATCAGGAAAATTGGGCTATACAGTGTGGAAAAGGTACTTGTGTTGGAGAGCATGCTTCTTTTGTGTGTGGAGTATCCTGACTCGTATTTTGAAAAGTCAGTTTTTATGTTAAACATATCTAAAAGAATAGTGATCTTTTTCACAATGTGTGTATTATATGCTTATACATCATACTTTTAAAACTGAGGTAGGCATTTATTCACTAACACGTTTATGAAGTACCCACCGTTTGCAAAGCACTAAGCACTTTGCTAGGTTCAGGAGAGGATACAACAATTTCCAAGACAAGGGCTTGCCTTAAAAGAGCTTGTCAAATATCCATACCACATATATCTGCCAAAGTAATTTTATCTGTAATAGATCCAAAGCTCTCAGAAAGGGAGGACCTTTCTAAGTTGTTTTGTTTGGGTCTCAAGTCTGTAACAGCTGTTCTTGGGGAGGATGATAAGTATCTTAAAAGTGTAAGAGATAATATTTGTAAAGTGCTTCGCACAGTGCCTGGCACAGAGTAACTGCTTAATAAATGCTTATTCCATCCATGTAACCCTGAGACTTGCTATTCATGATATCTCTATTTTCCAAGACATTCAGATCTTCCACAAAGTAAATGCAATATAGGCAGCTGACTTTTTTAAGATTAAATTTTATTTTTTTAAATAACAAAACTCCACCTCTCTCTCTCCCCTTTCCCCCTCCCCATTGAGAAAGAAAGAAAAATAAAACCACTGTTACAAGCACATATAGTCAAGCAAAACAAATTCCCCCATTGGCCGTGTCCAAAAAAAATCTCAATCTGCACACTGAATCCCTCTCTGTCAGGAGGTGGGTATCATGTTTCAGCATGAGTCCTTTGGGATCACAGTTGGCCATTGCATTGATCAGAGTCCTAAAGTCTTGCAAAATTGTTTGTCTTTACAATAATGTTTTCATTGTAGAAATTTTTCTCCTTGTTCTGCTTACTCTACTCTGCAGGGACAGATAGTTATCTGTTTCTTTTTCCTGGGTTTAGAGAAAAGTTTAGCCTGTGCTTATCTATATAACATACAGCAGTCTCTGAAACAGCAGTAACTTCAGTACTGCTGTGTGGTATAATGGGAAGAGAACTGGCTTTAGAGCTAGAGCAGCTGGCTTTGAATCCACCCCCTGCCACTTCACTACCTGTGTGATCTTGGCTGAGACATTTTGCCTCTCTAGGCCTGCCTCAATTTTCTCATAGATAGTATCTTCCAGTGCTAAGTCAGTGATGCTATGTAGCAACAAGTTGTATGAGGCCCTGAAAAATATGGGTAATTCAAGGACTGAAGTACATTAAGCCTAGGATATAAAGTATGAGTTGTTGTCCTTTGTATAGGATAATGATGCTGATGATGTTGAAACTGTCTCACGGAGTCTGAGTTTTTTCCAGTATTTATGATCAGTAACATTAAGGCACCATACTTTCTGAATTCTTTTCCCTGCCTATACCAGTTAGCATACGCTGGCCAGCAAGAGATAGGACTGATATGGGCAGCCATCTAATTTAGCAAAACCTTCTTGAAAATACAACCAACTCATCTGGGCCTTGTTAAAAGGTTACGGAATATAAACTGGAGGCCTTTGATCAGCAAGTCAGAAATCACACAAAGTTCCTACCCTGTGGTTTTGCTCTCTGATGAGCACAGAGAAATGTATAACTGAAAATATTATTATAGAAAGAGCCACCTGGCTCCTCAGTGTATCCATTGTAAATACTTTCCAAGAGTTTATAACCTAACTCATTTTAAAGTGGTGCTTCAACTACACACAGAAATGCACTATACAGAAACTGTTCCTTTGGAACTATTTTTATTACATCACCAAGTTTGGGCTAATGTCCAGAAACAGGGATGGCAATAGCAAATTCATTACTTAAGGTCTTGTTAAGGTTCTATTGTGAAGGATAATGATTTATTAGCTTAAGTAATACCAGCATAGTGTAATGGAAAGACACTGGACTTGGAGTCAGAAAACTTTATATTAATAGAAGTAGTGTCCAGACAAGAGAGGTAATAGTCTCAATGTTCTCCTCTCTTCTTGTACTACATGTGGAATACTGTGTTCAGTTCTAGGCAGAAAAGAAAATGACAAACAGGAGTAAGTTCGAAGGAGAAGAATCAGGGTGTTTAGGGGAGTGAAAACCATGTTATAGGATAAGTTGAGGGAACTAGGGATATATAGGGGGACCGTGATAGTTGTCTTCAAGTATGTGAGAGGCTATCATGTGGAAGAGGGATTCGTCTTGTTCTGCCTTAGGGGAGAACTAAGAGCAGTGGGGTAGAAGATGCAGAGGTAAATGTAGGCTTAACATAGGGAAAAACCTCCTTCCAATTCGAGTCCTCTAAAAGTTAGTTAGGCTGCTGTGGAACATAGTGGGCTCCCCACCCTGAGGCTTTAAGCAAAGATTGGATAGATGCTCATTAGGTATCTCTTAGAAGAGATTCTTGTTCAGAAATGGGCTGGATGAGATGGTCCTAGAGGTCCCTTCTAAGCAGAAGGTTTTGTTATTCCTCAGCTTGGAGAAAACGTAAGGGAACCTAATTACAGGTTCTAGATATTTGAAGGACTGTCATGAGGCAGAACTTGGCTCAATATATGAAAGAACTTCCTAATAATCAGAGCTATTCCCAAATGGAATTCCCCTCTCTCCCCTTCCCCATCTACTAGAGGTCTTACCTGGAAATCTGGATGATTCTTTTCTAAGGCCTTTTGTAGGGGAGATACATGCTTTAAGTATACTTAAGATTTGTAAATCTGATATATTTATATGGAATACTTATAAGTATATATTTGGAAATCTGGTATACTTAAGATTTAGAAATCTGAGATGCCATGGTTCTTTTCTATCTGGGTTCAGGTCTTAGCTCAATTGTTTACTGAGTTGTATGACTTATGGCAAATTCTTTGACTCCTCTGAGCCTCAGTTCCCTCACCTTTAAAATAAGGATGAAAATAATACTTGCACTACCCATTGATATGGTTACAATACATGTGACATGATTTGTAACCACAAAGTGCTATTTGGAGGTAAACAACTCACGTTATACTTAATAGTTAATAGTTAACATTTATATAACACTTATTATGTGTCAGATGCTATACTAAGTGCATTACAAATTATTATTTCATTTGACTTTATACATACTTGTTTCATCACAGCCATTATTCCCTGCTAGTTGACAAAAGATAATACTTTTATTTGACAATAGAAAAGATTAGTCTGCCCTAATTTGTTTGCACTAGCCTTTTCCCCTTTATGGATCAAATTTGTAATGTGTATAAGGGGATACACTTGATCTGCCACATGTTATCCATGTGATCTTGGGCCAATCACTTCACTAAGTCCCAGTTTCATCCATAAAATTAGAGGGCTGAACTAGATTACCTCTGAGATTCCTTCCAAATCTAGAGTCATGAATTCTTTTTAATGTTTGTCCTAGGAGATTTTACTAATACCAACTTACTTAAGGGTAACCACCACAATAACTAAATCCATTTGATAGCGGACCTTGTTATAATTTTTATATGAACAAAACAGGCATTACCAAAAATAGAATAATTTTGATGCTCAAATAGCTCTTGAAATCTGGTCAAGGTCTTTCTTTCGTAATAATGCTACTTTCTTTAAAAACTAACAAAACAAAGGGTCTCACTGTTAGACTTTGTTATAATATGTTATACTAATCATGCTATAATGTTACAATAATCAACTAACTGAACAGCAACTAAATTCCATGGATGCCCATGGATGTTATAATGTTATATGTTATAATGTTACCGTGTTATAATAATCAACTAACTGAACAGAAAATAAATTCCATGGAAGCCCCAAATCTAGTAATCAGGTAGGCTGAGATGTGATTTAACAGTTAGCGATAAAATATTAGTTTAAATATATAGTAACATATCTAATTTTATGCTGTCATTTGAATATGTTATTATAAAAATGTCTATATTGATAGGACTCATAAATTCCTAGACTTTTGTACCTGAAAAGGAGCAAGGAGGTCATGCAAGCCCCTCATTTTACAGATAAGTAAACTGAGGACTAATGAAATCACTTGCCCAAAGTCACACGGATAGCTATGACACAACTTTTGAGTTTGACTTGTATTAGCTCTAGACTTCATCAAGCTGTCTACACTTGCTTCTTAGGTGCCTCTTTTGATTGGCCCAAGCATTTTTAGCTGAAGTTAAAGGTTCTATTTATGGTTTAGAACAGTTTGGGGTTTGTTTTCCTGTGCAAAGCTGAACCAGACAATGTCAGACTTACAACCACAGCCTTATTAGCATTGCAGTCTAACTGAGCTAACTTGCAAACAGTTTCTTATGCAATAAAGCCTGATTGAATCGTGTGACACAAACTCCAAATTTGCCATCATCTGAACAGGGCTTCAGATAAAGTTACCCCTTGCACTATCTATGAAAAGAAGGGGCCGGGGGCAGCTGGGTGGCTCAGTGGATTGAGAACCAAGCCTACAGATGGGAGATCCTAGGTTCAAATCTGGTCTCAGACACTTCCTAGCTGTGTGACCCTGGGCAAGTCACTTGACCCCATTGCCTAGCCCTTACCACTCTTCTGCCTTGGAACCAATACAGAGTATTGATACCAAGATGAGGGTTTTATTTTTTTAAAGGGGGGAGCAAATGGGGGAAGAATTGAAAAAAAATGAAATGCATCATCTTTTTAAGGGATATATTTGCTTATATACATGAAGAGAACAGTTTGGTTTCAGGCATGATAGACTCTACAAATCTTTCACATCATTTGAGTTACAGTATTTTTTTTAGCAACAAACTTGTACTTTAAAAAAACCTAAAGTTAGTTCAAACTAGCTTTTTCTCTTGTTAGTCTAATCAGGTTTGATTGTGTATCCCTGGTACATTATATCATGAATAAAGCTGATGAATCAGGGAATGGCTAGAACTTGAAACAAGTCACTTGATCACTCTGGCATCAGTTTCTACTTTGGAGGGGAAAAGGGTTATACTAGGTGGTGTCTATCTCAAAATCTGTGAAACTATGAAAACCTTCTCCTGGATATGCCAAACAGGTTTTCTTTTCTTTTTGCCTAAACCTGTTCCTCCTCATGATTCCACTATTTCTGTCAGTGGTACCACCATTCTCCCAGTCTCCTATGTTCATAACCAAGAGATTGTTAATCTTTGATTCTTCCCTCTCCTTGACCTTTCATACCAAATCTGTTACTGGATATGAGAAAAAAATCTGAATCTTCTTCTATAATATCTCATACCTCTGATCTCTCCTCTATTCTCACTACCACTACTCTAGTAGGATCCAAGTGGGATATTGACACAGCCTTCTAATAGGTTTTCCAGCCTCTCATCTCTCTTCCCTCCAATCTATCTTTTAGATAGCTTTGAGCAAATCACTCCTCTGCTCAAAAAATTTCAACAATATCTTTTTACCTACTGACTAAATATCAAACTTTAAGAAAAAAAGATCAAACTGTTACTTAAGGCCTTCCACAACCTGGCACCAATCTACCTTTTCAGCCTTATCTCATATTATTCCATTCTATATGTTCTACACTCCAACCAAACTAAACCACTGGATAGCTCTCTGCCCTTAAAACATACTTTGATATTTTCTATATCAGTGCCTTTGCTCACCTTCTGCCATATACCTAAAAGGCCCTTCTTTCCCCTCTTTATCTGTTGAATTTATAACTCTCCTTTGAAAACCACCCTAAATCCCATCTCTTCAAATCCAGCCTCAGACATTTACTATCTGTGTGAACTAGCAAGTCACTTAATCTATTTCAATTTCCTCAACTGTCAAATAGGGTTAATAATAGTACCTACCCCACAAAGTGGTTGTGAAGATCAAATAAGATGATGCTTAGTATAGTGCCTGACACAGAAGTGCTATATAAATGCTTATTCCCTTTCCCATTCATTTCTTACTGCATATTCTATTATATTCCTATGCCATAATTTGTCCAGTCTTTTCCCTATTCATTGCCACCTTCTGGATTTCCAGTTCTTTCCTATAACAGAGTTTCTATAAATGTTATTGCCTAATCACATCTTTTGATCACTTATCTATTAGGGAATGGCTTTTATTCTGCTTAGTTTTATAATGAATTAAAGCTATTTGAAGGTAAAGGCTCTTTCATTTTTACCTTTGAATTTACAGCATCTAGCACACTTTATCTTTCCACCTAAATTCTCCCCTCTTCCTAAATGTCCCGATTGCTGTTGAGAATACCCCCATGCTCCCAGTTCCCCAGTTTCATAACCTAGGTATTATCCTTGACTTGCCAATCTGTTTCCAAGTCCTGTTGATTTGAACTCTATATCATCTCGTATATGTCCCCTTTTCTCTTCTTACATTGCCACTAGTCTGGTATGGCCTTATCACCTCAAGTCTGGATTATTTGCAACAGCCCCAGAGTTGGTCTCCCTGTCTCAAGGCACTTCCAACTCTAACCCATCCTCCACTCAGCTGTCAAATTAATCTTCATAAAATGCAGATGTGACCATGTCACCTCACCACCACTATCCCATTCTATAAATGCCTATGGCTCCCTATCACTTGGAGAATCAAATATAAAACCCTCTGTTTTGCATTTAAAGCACTTCACAACATAATCCCTTCCTACCTTTCTAGTCTTATTGCATCTTATTTCCTTCTCTCTCCCTCTCCTGGGATCCAGTGACACTGCCACCTTTTGTCCTCAAACAAATTCTGTGCATTTTTTGGGCTGTTCTCCATTTCTGAAATGCTTTTGTTCTTCATTTCTGCCTCCTGGCTTCCCTGTCTCTCTTTAAGTCCCAGTTAAAATTATATCTACTATGAGAAGCCTTTCCTGATTCCTTTTAATGTGAGTGCATTTCCTCTATTTTCTGAAATTTATCTTGTCTAGACCTTGTTTGTACTTGTTTCCATGTTGTCTCCTCCATCAGACTGAGAGCTTTTTGAAAAAAAAAAAAAGGACCATCATTTAAGTACTTAAATACTTATTGACTGGCTTAATTGTACATAGTAGGCACTTAATAAATATTTTTATTCCTATTAGGTCAAGTAGAACAAAAGACAGACCAGGGCAGTCAATAGGGTTATCAAAGTAAGGAAAAATTGTTGAAGACAAGCAGAGGTAGTAAGTCTTAACAGACAGAAAACTACTGAGAGAGATCTTTAGGCACAGGCTATATAGTACCCTGGATAGCTCCTTAAGAGAGTTTTGAGGCTCTTCTGAGACCTTCTTAACCTTAGAGCTGAAGGTCTACTTAGTTGTCTTCACTCCTTGGAGGAATTACTTGGTTAACAATGAGGCCTCAACTGTAGGTGCCCTGATTAGTTTCTAGAAACCAAGATTATCTTCATCTTTCCCCAGGAGTTTTGAATTTGCACAGCAAATGAGAAAGTACAACACAAATCATAGAGCTGGAAGGAACATCAGAGGCCATTTGTAGTGGTGATGATGTTGAGTTGTTTGACTCTTCATGATTCCATTTGGGGTTTCCTTGACAAAGGTACTGGAGTGAGCTTCTTTTTCCAGCTCATTTTTACAGATGAGGAACTGAAGCAAACAGGGTTAAATGACTTGCCCAGGATCGTACAACGGATAAATATCTGAGGCCAGATTTGAACTCAGGAAGAGGAGTCTTTTTTATTTCAGGCTTGGCACTCTGTCCACTGTGCCACCTAGCTACCCAAAGGCCATTTACTCGAATCTAAAGCTATATAGGTCCCCCCCTCTACAACACCATGAAAAAGGGGTCATCCAGGCTCTTCAGGAACTCTACTGAGGAGGTGTTCACTGCCTCCCGATTCTTAGGAAGTTTTCTCTTACAGCAGAACTAAATCTATCTTTCTGCAACTTTTACCACCCTCACTCTTAGTTCTGCCCAAGCAGAACAAGTCTAATCCCTTATCCACATGACAAACCTTCAAATAATTGAAGATGGCTTTTATTCCCCCTGAGCCCCCCCCCAACATGTTTTCTTTTCTGGACATAATGTCTGGTTTCTTCAACTAATCTTCTTATGATATGATATTAAGGCTCCTCACCATTCTAGTCACCTTCCTCTTGATGTTCTGCAGCACAGCACTCTCCTTTCTAAAACATGGTGTCGAGAAGTGAACCCAGTACATCAGATGTGATCAGAGTATAGAGAGAGACCTTTCTAGTCCTGCCTATTATCCCTATGTTAATAGAGCCAAAGGAAATACTAACAGGCATCTTGTCTTACTTGGGACTGGTTAAGTGTGTGGTTGTGTGTGTGTGAAGGGAAAAAAGGAGCCTGATAAGACAGCCATCTTCCAGACCACTACATGATTTGTCCTCATGGGACCCTATCTTGGTCCAGACATCAAGGTTGAGGACCTGACAAATTAAAAGAAAGTAAGACTAATAAATCAGCAACCATCAAAAATGGTTTTTCCATCCTGAAGAGATTTAAGAATGATTTTGATTATTATTCTTTTTAGCATTCAATTTGAAACTATAAACCTTAAGTAATAGGCATTCAGAATGCATTTAGCTCAGAGGGTCAGAAGATCAAAGATTTAGAGCTCGAAGGGACTTTCTAAAACATTTCACTGAATTGACCTAACGTATGATTTAGACAGCTTTTAAAATGAATTTTCTATGAAAGAATCTCACAATTCATTTGAATTATTTTAGAAAACATATCCTATGTAACCAGAGAAAGTCTTTCAAAGGTGTCAAAGTGGCCGCCTCACTTCTCTGCTAGTTACTGCCCTGAGTATGATTGGGTATATTTGAATGGAAATTTAATTAAAGTCAGATTGCAATATACTCTGAATCAGAAGTCCAACAACACAATTTCTTTTCTAATGAATTTTAATCATTTCGAAAAATGGAATTTAAGCCAAATAAAATCTTTTCTTAAATCAATGTTTATTACAACTGAATCTAACATAGTGCCATTTAGATTGAGAAAAATAGTCTGGTTATAAACACAAATGCTGTACCTTAAGCCAGGGCCTTTTGTACTAAACATTCACATTAAAGCATTCTTCACAGGCCTTGAATGCCATCGCAAGGTATGGGGTCCATAGAAAACCATACTCTCGATTTCCCTCCAACTTGACATTTTTATACAGGTAAAAAGCTTGTGCAAAGGAACACCAAAGAGAACTTTGCTCAATGGAATCAAGAGTGTGAATGTTAGGATCAACAATCAAGAGAGGTATTGCCAGAAAAATTAGCCAAGGATGCAGAAATATCCCAGAACTACAACATGCAGCTGGAGGGATGAGGAAGAAACAGAGAGAAGGATGCTCTTGCAATTTCCTCCCCCCCATCCCAGTTGCCTTGGTGACAGGTAGAATCATTTAAGTGCTGGTTGTATAAGAACTTCCCAGCCATTTTTGAATACTGGCTGGTGGCACCATTTCCTTCTCCTCCTCCCACCCACTGCTATCCTGAGTCACTGTGTAACTCTGGCTTCCTGGTCTCTGTAGCAGCACAGGGTCCTACAAAGCATGAGACTCAGAGCACCTGCACCAGTTTGCTACATCCTAGAGTCTCCTCCTATATAATAACTACAAAGAATAACTAAGTTAGGTGATTTCAGAAATCCAATACAATTTTGTATTTTGGAACTTTATATAGTATTCTATGGACTTGGAGTCAGGAAGAGCTGTGTTCAAGAACCATTTCTGTCACTTTGGGCAAACCACTTAATTCATTCTTTAGGCTATATATCCTCGATACCTCAACTGCTTCCTGACTGGCCCCTTCTCCCATTGGTGAGTTCTCTCTGGAACTTCTCTTTTGGGGAATGGTCCAGACCAGCTACCCTTCATTCTCTGGACTTAGCTACCAGGCCCCCCCAAGTGGATACCTCCTTCCCTTGTGCCCCTTTCTTTGCAGCTTCCCATCTTTGTGTCATCTGCCACTAGAATGTAAGCTCTTTGAGGGCAAGGACTCTTTCTTTTTGCTTGTATTTTTATCCCCAGTGCTTAGCCCAATACCTGGCATATCTGCTTAATAAATACTAGGTGTTAAATGACTGACCTAATATTTATGAGCCTCAATTTTTTAAATTTGTAAAATGGGAATAATTACCACATTTACCTGGTAGAGTTGTTATAACATTCAAATAAAGTATTTTTCAAACTTTAAGGTGCTAGGTAAATATGAGTTATTATTATTATTTTTCCTTAGCATTTTAGTAAAATATGGAGAAAACAAGAAGAAAATTTTGAAGAAAAAAAAGGGTGTTTTGATTTTCTTTCTTTCTTTTCTTAAAACCCTTACCTTTTTAGAATTGATACTGAGTATATTGGTTCCAAGGCAGAAGAGCAGTAAGGACTAAGTAACTGGGTTGTTAAGTGACTTGTCCAGCATCACGCAGCTAGGAAGTGCTGAGGTCAAATTTGAACTCAAGACTTCCCATCTCCAGGCCCATATCCAATGAGCCCCCAGCTGACCCTAAAGCTTCTATTTTTGACAAAAGGAATGGAAAATACTCATTTGTTTTTCATGGAGTTTTTTGTTGGAGTGTATTAGAAGGTAGAATTTAAATTGCATTGTTCTGTTCTTTAGATGAGATATATACATATATATGTATATATCTTTATATATAGATGTATAAAGAATTTATACTTAAGAAAGTAAATTCCTTTAACATGTAGTCCTTCATACTTAGAACTAGAGGCTATATGTGTGTGTTTAAGAATGTAGATGTTTCAAATATTTCTTTATTAGCAAGGACAATAGTTGGTGGTTTTACCCTTATAATCATATATCCATTCGGCAGTAAGTCAACAAACATGTATTAGTATTTACCATGTCAAGAAAGTATATTAAATGATAGGGAGGATAAAGAGAGAATATCACCCAGTCCTCACCCCCAAGGAGCTTGCAATCCAAAAGACTATAGGTCAGGGCTACTGAGGAAGCTTGATGAATGTAGAGGATGGAGGATTGTACTTGGAGTCAGAGGAATCTGAGTTCAAATCCTGTTTTAAACATTTACTAGCTTGTGACCCTGGGAAAGTCACTTAACTCCACCTATGCCTCAGTTTCCTCATTAGAAAGATGAGAATTTGGACTTTGTGGTCTCTAAGCTTGTTTCTAGCTTGAAATCAATGCTCCTCCAATCTTTTGATGAAGTTGTCCTGAGTTTCTCCCAACATTCCATGGACTCAGAGAGGCATTAGGGCAGCATTGGTGAGCCTTTTAGAGATTGTGTACCCAAAATGCACCTCCAAGCTACCTATGAACACCCCTCTCCCCCTCCCCCCCCCCGCATTACCCATAGAGAGCGGAGGGAGGAAGTGCTTGCATTGAGTGGTTGGATCAAGGGATGGGGCATGCTAAAAATGTCCTCGAACACTGAAGAGGGGAAACAGAGCAGCCCCCTCCGGTACACCAGGGCACACGTGCCACACCTTTGCCCACATGGCATTAGGGCATAGGAGAAAGGTTACCAGCTCTTAGAATCTGAAGAACTAGGTGGAATTCCCTGTTCTCACACTTCTTAGCTGTGTGATCTTGGGAAAGTCCTTTTCCTTCTCTTAGCCTCAGTTTCCTCATCTTCCCTACTTCATGGGCTTATTTTAAGATCAACTAAGATCATGTATATGAAGGTATTTCAAAGTATTGTGTATATATCAGCTGTTACTTCAGAAAGACAGGAAACCCTTTTAAACTTTTTTAGAGGTGAAAGAACAGTTAAAATTCTAGTTTGTTCAGTGCCCCCCTTCTCCCTCCCACCAGCTGGCTGCATGTCATTGCTAATTCTTCCATTACTTAATCTTAATTATACCTCCTCCATGTAAGGTAAGTGGTAAATTAGTGCAAGAGAAGTTTAAAATGACTTATCATTGCATTGTTTATATCCACTGGGACAGACACAAAATAGGAGTTAAATTAATAGGAGTTAAATTATCCACAATTACCATACACCCCCTCCACTTAAAATCCATCAAAAATTAGTAACCATATGTTTTCTGATTGCCACTCTCCTTACAACTAAATACTAAAACTAAAACCATAGAACACCTTACCATGCTTTAAAAAATGGAAGAAGTATAATTTCAAATAACACATTGGATGTTCAACACCTCAGTCTCAATATTGGTTCATCTAACGAACTTCTATTGAGTTCCTACTCTGTACAAGGCACTGGGCTAGGTACCTGGGGCAGATGAGGGTTAAAAAGATGAGGGATAATCCAGCTGAGTGACCCTGGGCAAGTCCCTTGACCCCCATTGCCCACTCTTACCACTCTTCCACCAAGGAGTCCATACACAGAAGTTAAGGGTTTAAAAAAAAAAAAGATGAGGAATGCATGCAGTCTGGGCCCTCAAAAAGCTTGCTTTCAAGTATAAGACACATACACAAACAATTATCATAACAATATCTTAAAGAGATAAAAGCAGTAGAAACAAAGTACTATGAGAATGCAAAGGAATATCGGCCCTGGGTGACTAAAAGAACAGCATTGTCGAGACACGCAGGGAAGGCAAGAGGAACGAGGAATAAGTTCATGTGAGGAAGTCGATGAACACCATTCTAGAAGACGTTAAAGGAATATCTCCTTAATATCCTCAAAGTAGGATTTAAAAAATACAATGTTCAGTAAAAAGGTGCTGAACGAACTTGTTCTATTTTTTCACACTAAAGAAATGCTGTGGTGGGTTCCTTCGATACATAATCCTTTCTATTCAACACACAGAGCTCATGATAAAGAACTGCATTTCCTCTACAAGACAGGGCCATGAAACCTTAAAAAGAGATTCACCCCCTTTCCTGAGGTGTAGACTTATGGGAGGTGAACTATGGAAAAGATCATTAGTGATTGTGTGTCAAAAGAGAAGATGCTCGAAGCCACTCCTACCTAACTCCCCCCACCAAACATCAGTGACTAATGTGTCATTTAATAAATCATTTCTCTATGCCAAGAATAATCTCAAAGAGTTGAGGCGTGTGCCAGCATTTTTTTGTACTCACTGGCAGAATCTGTTTCCTTAACCAGAACACCTATCTGGTACCACCACTGATCAGGAAGGGCAGGATCTCTTTGTGGTCCCACGTGAGCGATTTCATCTGGAGATGGACAACCTCTCTATAATACTGAATTGCCTAGGGTCACTGAGAGGGTAAGTGACTTGTCCAGGCCCAGGCACCCTGTCATTGTGTGTATATGTGTGTGTTTAGGGGGAGATGTTTAGACTTGAATCTAGGTCTTCCAGATACTGAGGCCAGTCTCCGAATCCTCTGTGCTATATTGCCACTCCAAGTCTTAGGCCCACGCAATGCCCTATTTACCCAAATCATCCACCACTGAGCAACAGGCTCTCTACATTCACCTCCAAGAAGCACTTTTTTTTTCTTCCTGGAATTCTGAAGATTTAAAGTAGTTCTACTTAGGTACACCTTACCAAATGACTTTGGTATTGAAAAGATGTCACTCAACTTTTCAGATTCTTGTTTTTTGGTTAAGCCCACAAGAATGATATTTATTAGTACTCACTAGAGTGGTGGCTGATTCTGATATAGTTCCTTATCCTCCAAGGCCCGAGTTCAAACCGTCCATTTATTTCCCATGGGTCTTAGGATGAGAACATAATCATTCTTTAAAAAAAAAAACAACCCTTACCTTCCATCTTAGAATCAATATTGATTCTAAGGCAGAAGAATGATAAGGGCTGGGCAATATGGGGTTAAGTGACTTGCCCAGCGTCACTCAACCAGGAAGTGTCTGAAGACAGATTTGAATCTAGGCCTGCCTCTCAATTCACGCAACCATCTAGCTGCCCCCAAACATTATCATTCTTGATTTCACACTGGTTCAAACCAATACATAAACCATTATTATGAACATATATGACTACCTGGATTGGCTAATCTCCATGAAAGAGGGTATTGAATGTTTGCAGTTTTGTTTCTAAGCTTGCTATTACATTTCTCCTTCTACCTTTTTATAATCTGTATTTAGATTTCTCTACCTGATGGATAAAATAAAACTCTATCCATTATGTACAATGTGTCTTATTTGTCTATGTATCCCGATTTAGAAATATTCATCAAGGTAAATCAAATGATGTTGTTTTCCCAGATAGAAATGAAGCTGTTGGAAAATGTTTAATCAACTTGACTTTATAACCATTATAGAAATGAACTGTGTATCATCCCTGCCACATGGTCTGGCAGGTCTTCTTTTTCAATCACTGGAAGAACTCCTTGTCTGGAGCTATAATTTTTTTTTCCTTCCTGAATCACTCTACCCTAGAACTAAAAATAAAATTCATTTAAAAAACAGAGCATCCTGGTTAAAAGAATGTAATGCAAAATTTATTTGAACTAGTCGATGCAATTTCCCCCTCCAGTCCAAGACAGTGCTAGCTAGCAACAGTTCCTCCTGGGAATGGAATGAAGAGGCGCAACCTCCATCCATTTCTGTATTCCCTTGACTCCCCCTTCCCAGACTTATATCACACTCAAGCAGAAAATAGCTGCCACCAACCAGCATCTCTTTGATTGTGAAATAAGGGGACCTTCTACCACACTGTAAGAATGCATAGGCCTGGGTGTCTACCACTTTAACACTGATCCTATCCTTGTTATCACTATGCCCTTTGGGAGCTTCCATGCCCCATGCAATTTAGTCCCACTTCTCCCAAAAGAGTGGAGAATCGGGCCCATGACATCACTCTATCCAACATTTCTCAAATGACACTTCACTGAGTCTCAGGACTCTGTAAAGTATGTTTAGGTACTATATGTGGGGGAAAAAATTATAATAGGGGAAGAACACAAGAAATTCACTCAGTGAGCTGTGTTGGTAATCTGTGCGTTAAGCCAATTCCGAAGACCATTGTATGTTGGCCTAAATCCTAGACAAGGTACAGGGTCAAACTAACAGATCTCAGAGATCTCTTCCAGTTCTGAGATGCTGTGAGATTGATCATGTGAACAAGGATTTGTCATCTTATTAATCAAGAGTCAGGCATCCGATATGCCTAGTAATGACATGCAACTAGGTTAATGTCAGTCTGGTGCATTTTATACTATTATTGTTTAGGCAACAAGTATCTTTTGTGTGTGTGACCGATGAACAACCTGAGTGTTCCACTGGTACCTAGGAAGTATAACCAGCCTCAGAGAAGGACCCCAACATGTTGGGAGGACCTGGGCAGACACTGCCCAGGAGAAGAAGTCATAAATGGGTTGTAATCTCCACCAACAAGAGAGAGATCGCCCATATTGATGAGATCTCGAGTAATGATGAAGTATTGTTTTGCTATCAGGACAGAGAAATTTGTCTCTGAAGGAGACCACAGAATAGTGTGATCCAATCTTGTACAAGGATCTTAAAAAATAGCGTATAATCAGCAATTAAAATGGGAAGCGCTATCAATCTGAGGAAGAGTTGATATACCAGATGATGTATTCAAAGCCATTATCACAATACTATGCAAATGCATGCATTTGCAATGCCTTTGCTTTTGTTGATGGACACTGAATTTACTCTGGCAAGGAGAAATGCTATTAGGAGTGAATGTTAAGTCATTAGAGCCAGCTGGCAATTTTTTAAAGCAGTCCACTTATTCCTTCCCCTTGCAATTCTCCCCTATCATTCCCGCACCCCATTCAGTTACACAGGTAGTTAAATGGAATGGGCAATATTTGGTACTCACCTGGTGTAAATTGTTACTCGCTCAAGGTAAATGCCCATTTTCCAGCATAGAACATGTAAAAGGTGAATTTGGAACTAGATTCACAATTTAAAGACTCCAGATACCCAGAGATTAGAGATTTCATCACAGGGAAAAATACACTATAAATGTTTATGCCAGATTGCTCATATAAAACACCCAGCAGATAATGCATTTCAGACTGTGTCTTTATGACTATAAAAACATGGTTGGGTTTGCCACAGTTCATTTTCATTCCCGTAGAGGTAAGCCTTTTGCTTCTTAGCTAGACAGTTCTGCCACATGGAAGAGCCACACCCAGGTGAACCGACCACATGCAAGAATCTCCACTTAATTAACAGGATGGTCTATATTTTTAAACATCTTTCTCAAGCACTTAAAAGTATCCAGAGCATGTTTATCAAGGTTTGGAGGGATAACCAACATGTTGGATGATAAGAACCAAAGAGAGGCAAAGAGGCTAGAGCAGGGGTCGGCAACCTTTTTGGCCGTGAGAGCCATAAACGCCACATTTTTTAAAATGTAATTTCATGAGAGCCGTACAGTGCTCACAGTGCCGCTCCTGTAACAGTGCCTGAAAAAAAATGGACTTTATGGCTCCTGCAGAAAGAGTCATATCTGGCCCTCAAAAGAGCCAGATATGGCTCGAGAACCATATGTTGCCAACCACTGGGCTAGAACAACATAGCTGAATCTAATAGGACGAGGTTGGGGTAGGGGTGGGGAGGGAGGTCTGGATCTATTATTTCATAATAGCGGGGAGAATTTCTACTTTGGAAACTCTGATGCAGATCACAGACAAGCAGCTCTTCCATAATTTATGGTCTTAGAGAGTTGCCTTGGGCAGGGAGTGGGGGAAACTGAGAGATTAGATGATTTGCCCAAACTAGTCTCTGTAAGAGGCAGAACTTGAACTCAAGTCTTTCTGAATTCAAGACTGGCCTGGTCCTCTAACTACTATACTATGTTGTTTATTGACGTGCCATTTATTAGGGGGAAATGTCAAATTTGGCACTTTGGTTCCAAAAATCAACTTCAGGAATATAAGATGGAGGAGGCATGGTTAGTCACAACAGCTTTCTGGAACAAGAACTGAGGGCTTCAGTGGACTTCAGGTTCAATATGAGTCTATTCTTCCAATTCAATTTGGTGTTGGCTAAAACATCCGATAAGCCCTGCCAAGTAGCTGTAAACAATCAAAAGAATATGAAGACAATAACTAGTTGAGTAGTGTGGGGCCACCTTTCAGATAAAGACATATGGGTTGCTTAGATTCACAATTGTGAGAAAACTCCACACATCACATAAACTTAAGTCCTTGGTTAATGGAGTTTAGATTCCCAGTCACACAGGACTAGGTTCAAACAATGTTCAGTTTCCACAATTACTACCTTCCTTCCGTAAAGTCTGCACAGAAAAGAACAAAATTTGACTGAAAGTTGTCCTGAAGTATTTAACATATAATTAGCATCCATTTACATTCTGGTTTATTCCCTCTCCCCGAAGTGGACAAACAGAGTGAATCATGGGTAAAGCCGCACGGACCAAAGTGGATCACAGTGGAAACAGGGCAACAACCACCCAAACAAAAGACCCCTTCCTTAGTCACTAATCGAGATAAAAAACATTACTAAAAACCCCTTACCTATATCTCCCTTCCACACCTCTCTTTCCTTACCTTACCTTACCTTACCTTACTTACCTACCTACTTGCTTCTTCTTTTACTAGCTACCCTATTAGTATTTTATTTTATAATACAGCTTGTTCCCTCACCATGGAGTCAGTCTGAGCTGTCAGTTCTTTGGAGGAGACCCTAATCTCCTCTTGTCCACATGAGATTCATTTATTGAGTACCTTAAGATCTTGGGCTTCATTGAGAGGCATAATGTACAGAAAGAGGCAGATGATAGTTCTTGAGAGGAAGGAGCTGTGGATTTGGACTTAAAGTATGCAGATCTGGATTCAAGTTCTGCTTCTTATTAGCTGTGCAATCCCTTTATATCTTTGGGCTTCAGTTTATTTCTATAAAATGAGGACTTTTCAGAGGTCTAGGCTAGTAAAGAGCTAGAAGGGACTTTAGATATCAAAGAGCCTAAGCCCCTGCTTTTACATGTGAGAAAATTGAGGCCCAGTAAGGTGAAGTGACTTGTTGAAGGTCACAAAGCTAATAAGTAGCAGAGCTAGGATTCGTATCATTTCTATATTCTGACTCCAAATACAATATGCTTTACCCCATATTATGCCTTATTCAGACCACATCTGGAATATTGTCTTTAGTTTTAGGTTCCAAGTTTAAGAAAGAAAGGCTGGGGTACTTACAAGGAAGGATGGCCGGGATGGAGAGGGCACTAAAGCACCTGCCAAAATGGGGAGATTTAGCCTGCTCTCAGGACTTGGATGACATGGTAACTAATAATTCCATTCCTTCTGATGAGACTGAGGCCTACCAGGCCTAATCTACTACTTACCCACCAGGATATGTCCTATTACTGTCTTCTGAAGTTCGTCAGGCCTTGCCATCTATTCCCTGCAGCCCTTAAACAATGTCATGGACCTCTTCGTGTAACCTAAAGACCTCTGGGCCTTACCATCCACCCCATTGCTCTATCCTTAGGCCTTCTGTGTCTTTTCATTTTGCCCTGCAGCTTAATTTTTTTAATGTATTATCTCCCCAAATGAGAGCATGGGATTCTCAAGAGCAGGAACTTAGAAGAGTGCTAGGCACATAGTAATTGCTTAATAAATGCTTTTTCAGTAATTCATTCATTCATTTGAGAGAAACATGATAGCTATCTTCAATAGCTGAAGGACTGCCTTGTGACTTATTCTCCTTGGTCCCAAAAGGCAAAAGTGGGAGTAATGGGTAAAAATTGCAGAGAGATCAATTTAGGTTCTATATAATGAACAATTTCCAAACAATTAGAGCTTTCCCAAAGTGGAATGGACTTCCTGGGGAGGGAGTATATTCCCTTTCATTTGTAGCTTCAAATAACTACATGTCAAGGATCTTGTCAATGGAATTCAGAATCTGACTTGGGCCAGATGGCCTCTGAGGCTTCTTCCAACTCTGGGATTCCATGATTCTTTGATGCTGCAATATTGGCTCTATCAAAGATTATTTGCGCTATACTAACTTTGTATCTTTCATACATCTTTAGGCTAGACAGGATTTAATTCCCAGATCTCTATGCCAAAGAGTTTTATAGAATGTATTTTGAACAAATGAAATTAGTAGAAATAGTATGTCCAACTGATAAATATGATCTTGCTAAGATGTAAACATTTCTCAAATTACAGCAATTCCACTTAAGATCTCCTATGCTGATGTCTTATGGTTGGCATGGAGGAGGCCCAGCGTGCTCAAAGATACTGCGGTGCAAGTTCTGGTACACCCTACCGAGAAGCAAAGGCTTCTGTGGGCCCAGAAATGAATTGTATTTCATCAAAGACCAGTCAGGATAAGTTCAGAGAGGCTCATTGCCAGGTTTGTTGTGAGTGATGAGTTTTTTTTTTACTATAGTAACTCTTAAAATTCTACTAATTCATATGTGGGTTACTCAGGGGATCTGTAGATCACAGATCATTAAGGAATTCAGTAGAAACCAGAAAATCAAGATGGGTCTGGCCTCGGTTCAGAGAACTAAAATCTATTATCAGATGTATAAATAAGAGTCAATCAGTAAACATTTCTTAAGCATTTGCTTTGTGCCAGGCATTGCTTTGATTAGGAGGGACTCAAAGAAAAAGTGAAATAGCCTCCGCCTCCAAGGAGCTTACATTCTAATAAGGAAGGCAATATGTTAACTCGGCGTGTAGAAGATCCAGACCGAGATGAAAGGGAACCATCAGGAGGAAGTAGCTGGAAGAAGGACACCAGTAGCTGGACTAACCAGAAAAGGCCTCCTGTAGAAGGAGACACTTAAGCTTAGGCTTGAAGGAAGCCACGAATTAATTGTAAGGTGCAAAGGCAGAAAATGGAGCAGTCTAAGAATGGGGGACAGCCAAGGGCAAATCACAGACGTGGAAGATGGAGCATCCTATAGGGGGAATAGCAAGTAGGCCATCCTAGCCAGACTGCAGAGTACAGAAAGAGGAATGAAGTGCATAGAAGAAGAGTAGGAAGGAACGAGGTTGTGAAGAACTTTAAATTCTAAACAGAAGACTTTATATTTGATCCTAATGGTAAAGGGGAACACATGGAATTTATTGAGCAAGTGGGTAACGTGGTCAGATCTACACTTTAGAAAATCATTTTGTGGGTTGTGTCAAGGATGAATTAGAGTGGAGAAAGATCGAGCCAGGGAAACCAATTAGAAGGCTACTGAAATAGTCTAAGTGAAAGGGTACTGGGGGACTGAACTAGGGTATTGGCTGTGTGAGTGGAGAGAAGGGGATGAATGGGAGAGATGTAGGGGGAATGCAAGAACTGGCAATGACTGGATGGATATATGGGGTGGCAGAGAGTGAGAAGTCAAGGCCAATATTGTGATTGAAAACCAGGGTGGATAGTGGTAGCATCAATTGTAAATAGGAAGTTTGGAATGGGAGTAGGTTAGGGGAAAAAGATAATAAGTTCAGTTTGGGGTGTTGAGTTTAAAATGCCTACAGGCTGCCCTTTTCAAAATGTCCAGCAGGCAGTGTGGTGATGTAAGACTGAGGTTCCTAATATGGAAATATGTTTTGCGTGACTTTAAATGTATTATGGGTATCACATTTCTTATCTTCTCAATGGGTGAGGGAGGAGCAGAGGAAGGAAGAGAATTCGGAGCTGAAAATAAAAATTAAAAAATGCTAGCTATTTCTAGCTATTGTTTACATAGTAAAAAAAACAAAAACAAAAACAAAAACAAAAAAAGACTGGAGCTCCAGGGAGAGAGTAGGACTAGACAGAAAGATGAAAGTCATTAGCATAGAAATAATCGTGGAATCCATGGGAGCTGATAAGATCACCAAATGAGATAATATACCCAAAAAGGAAAGAGCCTTGAAAAACAGCAGTCATCAATGAGCACGTCAGCATGGCAGAAGATCCAGCAAAGGAGTCTAAGAAGGAGCCATCACATAGGTAGGAGAGGAACCATGAGAGAGCAGTATTATGAAAACCCAAAAAGGAGAGCACATCCAGCAGGAAAAGGAAGTCAGCGGTCTCAAATGTTATGCAGAGGTCAAGAAGGACGAGGATTGAGAAAAGGCAATGAGCACATCACAGGCAACCTTGGAAAAGCAGTTGCCAGTGAACGAAGAGAATCTAAACCGAACTGGAGAGGATTTCAAAGAAAGTGAGAGAAAATGAAATGGAGGTCCCTAGCGTGTCTGGCTTTTGCATGGACTTTAGCTGAGAGTGAGAGGAAAGAACTATAGGATGGGAGTGAGGATGATAAAATCTAGTGAGAGTTTTTTAAGGATATGGTAGACATCAGCACGTTTGTGGATAGCAGGGACAGAGTGAGGAAATACCGAGAGATTGAAGATGAGAGAGAGTGTGAATCCTAGAGGAGGCAGTCTGCTGGAAAAAAAATGGGAGAGTATGGAATCGATGGTGCCTGTAAGAGGTGGGTCTTGGTAAGGAAAAAGGCCGTCCTTTCATTAGAGTCTGGAATGGAAGATAGCAGGGGATGGTGTTAAAGGAATGGGAGTTGGGGAGAAGAGTTAATTCTTGGCAAATGGTCTCAATAATTTCAGCCAAAGTCCTCCGTTGAGAGGATAAAGGAGGTGTGGTGAGAATTTGAAGGTGAAAAGAAGCTTTAAACAGTTGTGGTGTTGAGTGCGATAGCAAATTGCTTAGAGAGACAAAGGATTGCCTAGTTGTAATGAGGACCCAGTTGAGATAGTGTTAATTTGTAGTAAACCCACTTAGCAGAGTTCTGCGATTTCCTCCAGCTCTGTTCAGCAGCCTGTGAGTAGGAGCAAAGGAGGCAAGTAGTGGGAGTAATCAGAATTGGGGTTTGGGAAAATGTGCTCAGCAATAGAACAAGGGGGCAAAGAACTCAAGAGTAGAGGCTAGTGTGGAGTTGAAGGGATTGGAAATGGGAAGTAGAGTCAGAACAGGGTTTTGAAATGGCGTGGGAAAGAAATGAGGGATGGAGGGATTGGAGATCACAATAAGGATGAAAAGCAGTGTTATGGGTCACAAAGTAGAGGGGTAAAGTAAAATGGTAAATCTTTAAGTGATGCTAAGATCATGGGCATGATCATGCCTGGTATAGGTGATTTGGCATAGAGCAGTGATGGGCAGACTACGGCCTGCAGGCCAGATGCGGCCCCCCCTGAAATGTTCCAGCGACATTATTTCTAATCTGACGAATACAACGAGTAGGATACAATACAATGAAACTTTGAAAGAGCTGCCTTAGAAACAGACTGACAGAGGAGCATTTCCTTTCCTTTGGCCCCCTCTTTAAAAAGTTTGCCCATCACTGGCATAGAGGCATATACTGTTCTTAGGAATTGAGTAGATTGAGGAATTTGGAGGTGAGTGGTGGAGAGAATATCAGTATGTATGTCAAAGATCCCTAGTAAGAGGGCAAGAGTAGGAACATAGCGCTGTCTAGATGATTTGAAGCACTGGGCCTCTTTATCATGATTCCTCCGACCAAGGCCCTTTCCTGTCCTATATTCCATCCTAAAAAGGCAGGCCGAAGCCCTTAAAAACTTTTTACCTTCCTCCTAACCCGACCTCAAAGGATCCCAATCAAAAGGAGGCAGGGAATAGGACAACACCATTTCACAGAATCTTAAAACAGAAAGGGAGCTCAGAGGCCATCTAGTCCAATCTGTACCTGAGCAGAAATCTCCTCTATAATAGCACTAAAAATGGACATCCAGTTTTCTCTTGAAGTTCTCCCATGAGTGAGAACCCACTGCATCCCAAGGCAGCCTATTCTACTTTGGAACAGCTTTAATAGTTAGGAGAGTCTACACGATGGTGTAGAGCTCATATCTGCCTGCCTTCCTGAAGCTTCCATCCAGCATTCCTAATGTTTCCCCTTGGCCCAAGAGGAATAAATCAAACCCGTTATTCCAAACAATAATTTTTCTAATACTTAAAGAAAACTATCAAGTCCCCTTGAAATCTTCTCTCCTTCAGGAACTAGTTGTAGTTTCTCCAACTGATCTTCATAGGACACAATTTGAAGCCTCCTCAATTGGGTCAAAATCCTTCCTAAAAGGTAGCGCCCAGACAATCCTCCATGTGCAATCTGATCAGGGCAGAGGACAGAAGGCAGGACTACTGTCTCCTCAAGTCTGAGCACTAGGCCCATCTCAATGCAGACTAACAGGCCTTCAGTTTTCTTGGTTTCAGTGTCACACTGGTGATTTCTATTGAACCTGCAGTCCATGAACAGACTCAGATCTTTTCTGTAGTTTCATCCATTCTGAACTTGGGAAGTTTATTTTTAGGACCTAAGTTTATACATATATATGTATGTGCTTATATAAATATTTATTTATTTATTTGTTTGTTTATTTATTTTGAACCCTTAACTTCTGTGTACTGACTTATAGGTGGAAGAGTGGTAAGGGTAGGCAATGGGGGTCAAGTGACTTGCCCAGGGTCACACAGCTGGGAAGTGTCTGAGGCCGGATTTGAACCTAGGACCTCCCGTCTCTAGGCCTGGCTCTCAATCCACTGAGCTACCCAGCTGCCCTGCTTATATAAATATATCTATTTCTCCACATATATTTCTATTCTGTTTCTATTCTAACTGGCCTTACACACAAAAAGTGTTTAATAAATGCTTGTTAATTGAATTGAATTGAATTAACCTCCCTTCTGGATGAAATTAATTCATCAAATCACTATTCTTTGCATCTGGTTGTTCAACCAATTCTGAGTCTACCTAACAATATTTGTCCAGTCTATCTTACCCACAAGAATACTGGGAAAAACTTTGTTAAAATCCAGGTGCGTGATTTCCATGACAACATCCTGATGGATCCATAGTCTTATAACTATGGAGATTTTTCCAGTAGCGCTTGGGGTCTTCCTGACCATGCTGCTTCTGCTCATAACTTGGCCCCATCCTGTGTTAAAGTATGACTCTTGACTTTACTCCCTGGACACATTAATGGACAGGACATAAATGCTTCATTACTTGGACCTCAGCTTTAAGTTTAGGCTGCAGACCTCCGTTCTAGGTTTCATCTTGGTCCATGACAACTTTCTCTCTCCAGAACATTCCCATTCTTTGAAGTCTTTGCTTCCCTTCAGGGGATATACAGCTCCAACTCAGTACATCTTGTTCCTGAGCCATCCAGAATTCCTAGGTCTCTGACTCTAAAATTTCCCTTCACACCTACACCACTTCCATCTGCCACCCACTAGGGGAGATCGGCAGAGAGATGGGTAGGTGGATAAGGTTTTTTTCTTTCATATTTGCAAAGCTGAGTTAGTTGGTAGTAACAAAGCAAACGTTTTGAGAAACTATAAAATATTTCTAATATAGTTTGGAACATGGGAACAGACAATCAGACCATTACTGCATTCACATTTTATAAAGGACATTGGCAAACAGAAACATCAAAAAGGATAGTTATTGGGATGGTCAAGGGACTCGAAACTATGTCATATGAGGATTGGCTGAACGAAATGTGAATGTTTTTGCATGGAGAAAAGAACACTTAGGGAGAACTGGATCAATGGATATTTTTATTCTTCAGACTATCCCATTAATTGGGAATATTTTCTCCAGTGGTACAGAGGGGAACCCATCTGTGCCTTCTTGTCTTATGTTACTGTTTTCCATGTCCTGTAAATCCTCTTTGGTGCTGGGGGAGATCCCTACCTAATGTTTGGTAAGCATTCCTGCAGATCTCCTGGTATGTACATGGGCACTGGTGAAGAACATGGGCTACCATCTAGTATCTCTCACTCTCAATAAGTGACTGAGCCATCTTCCCTTGTGATGGCCTTTTTGATAATGAATTGTATGTCTTTACAATCTACAGTACTTCCCTGGATTAGAAATATAGAGTGAGGGAGGGTGACCTGGCTGGCTCAGTGGATAGAGAGCCATTCCTAGAGACTGGAAGTCCTAGGTTCAAACCTAGACTCAGATACTTCCTAGCTGTGTAACGCTGAGGAAGTTACTTCACCCCCATTGCCTAGCCCTTACCACTCTTTTGCCTTGGAAACAATACATAGTACTGATCCTAAGGTGGAAGGTAAGGGTTTTAGGGGGAAAAAAAGAAATATGGAAATGAAATGTGCTGCAGTCCATCTATACCCACCAAACAGCTCTTTGTTTCCCTTTGAGCAACTTCTTCTGGAACTGGATATTCCACCATTCATAACCATTTAGCATAACTGAAGAATATTGCTGTTAAAAACATGAACCTTTCTTTCAAGGAGAAGCTTGGAGTAGGAGTCATTATAAAAGCACTTTCAATTTACCAGATACTATCAAGGTAGTTTTCTTCCCTCTATTCAGTGCTGGAACCCATTTACTGTCCATCTGCAGTGAACAATAGAACAGTCTACCCAAGATATACATCCTGATGGACCAGTTCTCTGGGCTGGCCATTCAACTGTATACCATAGTCTGAACAATAAAAATTCTTTATCTACTTTATTTTTCCCACAAAGAGAGGCTAAATTCATTTGAGTGGTTATGGATCTCATTTAGTAGGCTCTACAATATTCCAGGACCTTATGCATTTAGCACAGTATCATGTACAAACAAGAAGACCTCACCATCTATGAGGAATCTTTCTTCCATTTGGAGTCTATGCTGGAAATCTTCATTGACAGTAGTTTAACTATCAACGTAGTCAAAAAAACCCAAGTGAATAAAGAATCCAAATTGTCCATTTGGATGGCTAACTGATAGAGCTGGTTCATAAGTATATATATATATATATTGGATAGACAGTAAGTGCCTACTTACTTATCAGAACTGCATAGGTAGAGAAGATCAGGCCAGATTGCCTGAAAGGCGGACGGAGCTTTTGATAAGCTTCTACTTGATACAAAGGGCTGTATTTTTTTCTTCCAGGCAACTCTCTAAGACCATATGTTACAATATAATTATCAATCTGTATTGGTAAAAGGAGATTCCTTGCTGTGAGTTCCCTATACCAATGAAATCATGAATCTTATCCAAATTCTTCTACTATTTCTGTATAGCTGAGGTTGATGGAATGCCACAGTCTGAAGAACTGCAGTTGGGCATCACTCAGAGAGCAATACAAAGGTAAATGGTAGGTGTGAGTATATTGCAACACATTATTAATTAAGAATAGCCCAAGAGCAAAAAATTGGAAAATGAGGAGATGCCCTTCGATTGGGGGATGGCTCAATAAATTGTGGTATATGTTGGTGATGGAATACTATTGTGCTCAAAGGAATAATGAACTGGAGGAACTCCATGTGAACTGGAATGACTTCCAGGAATTGATGCAGAGTGAAAGGAACAGAACCAGGAGAACATTGTACACAGAGATGGACACACTGTGGCACAATTGAATGTAATGGACTTCTCTACTGGCAGCAATGCAATGATCCAAGACATTTCTGAGGGACCTATGAGAAAGAATGCTATCCACATCCAGAGAAAGAATGGTGAGAAGAAAAACAACTGCTTGATCATATGGGTAGATGGGGATATGATTGGGGATGTAGACTCTAAATAATCACCCTAGTGCAAATATCAATAATATGGAAATAGGTCTTGATCAGTGACACATGTAAAACCCATTGGAATTGTGCATTGGCTATGGGAGGGGAGTAAGAGGAGGGAAGGGAAAGAACATGAATCATGTAACCATGGAGAATTTTTTCTAATTAATCAATAAAAATATAAAAACAAAAAAATAAACGACCAATAAAAAAAAGAATGACCCAAGAAGAATAAAGATTTAAAGAATGTCATCACCAGCGTGAATGATTGGAAAAGAAGGTGGGCTAGAGCAAGAGAAAATCGATGGGAAATAACTCAGCAGTAGCAAAAGATCTGGTGAAAGATCCCAATACACTGGATAAGCCCTACATGTAGGAATTCTGGGATGAAATGGATTAGAGTAGCCCAGGATGAGAAGATGGGCATGTCTTCTGATCTATTTCTTTGGAGGTAGTGCCCCCACTGATGAGATCACATTGGAATATCAGTGTGTGAACTACTTAATTTTTGTCTCCAAACTTCCTTGCTTTTGTAGAAACACAGCTTCAGACTGATTGAATGAATGGTACAGCTGGAAAGAACTTTGTTGTTGTTCCTTTGTTTGGTTGTGTTGTGACTCCATGGACCATAATAGCACACCAGGCCTTCTATCCTTCGCTATCTCCCCAAGTCTGTCCAAGTTCGTGTTCATTGTTTTCATGACACTGTCTATCCACCTCAACTTCTCCCTCCATTCAATCTTTCCCAGCATCAGTCTTTTCCAGTGAGTCTTATCTTTTCATTATGTGGTCAAAGTATCTAAGCTTCAGCTTTGGTATTTGTCCTTCCAATGAATAGTCTGATTTAATTTCCTTAAGTATTGACCAATTTGAACTCCTTGCTATCAAGGGGACTCTCAAAAGTCTTCAACACCACAATTCGAAAGCATCAATTCTGGGGTGCTCAGCTTTCTTTATAGTCCAACTCTCCCAGCCATAGCTTTGACTAAATGGACCTTGTCAGCAAGGTGATGTCTCTGCTTTTTAGTATGCCGTCCAGATTTCTCATAGCTTTCCTTCTAAGGAACAATTGTCTTTTAATTTCATGGCTGCAGTCACTGCATTGACCTTAGAGAACATGTAATCCTACTGCTTAATTTCATAGTTAAACCCAGAGAGGGGAAGTGACTTCCCCAAGGTCATATGCTAATTAGTAGGATAGTTTGGATTAGACGCCAAGTCTCTCGACTTGCAATCCAGTGCTCTGTCTACTACTTACTCCATGCCACTAATGGACAGTTTTGTTGCTGGTTGAAGGGAGGGGGAAGCTAACCGCCAATTGCCTATCATTCACAAATGGGTCAAAAAGCACCAAAAAACTACCCTCCGATCAGCTATTTGGGAACCGTCGGCAGTCTTGGTCTTAAGAACTCTAGATTCACGAAATCTACCGTATTATTCTGCTGCCACATTCTCTTGGTCAATTTACTTCCCTGACATTGCTAATTAATGTAGATAAATTAATGATGCTACACTTTCTATCGCTCTATAACGTTGTTGAGCAATAAAGACACTTTTGTTGCCTCGTTTCTACTTGTAGTTTCATTGAATGACTGTGGGAGTCACGCACATTTTGGTAGTGCAGAAAATATCCTCTAATCATTCAGCCATCATCTTTTAAATTGCTTTTTACTATGCTCCATAGGAGGGGACTCGCCACCTTTTAAGCTTCATGCCTCCTTCTCCATGTAGCTAGATAATGGGACAATACCACCAACAGCTCCAAGGTCATGACTAGAATCTCTGTCTCTTCTACTTTTTCTAAAGTTGGAACTCACTGGGGCATTCTTACATTCCTGTTTACTTTTGACCAATGCCTTCCAGAGCAGGAAATGGTCCACTGTACCCTCCAGTACTTGCTGACTTATAATGTGCTCTACAGTTTTCAGGATAAATGAGACTCCAAAGCACTTTTGTCTGAAGAACCGAGGTATTATAACTGAGTCCAAAAGGGATCTTTCTTCCCTCCCTTTCTCTCTGCCCCCCGCCCCCTTTCCCCGTCTGGTTAATTCATCTAGTTCTCCATTTTTCCAACAAACTACTAATGTAACCAAAACATTCAATAAGCTAGTTGTCTGGGCAAAACATACAAATCAAGTTTCTGTTAGCTTTCCTGCCCCCGCCCCCAGAATGGACTGAAATTTCTGGGTTTGGGGGTGTTTGAAGACCACATACCTCAGTATGCTTGTTTACCCATAGCTTGGTGATTCGGTGGCTCGAGCCCTGGGCCTAGCAGGAAGACCTGAATTCAAATTTGACTTCCAGCATTTGTTAGCTAGTGACCTTGGGCAAGTCACTTAAATCCACTAGAGAAGGAAATGGCAAATCACAAAGTATCTTTGCCAAGAAAACCCCACGGATGTGGTCCATGTGGTTACGAAAGGTCGGTCACAACTGAATAATAACAGTGACAGTAAAAGCCATTCCAACACGTCTTTAGAAGAAGATCTGTTATAGAACTGGAATGGTCAGAATCACAGAATCTCAGAGTGGGAAGAGATCCCAGGGGACATTTAGACCAACCCACGCTGTGAATGAGAACTTCTATAAAGCACTAGCGTCCCTTGGCAATCAAACCCGATAGTTACCCTGTTATGTTGTCCTCTACCCTACAATCCCCTTGTCCTGTCATAGACAACCCTGGATTGGCCCCCCACCATCTCCTTCTCTGGTCCCATTCACGTGCTCATCCCCATGCTAACGAAGGAAGTAACCGTGCTGACGGAGTCCACTACAAATTTATGTATTCTAATTTCCAACCGGGCTTCTGCTGCTTCATGACTATCGTTTTATTCTGCTGAAGCGTGTACTTGTGCGTGAAGCCAAACTGGCTCTTTGTGCTTGCCCTGTCACTTTCTAGATGAGAGGATCATGGTTTTAGAGGCGGAAGGGATCACAAAGGTGCTCTAGTCAAACGCTGAACCATCCTTTTAATAATATGTTCTAAAACTTTGCAAGGAATCAAAGTCAAGCTCACTGACCTCTAGTCTGCAGACTCCATCCTCTCAAAAAATCAGGGCACAATTTACCCTTCTCTATTCTTGCGCTGCCTCACCGATTCTCTGTAACATTTCGAAGATCACTAAGAAGGCCTCAGCAATTCCATCCACTTGTTTGTTTTCTCGGTACCCCAGGATCTAGTTCATTGAGGCCTGCTCACTTAATCTTATCCGGGGCAGCTCCTTTTCCTCTCTCCTACGAACCTCGAGTATCAATGTCCAGTCACCATCTTTGTCATCTTCCAATTCCGAAGGTTGGCTTCCTTCTCAGAAAACAGAAGCAAGAACTGAACAGTTCTGCCTTCGGGCTGCAATCCATCGAGATCATTTCATTCATTTCTCTCATTTAGCAGAGGAGGAAATTAAGGTCCGGCAGGGTAAAGAGACTTGGCCAAAGTCACATAGACAGTTAGTGGCAGAGCCGATAACAGAAGCCACACCTCCCAACTCCCAGCCCGGTGTGGCTGCCATCATCCCATGCTGCCCACTTGTAAGAGCTCCCACTCCTTCTTCCTCCCCCCTAATATTTAATCACTTGCAAGAAGTTTAACTTTCGAGAACTCCTGTTGATCAAATGTAAGAACTGGCTGCCGCTGACAGTTTCCCAGCCTACTCTTAATTTCAGTCAATTATCAGAAACATCTGCATCGTTCACGAGGCAGCAGAGAGCAGAAGCTAACCCAAATAAGGCTAACCATATCGGACAATTGGCTAGAGAATACTCGCACAAACACTCCATTTTCCTTGCCTGGAAATATGTCTAGAAGGGCTGGGTAAACAAATGACAAATGCGGAGGCTCGAGGAAAACTTGAAAAACATTGGTGTCAAATATTTGCAAATGTAGGAGCCATCTGGGAAATCTTAACATAGTTTTCAAAAGTGATTGGGGAAGATGCAGCCCCAGAGGGCAAACGCTATCAAAACTAGGATTGGAAACAAAATTGATGGTCTGTAGCAAAATCCTATCTTTCAAACTTTGAATACCTTAAGGATAAGGCAACTGCTTTCCCAGAAGCCCAGAGCTGCCAGGGAGCTCCCAAGGAGGGCCTCACAAACTGCCACTCCCCTTGCTACAGCTTGTCACCAGTTACAAAGCCCCCAAGACAGCCCTGGGAAGCAGAGTGCAAGTAGCCTCCTTCCTTTTTTTTTTTTTTTTTAAACCCTTGTACTTCGGTGTATTGCCTCATAGGTGGAAGATTGGTAAGGGTGGGCAATGGGGGTCAAGTGACTTGCCCAGGGTCACACAGCTGGGAAGTGGCTGAGGCCGGGTTTGAACCTAGGACCTCCCGTCTCTAGGCCTGACTCTCACTCCACTGAGCTACCCAGCTGCCCTCCTTCCTTTTTTTTTTGACAGAGGGGGAAACTGAGCCTCAGAGATGACCCGAGGCCATGTAGCCAGGACGTGGCCGAGCCACGACTCTCCAAACAAAATCTTCTGACTTCACAGCCAGTGCTCTTTCTGCCACGCCAGCCGTGCCGGCCCTCTGACACCAAAATGATTTCCTAGAGATATTTGTCTGCCCTATTCTTGGAGAACTCTAGGGAAGAAAATAACATCTTTACTCATAGCATATTTGAGTACCTCAGCATCTCAGAGAGTTGGGAAGTTTCTCTCTCCTTTCTCCCGCTGTAATTAAAGCACATTTATTTTCTCTCCATTTGACTTTGGTGAACAGCTGGCCACCCTGCCCCCACTCCCCCTACGCCCACCTAATATGATATCTCTTCAACTATTTGAAGCCTGTTGGTAAGCAAACACTCCAGAATAAATGTTCCCAAGTCTCCTAGCCTTCTTTCATAGACACAATGCCTTTCAAATGAAGAATTCTGGCTGGTTTCCTCTGGCCCTCCTCCCAATATTCCTTATCTCCCTTAAGCCACAGATATAAAACCTGGATATATTATTCAAAACTGTATTCTAATGAAGACCTAATCAATGCTTAGTATAGTAAAGAGGATTATCTCTCGGCCCCTTCATGCTATTAATAAACGCTGGGATCATGTTCACTATTTTGCCCATACAGCATTCCATTACTGGCATGTTTAACTTGTGGCCCTCTATGACCCCAAGATATTTTTCGGCTATGCCTTCATACAACCCTTCCTTTTTTATTTGTGTGTACACAAATTTTTCTTCCCTAAATGGACTCGTCTTTAATAAACAGGAGCACGTTTATTTTTACCTGTTTCAACTTGCTTCTAATTAACTGCTCGTTTCTATTAGCACTGCAAGGAACCCTGGAGATGATTTTGTCCAATCTCCCCTTGTTTGACATCTGAGAAGGCCGGGTCCCAGAGAGGTAAGCTGCCTGAGGCCATGCTGGTAGCGAGTGGCAAAACCAGAACTAGAGAGCGGAAGTCCGGACTAGTACGATTGCAGATCTAGAACCGGAATGGACCTCTTCCTTCTTGCTGTTGTGTTTTTCAGTCATGTCTGACTCTCCATGACCCCATTGGGGTTCTCTTGGCAGAGACGTGGGAGTGGTTTCCCATTCTCTTCTTCAGCTCACTTTGCAGATGAGGAAACTGAGGCAAAATGGGTTAAGCAACTTGCCCAGGGTCACGCAGCAAATTAGTATCTGGGGCCAGATTTGAACTCAACGCTTTCTGATTCTAGACCCAGCACTCTATCCACTGAATCACCCAGCTGCCCTTGGAATGGACCTTAGAGGTCATCAAATCCAACTTTCTCAGTTTACACAGGAGGAAACTGAGGCCATGAGAAGTTAAGTGACTTCCCCAGATCACAGAGAGAATGATCGAAGAAGGAAGGCAGGATTCAAGGTCAGCCAGCACTATGTGCCACGCGTCAAGCTCGTCAAGGCTTCTTTTCCCCAAGTCAGGTTTCTACTGGCTTTAACCTAAGCCACAAGTGAATGTTTCCACCACCATCCCGAACTTTCAGTATTAGCTCAGTTGGGGAACACTTGGGCTGTTCTTCATTTCTCTGCTCATTTAATACTGCCTAAGTGGCACAGTGGATAGAGTGCGGGGTCTGGAGTCAGGGAGACCTGAGTTCAAATCCATCCTCAGACACTTACCAACTGCATGACCATGGGTAAGTCACTTAACCCTGTTTGCCTCAGTTTCCTTATCTATAAAATGAACTGGAGAAAAGAATGATAAACCACTCCAGGATCTTTGCCAAGAAAACCCCAAATGGAGTCACGAAGAGTCAGACATGACTGAAATAACTGAACAATGGCAAACAAGCAAGACGTGTATATTCCAGGCCCTTATCAACACAAGTGGGAAAGTAGCTAACCTTACTTTACTGGGAATTAGGAGTTTCTGCTAAGCCACTACAGGCTACCCATTGCTTTGCTTCCAAGAGGAGACCGCTTGGACTACACCTTTCTCCAGGGGGATTCTTTCCCTGAGGCCCTCTCAATTACCCGTAGTTATTCGCACCCAACATTTCCCTCTCCTCACCTAAAAGTTTCTACCAATCTCAGAAGCAAAGAAGCCTGTAGCGTACATGCGGGCAGCATTTCACCTGACGCCAACGCATTTTAGATGCAGTCTCCAAACTTCACCATTGTCTAGGCCAGGAGAGGGAAAGGAAATAGTAAAAGTACTGGAGGGTAAGTAGGGGGAAATAAGAGAAGTGTCTGGAGCACAGAGTCTGGGAGAAGTTTGCCACAAGGAAAACAAACACAACACTTAAAAGTAAAACACTTACAGAGCTGATTATAAAAAAAAAAGGGGTTGTGTGGGTAGGTGAGTATAACACAATATTCTGAGCTAACAGGGTAGGGTGAAGGCAAGATCTGATAGAGAGAAAAACAAACTCCATTGTCATAACTGTGAATGTGAATGGGAAGAACTTGCTCATAATATGGAGGAGAGCCAAAGAATGGATCAGAAAGCAAAACCCAACAATTTCGCTATATGCAAAAAAATATAATTATAACATAAAGATTCATGCTTTCATGTTTCTATGTAGCTGTGACATTATCAGTGCGGGTGGGTACTCCCTCCAGTGACTCAGCTCCCAAGCCATCAATGCTTGCTGATCCTCTGTGATTCTTGTCCATATTCGACATAAAACCGCCAAAGGCGATCCTCCTCCTAGCTCTTTGCACGTTGTGTGGATACCAGTGGCCTAAATGGGCTGTCCAGCGCTTATCCCTCCCTCACATAAATCAGCCATAAAGAAAATCAGATCAGAAAGCAAAATATGAAATGATTTCTGTATTCAAGGAGCGTATATTAAATTGTAGTAGATGGCATGTGCATATATACAGAATTTCCATAAAATCAACACCAGGGAGTTTGGGAATCGAAGGAGGAAGGGAAGGGATTTGCAGCCATGGGGAGGGAGGCAGGAAAGGTTTCATGTAGAAGGTCGTGCTTGAACTGAATCTTGAAGAAAATAGGGGACTCCAAAAGACAGAGACGAGATGGGAGAGCATTTCAGGCATGGAGATAGCCGATGCAAAGCTAGATGGGAGATGGGGTATTGTATGTGCAGAATAACAAAAAAAGTTACTACATGGAGTGCAGGAAGTAGCGTAATGTATAATGAATCTGGAAAAGGTAGGTGAAGGGCTTTAAATGCCAGAGTTTATGTCTGATCCTAGATGCAATATGGAGCCACTGGAATGTATTGACCAGGGAAGTGGCAAGGCCATACCTGCAGTTAAGAAAATTACTTTGAAACAGGAGATGGAGAGTATTGTGCGATATAAAATGGATCTTTTTATTACAATAAGCTAAAAGGTTTCTGTACAAATAAAACTAATATAGTCAAGATTTGAAGGAAAGCAGAAAATGTGGAGGGGGGAATTTTATAGATAGTTTCAAGGACAGACGTCTCATATCTAAAATATATAGAAAACTTTGTCAAATTTATAAGAATAAGTGCCATCCCCTAACTGATAAATGGTCAAAAATTATCTGTTTTTGGATGAAGAAATCAAAGCCATATATATGTATAAGAAAAAATGCTTGAAATCACTCCTGATTGGAGAAATGAAAAATCAAAACAATTCTGCCATATCATCTCATACTCATCTGATTGGCTAAATTGACAAAAGGGCAAAATGACCAATGTTGGAGGGAATATGGAAAAATTGGGGCACTAATATATTGTTGGTAGAACTGTGAACTGATCCAACCCTTTTGGAGAGCAATTAGGAATTAGACTCAGAGAGTTATAAAACTATGTATAGCCTTAGATCCAGCAATGACACTGTTGGGGTCTGTTGCCCAAGGAGATCAGGGAAAAGGAAAAGAACCAAGAGATTTATAACAGCTTTCTCTGTGTTGGCAAAAAACTGAGAATTGAGGGGATGCCCATCAACTGGGCAACGGCTAGACAAATTGTGGCATATGATTGTGATGGAATATTATTGCACCATAAGAAATGATGAGCAGATTAATTTTTTCAAAACTTGGAAAGATCTACATGAAGTACTGAAGAGTGAAATGAGTACAACTAAAAGAACATTCTATATAGCTATAGAATTCATATTTGAAGAATAACTTGTGAATGTCCACCTCCAGAGAATGAACTGAAAAACAGGAACATGAAAAACACACAAAATAAAAGAAGATGAAAAGAGAAGAAAAGAAAAATCACTTTGGAGGACGAATTAGAGTAGAAAGAGACTTGAGACAGGAAGATCAACTATGAGGTCATTGCAATAGTCCAGGTAAGCAATGATAAGGGCTGAATTAAGGTGTTGGCTGTATGAGCAGTGGAAAGGGGAGATGTTCTGTAGCTAGAAATGGCAAGACTTGGCAATTGATTGAGTATGTGGGAGTAAAGAGTTGAGAATAACATGTAAATTGCAACCTGGAACTCTAGAAGGTGCCCTTGCCAGAGAAAGGGGCGTTCAAAGGGGAGAGAAAGGGCTTGTGGGGAAAATAATTAGTATAGATTTATACAGAGTTAAAATGAGGGGTTGTAACAAGATGTATTGTGCTTCAGCTGAATCCAAAAAAGCACATCTCATAAAATGCAAGAATAAAAACACATTTGGTCAAATGAGATAAACAGGGAACTTATAGTATGCTTAAAGATATCATAGATAATGAATTAATATCAATATCAAACATTATGCACTGAATGGATGGCATTTAGGTACTTAAAAAGAAAGCAAACTGATTACAAGAAGACCCAGAGAGCAAAACTAATTGTTGGTGACTTTAATGTGCCTCTTTCAGATTTAGACAAATATAGAAACATAAACAGGAAAGAAATGAAGCCCCTCAACTGCATGTTTAAAAAAATGGATATGGTAAATCTTTGGCAATCATAGAATGGGAAGCTTGAGAAGTATTTGTGGTTTTCTGCACTTCACAAAAATTGATCATGTGCTACAGCATAAAAATACACGTAAAAGCTAGAATTACTGAATGTATATGTCATAGACTATTAGGATGGAGTTGAAATGACAGCAACAAAAATTGGAATCAGTAAGGGAAATATAAACACAGGACACAGAGAGGGCAAATAATGTTATCCTGAATAAGGAATCAGTCAAGGAGCAAGTTATAGAAACAGTAAAGAATTACATTCAAGAAAAAAATAACAATGAAACAACATACCAAATTGTGAGGGACACAATGAAGATGGTCCTCAAGGAAAATTTATATACACGAATACCTATATTAACAAAAGACAAAAAGAAAACCAATAAATTGTTCATGCAACTTTAAAAAACCCTAAAAAGCAAGAAACGAATAATCCCCAAATAAGCACAAAAGTGGACATTTTGAAAATCAAAGAAGACACTAAAAAATTAAATATAAAAACTATCAACCCAGTAAATAAAACCCAAAGAGAGGACAGCTAGATTATTAAAACAAAAAAAAATGAAGCGGAGTAATTAACAAGTTCACAGTAGAAAAGTAGCCATAGTAAAGCAGATAAACAGATGACTTTGGAGCCAGGAGGACTTGGATTCAAGTATTGCCTCATACACACACTGGCTTATGGCAAGTCATTTAACTTCTCAATGATACAAGCAGCACTCTAAGACTATAAATTGCAAGCAAGGTACTAATCTGAATTGGTAGAAGTAATTACCTCATCGGGGAGTTCTCTATACCAGTGAAATTGCAGATCTTTCCCCCACACACACACACACTCACATATACATGCAGGCACAAATGAGCACACACATATATAACATATGCGAAGAGATTTAAATTACCCCAAACTACTATACTCACTTATATGTCAACAAAACTGAAACTTTAGTGAAGTGGATGAATATTCTTAAAATTAGATATCCAAATGAACAAAACAGGAAATAAAGAATCTAAACAACTTAACCTCAGAAAGAAAAACAAAACAAAACAAGCAATCCATCAGTGAATATCCAAAGAATAAACTCCTGGTCTGGGTGGATTTAAATTACATGAAACATTTAAAGAATATAGAACTGCAATGTTACATTCACTGTGCAAAATAAAAGAAAGATGGCACCTTGCCAAACTCCTTTTATGAGACTATTTGGTCCCTATGCCCAAACTCAGAAGGGAGATAGCATAGAGAAAGAAAACTCTCCAGTCTGGCACCACTAATAAATATTAAATTCAATATTATTAGCAAAGAGACTATGGCAACATATTCAAATATTTATTCATCATGAGCTGATTGGATTGATACCAAGAATGCAAAGGATGATGCAAAGTCAGGAAAATGATAAACATAATAAAAAACAAAAATAATCATTGGGGGCAGCTGGGTAGCTCAGTGGATTGAGATCTAGGCCTAGAGACGGGAGGTCCTAGATTCAAATCTGGCCTCAGACACTTCCCAGCTGTGTCACCCTGGGCAAGTCACTTGACCCCCATTGCCTACCCTTACCACTCTTCTGCCTTGGAGCCATTACACAGTATTGACTCCAAGATGGAAGGTGAGGGTTTAAAAAAAATAATCGTAAAATTATGCCAACAGTAACACACGCAGTAAAGGCTATTAACAAGAGAGCTCACTAAACACGAAGAAACAGAGGAATAAAAAGACCTTTGCTTAATGAGAACAAATATTTAATTAAAACCAGGAGTGAGCAATAATTGTAATGGAGAAATAAATACTGAAAACTTCCTCAATAAGTTGAGTGGTAAAGCAACAATGCCCACTATCTTTACTTTTGTTTTAAGCAAAGTATTTTCTAGAAAAGTGCTAGTATTGCAATAAGAATATGGAATTGAGGAAATACGCACGAGCAAAAAGGAGGTCAAACTATCTCTATTTTCAGGCAATATGATGGTTTATTGAGAGAACCCTGGAGGATCACTGAAAATTAATCAAAATAATTCATAGCTTTGGTGAAATATCAAGACACACAATAACCCCATAAAAGTCATTAGCCTTTCCACATCTGACTCACAAACTCCAGGAGAAAGAGATAAGAAGAGAAATTCCATTTGAGACGCCAACAAAATCTTTAAGTACCTGGAAATGAACAGCCCCACAAAATAGTAACAGAAAGAAAAAAAATGAAATCAGAGAAACATTCAGTGGCTGTGAATGAGCAATACCAATTATTCCATTGATTTAGTGCCATGGTAATCAAATTACCAAAAGGACACTTTATAGAATTAGAGAAAATAATGGCATAATTCATTTGGAGGAATAAAAGATCAAGAATGCTTATGAAGGGATAAAATGATAACAAGCAGGAAGGTATGAATGAGGCTCGGAGCTACCGGTTCTCAAATGACACTACAAAGCAGTAATTATCAAAATGATATGGTAGAAGGGGAAAAAAGGAAAAGGTAGATCTGTGGAATAGGCAAGAGCTAAAGACAGATGCGGCTTCCTGAGGTTGGTTGGTTGATTGGTTGGTTTAGCCAAGAACATTAATTACTTTGGAAGGGATTCTTTATTCCATCAGAACTGCTAGCTGAACTAGAAATCAGCAAGGTAGAAGGAAGGAGATGAGCCTTTTAAAAGTGCCTACTATGTGCCAAGCACTGCGCTAAGTGCTTTACAAATATTAATTCATTTGATCCCCATTATTTGGGGAAGAAGGTACTATTATTATTCCCATTTTACAGTTGAGGAAACTGAGAGAGAGAGAGAAGTTTTGACTTGTCCAAGGTCACATAGCTAGTTAAGTGGCTAAGTCAGTGAAAAAGAGGAGTGTGAGAAATAGATTTAGATCAGCATCTTAATGCCTTGTACCACTACAGCACTTTGAAAGGAATAAACTATTTAAATGTAAATACAGCACCATTAAAAAACATTAGAGGAGAATGGGAGATTAAACCATTCACAATTATGGATAGGGGAAAAATTAATAACCAGACAGGGGATAGAGCAGATCATAAAAGACAAAATATGCTATCTAAAATCTGCAAATACACAATCTAAAAATGAAAAGCTTTTGCATAAATAAAACCAGGGCATCCAGAATCAGAAGAAAGGACACGATTTGGGAAGCGTCTTCTGTATTAAGCCGATAAAAGCCTGACTTCAAATATCTATAGAGAATTGACCGAAATCTACAAAAGTAAGAGCGACACTCCAAAGGACGAGAAATGCTTTTTGAAAGAACAAATACAAATCACCGACAGTCATCTGAAAAATTGTTCAAAACTAGTAAGAATCAGGAAAATGTAAATTAAAGTAACCCTGGAGGTATCGCCTCACACCAATCGAGTTAGCCAAGTTGCTAAAAATGAGGGGAAAACCTCATTTGTTGGAGGGACCCCCTGGAAGACAGGCACTGGCACTAATTCACTGCTGCTTGAGCTCTGAACTAGTTCAACCGTTCTAGAAAATGACTTGAGTTATAAAAGAAGAATTACTAAATCATTCATACTCTGACTCAGAGATTCTCCTCTTGTGACTATATCCCAAGAAGGCTGACAATAGGAAGAGATCCATGTGTAAGAAAATATAGAGCCGTATTATTTTTTATAATGAGAATATGACAAAAACATGAGTATATGCCCAACAATTGGGGAATGGTTAAATGATCTGTGGTATAAACATGTAATGGAATAGTACTGAGCCATAAGAAATGACAAATATGAAGAATTCTAAGAAACTCGGGGAGACTTATATGGTATGATGTAGAGGAAAGAACCATCCCCCCCCCCCCCCCCCCTGAAAAAGACTATAATAACGTAAACAAAATCAATCTGGAACAAGCACCGAAACGCAGGTCATTTGAAGGGTCTTTGTTGTTGCCCCGTCATTTTTCAGTCACATTGGACTCTTCGTGACTCTGTTTGGGGTTTTCTTAGCGCAGATACTGGAGAGGTTGGCCATTCGCTTCTCCAGCTCATTTTACAGATGAGGAAATGGAGGCAAACAGGTCCAAGTGACTTGATCAGGGTCGCACAGCTAGGAAGTATTTGAGGCCAGATTTGAACTCAGGAAGAGGAGACTTCCTGACTCTAGACACTGGGCCACCTAGCTGGCTTTCTTTAATGTGATACTGTCATCATTAAGGGATACATCCTTCTTTTCAGCTAACCACTAATAAACTAACTGCTGGGGAGGGGGAGGAGAATGTGCTTTGTAAAGGGGCCTTTGGTGTTTGCTAGGAAGCATCTATTGTGCCAAAACACAACATCTCAGTAACTGTTTGTTTTTTAACCCTCACCTTCCATCTAAGAATCAGTACTGTGTAGCAGTTCCAAGGCCGAAGAGTGGTAAGGGCTAGGCAATGGGGGTTAAGTGACTTGCCCAGGGTCACTCGGCTGGAAAGTGTTTGAGGCCAGATTGGAACCCAGGACCATTTCTAGGCTTTACTCTCAATGTACTGAGCCACCCAGCTGCCCTCTCTCAATAACTGTTTTAAGAAGATGAAGTCTCCAGGAATGCATTGGGTCTAAAAACAGGAATCACTTCATGGGTTTTCTCAATTATGCAGATTGAAAAAGTTTGACAGTGGTGGGACAGAAGTTAGGACCCCCCCCATTCTGTAGGGCAAATCCCCAGCATTCCTGACTCTGTCTCTAGCCCATTTGAAGGGTGCAGGAGCAGACCTCTGTTTTGTCATTGTCTTCCAGATCTAAGACAGTTTTCAGGTCTAGTTTACCCTTCTCTGAGTGTGTGTGTGTGTGTGTGTGTGTGTGTGTGTGTGTGTGTGTGTGCACGTGAGCGAGCGAGAGAGACCCCATCCCCAAATACTGTAGGAGGTAGAATGAAGAGCGCTCAGGAGATGCCCTTTTCCCAGACACAGGGAAAGAGATAATATCTTTTCCTTCTGTTTTCTCCTAGGACGTTCCCTTTCTCATTCTTACTCATCTTCCTGGCATTCCCGTCTCCAAACTGTCTCTCTCTCCCTGAGCAATTCCTGGCACCAAAAAATGCCCTCCACCTCAACCTCAGCCCAGACCTCCTGGGCCCACGGCCAATCAGCCATGTTCTTTCTGTCAATGATTCGATTGTCCCTGATTACGCAGAAGTTAGATGCCATGAATATTGCTCTAAGAAATGACCTTGGATCTGAGCTCAATCAGTAGCATGTCATATGTCATTAACATTAAGTAGCATGTTGGGTCATCACAAATGCATATTATTATGTGAAGCTGGGGGAGAATCAAATCAGTTCTAGTGAAGTCTTCAGTATCGTAGGAGGTGAAATAGTTGGCTGGCTGGGGAGTACGAGAATGGGGAAAATCCAGGGGGGAGGAAAGGCCCTACTCACAAAGTGGGGCATGAGACAGAGGAAGGACCACCTTGGAATTCCAGATTTGGTGAAGACACTACTGCGTTGACATTTCTCATCCGAGTATTGATGAAGGACGAACGGAAAACCTTTGTCACCCCCATTTCCTATTGAACGACCCAGCCAACAAATGAAAGCAGAGAACTGGGTTCATCTTCTTTTCATTGATTGGACCATAATAACACCTTCTTCCCAAGGTTGTTGTGAGCATCAAATAATATTTAAATATTTTATAAAGTTCTGTGCAAAACTTAAAGAGCTATATGGGCTGTCCCAAAAGACTTGGTGCCGTTTTAGGCTATTAAAACTTAATGAGAGAAGGGAAGGCACAGTGCCCTAGAGCTTGCCCCATAAGCCTCTTCTGTGTTGGGCCTGTGGGGAGAAGTGATACAGTAAAGCAGAATGAATACTGGTCTTGTAATCAGGAAAGACCTGGATTCCAGGTCTTAGTTTTAAGCTAATAAAGCAGATGAAACAAAGCTACGAGGGTTCGCAAACACACCGAAGGGGTTGTGGCAAGGTAGAACGTTAGGCTAAATTTTTAAACATACAAAACAACAGGGTTAAATCTAAAGTTCTAGACGCAGGTTCGAAAAAGTCAACTCCATAAGTATGTTAGAAACAAAGTTGAATAATAGTTCATCTAAAAAAAAAAAGATCTGGGGGTTTTAGTAAACCACAAGCTCTCTGTGAGTCAACAGTGTGATAAAGTAGCCAAGAAAGCAAATGTATCCCAGGTAGCATTAAGAGAGTTACAGAGTCCAGAGCCAAGGAAGCGATAACTCCACTCTGGGCAGACCGTATCTGGACTATTGTGTTCATTTTGGAGTGACACGTTTCAGAAAGGACATTGATAAGCTGGAGGACATCCAGAGGAGGCAACCAAAAGAATAGAGGACCTTGCTCTAAAGCCATGAGAACTGGCTGATGACCCAGAGAAAAGAAAACTAAAGAAAGACAGGATACATCTTTTCAAGATTTCGAAGGACTGCATGTCAAATCATGGTTAGAGCAACTGTCATTTGCCTTAGAAGAAGTAGGGTTGGGGGCAGTTAGGTGGCTCAAGTGGAGAGAGAGAGGTCCTGGGTTCAAATCTGACCTCTGACGCTTCCTAGCTGAGTGATCCTGGGCAAGCCACTTGACCCCCATTGCCTAGCCCTTACCCCTCTTCTGCCTTGGAACCCATATACAGTATTGATTCTAAGATAGAAGGTAAGGGGTTAAAAAAAGAAGAAGGAGGAGTCATGAGTCGTTCAAAAGAAACAAATTTCAACACAAGGTAGGGAAGGACTTCCTGATGATTTGAGCTGTTCCAAAGGAGAAAGAGCTGTCTTGGGAGGTCGTCAAGAAGAGTCCAGGTGACCACTTGTCAGGATTTTTGTTCAGATCTGGGTTGGACTGGGTACCCTTCGGGATCCCTCCCAACTCTGAGAAACCAGGCCCAGAAAGGCTATGCTACTTGCCTAAAGTCATTTAGCAACTGAGCCAGGATTAGAACTCAGATCTTGTGACCTTAACTTCTTTTAGAAGCTGATTTTAGAAACAGGAGGCACTGAAATGGTATCACATCTTGGAGAGAAGAGTGATCAGACTAGAAGGAGATGATGGGAACTAAGATGACGAGAGCTAGCATTTATATAGTGCTTACTAGGTGCCAGACACTGGGCTAAGTTCTTTATAATTATTAGCTTGTTTAATCCTGATGACAACTTTTAGAGGCGGATGCTATTATCATCCCCATTTTAAGCTCAGGAAACGGAGGCAAAGAAGTTACATGACTTACCCAAGGTTACACAGCTAGTAAGTGTCTGAGGTTGGATTTGAACTCAAGTCTTCCTGATACCAGGCCCAGCATTCTCTATACTGTCACCCCTCATTGGATCGCTGGTATAGAGGGAGTTTATAGGGGAACGCTAGTTGGATAAGAGGGTCGCTTCTCACTCCTTCTCCCCTCCCTTCTCAGGTCTCCGCACGAAGAGAGGTCTCTCAAGAGCCCCAGAAGACATCCACAGAGTTGACCTCTAAATAGGTAACGGTTGTCCAGTTAGCTGGCAATTTGGGCATCTCTGAGCTGGGGGTTAAGGGACAGGCTAGAGAATCCCCAAGTGGACGCCTTCCATCTGTCAGAAGCAAACCCTAAATGCTCCTGGAACAAAACCTCTCCCGGTTTTGCCCATCTGTTTGCGATCTAATCATTTACACGGCCACGTGAACTCTGGAGATTAGATTTAAAAAATCAAATTAAAAGAAACATTGTCTGGTAAATGATAATAATTAAACGTAATCATCAGGTGCGAGAGGACATGGCTAGACCATTAATACTGGTGCACCAATGCACGGTGGACTCGAGGTTTTTATTGGCTACCTATATTGGCTGACAGCTTGATGGATGGTGAAGGACTAGCATTTCTCCCAACCGAGGCATATACGTAACACCGATCTGACACCCACCGCTTAGTCCTTGGAGTCCTTGGGCTCCTTTGTTCGGGAGTGGCCTGGAATGTGAAGGCCAGGCTTTGAGGCCTTGCCCTGACCTGTCTTATCAGCCGTGAGATCTTGGGCAACCAAGTTACTTCCCCTTCTCGGAGTTACAGGTTGTTCACTGTTTAAATGGAGGGAATAGCAGCAGTCCTGCCTTCCTCCTTCACACGGTGATTGTGAGATGTAGGACAAGAAAGCGCTTTGTGATATGGGGACTTTGGTGGTTCCTTCTGGATTTCTTGACCTCCTTTTCTAACTAATACATAAACTGGCTGTCATTTCCCTAATCTTGGATACTCGTCCTCTTTCTCCTCTGGTCGCCAAACCCTGCCCATCCTTCATGGCCCGCCTCTTCCATAAAGCCTTTCCTGATTTCTCTAGTCCCCACAGATAGACTTTTCTCTGAGTTTGTACAGCTCTGACTGTCCCTCACACACTAATTGATCTGTAATCAGTCATGGACTTATTGCCTTGGCTCTTTTTTTAAACCCTTGCCTTCTGTCTTAAACTCAATACTGTGCATTGGTCCTAAGACAGAAGAGTGGTAAGGGTAGGCAATAGGGGTAAAGTGACTTGCCCAGGGTCACACAGCTAGGAAGGGTCTGAGGCCAGATTTGAACCCAGGACCTCCCGTCTCTAGGCCTGGCTCTCAATCCACTGAGCCACCCAGCTGGCCCCAGTCTTGGCTCTTATTCCATGAGTGTGAGTCTAATTCTCCAACTCATCCATGAGCTCCTTGGGAGCAAAGACCATGCTACAAACATCTGAATCCTCCCTACCCCCCAGCATAGGGACAGGCGCACAGTAGGTGCTCACAAAAGCCCTACTGTCTGCTGGATGAGAAGCTTCCAGAAGCTGGATCAAAGAACACTTGCCACTGAGGTTAAATTGGGTAAAACTCGACACCCAAGGGAGCTGCTTTTTAATCCCTTGGCTGCTCTTTGGCCAGGGTGTACATTTAGCACCAAGAGAAACACAAGACCTTTTTTAGGAGAAAGGAGATCATATTTCTGAAAGAGTTTATCAGGGGACAGCTGGGTAGCTCAGCGGATTGAGAGTCAGGCCCAGAGATGGGAGGTCCTGGGTTCAAATCAGACCTCAGACACTTCTTAGCTGTGGGACCCCCCTTGCCTAGTCCTTACCATTCTTCTGCCTTGGAACCAATATGTAGTACTGATTCCAAGACAGAAGGTAAGGGGTTAAAAAAAGAGTTTATTGAAGCTAGGAGCAGTGTGGTATGATAGGAGATGCTAGACTTATAGGCAAGAGACTTGGGTTTGCATTCCATTTGGAATACTGTTTACCCACACGACCAAGGGCAAGTGACTTCTCTTCTGCAAGCCAATGTTTGCTAATTTGTAAAATGGGGATAACAGTACTTCCACTACCTGCCTCACAGGCCACACTCTACAAAGCTTTGAGGGCGGGAGAAATGCTTTCAGTAAGCATCATTACCCCGTGCTCTAATGGCCCATCACTTCTCTTGCTACTGGTGACTACCACGGGCCCGGGGGTGCAAGCTCTCTCCATGGATTTGGGATAGAGCACGGAGTGGGCTTTGACAAAGTGTGAAGTGGAGTGGGGGCCAAAGAGACAGAATGAGGACTTGCTGCCGAGTGAATGGCGAGCCAGTATTAAGTACTGGGGAGTACGTGACAGTAAGAAGAGACAAGGGTCCAAGTCCGTACCTTCAAAGCTGATTCTGAGTTCAGAGAGTGTGGGGAAGACATGGTGTCCTAGTGCCTGCCCCATGAGCTTGTTTTGAGCTGGGCAGAAGCAGGTGGTGGAGAGGCAATGTAGTGGACTTGTAGAAAGGAGAGACCTAGATTCAAAATCTAGGCAACCAGGTGGTTCAGTGGGTAGAGCGCTAAGCCTGGAGTCAGAAAGACCCAACTTCAAATCTGACTTTGGACATTTCCTAGCTATGTGACCTTGGGCAAGTCACTTAACCTTTACTTGTCTTAATCTGCTGAGAAGAAAATGGAGAAGGAAACCACACCAGTATCTTTGCCAAGAAAACCCCATGAACACTGTGGTCTATGGGGTCTTGAGGAGTTGGAGACGACTAAACAACAAGGTTCGAATTATACCACACCCTAGCTATGAGATTTTGAACAAGTTGCTTAACCAATCTCGGCCTTGGTTTCCCCATTTGTAAAATGGAGATCATTAATTTCGAGGTAGAAAGGACCTGAGAGTTCATCTAGTCCAGTCATCTTATTTTCTAGGAGAAGAAAATGAAGCCTCAAGAGGCTGAGCTGGGCGCTGAACCCCGACACCAAGTCTAGCCTTCTCTGGGCAGCGCTACGCTAGTAAGACTGGTTCTCGTCAGGCTCAAATGAGAATGTATGCAGAGTGTCGTGGGAACTTTTAATAATAATAGCTGGCATTTATTTAGTGCTTTAAGGTTTAAAAAAAGCCGTACCTGTGTTGGTCCATCTGGTTCTCAAAACAACCCTGTAAAGTAGGTGCCGTCATCCCCATTTTACAGACAAGAAAACTAAGGCTCAAATAGGATAAATGACTTGCTCAAGGTTACAGAGCCGGTAAGTAAGTGTCTTAGACAGGATCTGAACTCAGGCTTTCCTGACTCCAAGGCCAGTGCTGTGCTAGGTGTGTCTGTTCTTTCGTACAGGAGCAAACAGTATACCATCCTGGACAGAACACTGGACTTGGTTACAAAAGGCTCAGGCTTCAATCCCTCCTCACACATCTACTGTAATAGGTGTATGACCCTGGGCAGGCCATTTAAGCTCTGATCCTCAGTTTGCACACCTGTAAGATGGGCATAACAACGCTGTACTACTTACTTCATCGATTGGAGATTGGAAGCCTTGAGATTGAGCTCTGACTCCTATGGAACAGGACGAGGCTTTTGGAAGGTGGCACTCGAAAGGCTGAGCAGATGTGGATATCTGATTGGCCCACAGAGCGAATGTTCTGGGGAGAAGCGATTGGCCCTGGCGTGGAACACACAGCAGTAAGTAGTACGCCGTGAAGGCGTCTGTGCCACCTGCTGCCAGGGAGGAATGGCCATCCCGGCACGGGTCGCGTCTGATTAAGGCAGGGGCCAAGGACCAAGCCTTCCCGAAGGTTCTTGCCAAATAACATCTGGGCCTCCCCCTCCCCCCAGACTTTGAATGGAGCTCAACAGCTCCTGAGCCTAGCCAGGGTGCAGGGGAAGTCGGGAGGGGGAAGTGGGGCTGAGGGCAAGAGGTGAGCAGGGCAAAAACAAAGCTAGGAAAGATGTGGCCAAACATAGGGGCCCTTTGGGGGGAAAAATGGAAACATCTGTTTCCTGAACACACACCTGCTTCTTACTGCCTTCGAGGCCCGACTTCTCGAACATTTGCTCAGAACTTTGAAGTATCGACTTTGAATCTTAACCTCCCAAACGCCAAAGGTTACCCCATAGACTCCCGGCCTCAGCCTTCAGCCAGCCAAGCGGCTGAGCCACCCCGCCCAAAGCCTTGCATGCAGTTGGTGCTTAATGAACGCTAGTGGAGTCCTTGGAGATGTCTGGGGCTGGGGACCACCAATCCTTCCTTATATGGGCACCTCTTCACTCCCAGGGCGGTATTTATTAGGCCTATACCGACTGCCCTTCCTCTCCTCCCCTTCCTCCCTGCCATTTCCTTAAAGGTAGCACTGAGGGCTCCCTTTCTCCCTTCCCCCAGCCTCTGCTTCTCCAGGCCTTACAAGCCTCACCACTTCGGCCTTTTCCGCCATCCCCTCAGGTCCTGGGCTTTGATTATTTGGAGTGTCCATCCTCTCCTGGATCCTCTCCAGTCCCCCCTGGTCTTAAACCAAACCGAAAGCTAATTTCCCCAAAGAAAGGAAGTCAAAGGAAGAGCTTTATAATGATGATGATGATAATAATAATAATAACAATAATAATAATAATAATAATTAATAATAATAATTTGTTTTAAAGCCCCAAAGCCGAAATGCTGAAAAAGCCATCGTTTGACAAAGCCAGGGAGGAAGTCTTTGTCCCTCCGAGCCAATAGCGAGTCCAGGGCGGCAGGGCAGCGTGGCGGCCTGCTTGCTCTTAATTCCTGGCAAAAGATGATGGTGCGCCTTGGAGTGCAGGGGACTAAAGCCCAGTAATGAATTACTCATGGTATATGATTTCGAGCTCCTTATCTACTCTGGTCTTCTTCACAGCCAGATGCCACGCAAAGGCACCATTTTACAGATTACTAAGGCATTTTACAGATTTCGGCAGGCTGCTGGCTTCCTGCTGAATCACTCAGCCGGCCTCAGACGGATTTCTTCCAACTTCCATTGCCACCTACACCATGGAAACAAAGGCATTTCGAGTCAATCCTCATTGCCCTCTAACTTAGCCGTCACGAGACAACTGGTAAATCAATCCCAAGAATGGGGCAATTCAGTGGAATCGCATCCACCTACTGGCGGCTCTTGCAGCCAGGGCCACAGGCTAGGGCTCCTGCAGGGCCTGGCCCAGCCGAAAGGAGAGTGCCAGATATGAAGGGAAAGAGGTGGGCAGCCCCAAGATGGCTGTCTTCCCTTCCACTGCTTCTTCTTCTGCCTGAGGGTTGAGGAGAGCTGACAGCAGGAGACAAAGGAGTGCACTTGAGCAGCTGAAGGGCAGCCATTAGGAAGCTGGCAGACAGCCAGGGGGACCCTGCCAGGTCGCCACCACTCAAAAGAAGTTGTTCCTCCAACAGAGGAGCTTTAAAGAGTGTCAGGAGCAAAGGTAGCAATGCGGTTGGGTTCGGGAAGACCTCTAGGGGCACGAGCCACCAAACTTTCCTTTATAGGGCCACTCGCTCACTTCTAGTATCTGTTTGGCCCAACGGGACTGAGGCCCGAAACCGAGGAGATGAAGGAAAGCTGCTTTCTGACTCTTCGTTCAGCTGCTATAGAATGATGGGGTGATATCGAGGGCCTTGTCTCAGTCAGATGCCTCAGCTCCTCCATTGTTCACCCTCCTTCGCAGAGCTATCTACGGATGTGGCAGGGCTTTCCACCTATCCCTATGCTATGCCTACCAGCTAGGCCCCATCGTTAAATTGACCAATCGACGAGCATGTGTTAAGGGTCTTCTATGCGGCAGGCACTCTACTGACAAGTAGGGACCAAGCACCAAAGGGCTAAGACAGTGTCACAGACCATTTCGGTGGATGAGTGGGTCCCCTCTCTGAGCCTCAGTGTTCTCATCTATAAAATGGGGATCTTGTTGCTGCCTGCTCTGCCCATCTCTAACTGGTAGAACTACGGGGAGGGTCAGACGATAGATAGTATTTCTGCTGAGTGCTTTATAGGCGGAAAGTATTTTTAGAGATGTGAGCTCAACAGCTCAAAGAGATCAATGCTCCCTCTCCCTGGCAACACTTTGGCATTGGAAGGTGCAGTCTGGCATTGGATAGAGTTTCTGTCCTTGAGCTGGGAAGAATCGGGTTCAAGTCCCAGCTCTGACATTTATTGACTACTATGTGACCAAGGGCAAATAAGAGTCAACATCTCTGAGACTTGGTTTCCTCATCTGTAAAATGAGGATGATCCTACTTGAGTTTCCCTTCCTAGGCTTGCCTTGAGGCCCCAATGAGACTGATGGCTTGAAAGCCCAACACCAACCTCTGTTATTATTATTACGATCATGCCAGCAAGGGGCTTCAAGGACCGAACCCAAAGAATTCAATGAGGTGGGAGTCCAAGGCCTGGTGGCGTCCATGTTTCTCCTCAAGGGGCCTTTTTGTCCTGTAGGCTCTGTGGCCTTCTCCACCAGTGCGTAAAGCTGACTTCACCATCAGGTAACAGTGGACGGGAGTCCTCTCCCCCCCCAGAGGTGGGGGAACAGTCCACGTTTCATTTTGCCCTTTTCTTCTCCCTTAGTGAGGCAGCATGGTATGGTGGACAGAGAACTGGCCTTGCAGCTAAGAAGAGCTAGGTTCAAATGCTGCCTCTGACACATACTGGCTGTGTGACCCTAGGTTAGTCCTTTACCCCCAGGACCACAGGGAACAGGCTAAGACGATGATCACAGCGAAGGTGCCAACCCACACTGGCAGAGGTCATTCCCTTGCTGGGCATGCTGTGAAATCACAGGGCTGGTACCTCTGGCTCTTCTCCCCTCCACCTTCTCTCAGAACCCCTTAGTCTGGCTCCGCGGCGAGCACTCCGGCTCATCTGGAGCCCCCCTGGGGATGCTGCCTCTCTTCTTCCCCTCCCCTCTCCCATAATGCGATTCTCCTTGACTGGCAAGTGCTTAAGTGCTCGGACAGAAAGGGCCAGGTGATTAATTATGCAGGTATCCTCGGAGGCCTCCCTCGGCAATGGATTCTCTTGGACACACGGAAGGCTGAGGAAACCAGCAAACGGATGCCACTGACAAGTACTCTGGGACAAATGGACACTCGGGGTTCCCGGGCCCCTCCCCGCTCCCCACTAGTGGCAGTGACAAGTTTGCTGGTGTCCCTGCTGCTCAAGACAAATGGAGACACTTAACTGGATCTCTGCAGGCAGCAGGCCCTTCTCCAGATGCATCCCCCACCCCACTAATTGAATCATCCGGCCTCATTCTCCAGCTTAGAGGAGGGCCATGCGCAAGGGGTGGCCTTGGAAAATGCTGTCTGTCTGGGGAAGAGGCCACACCCATGAGCCAACATCCCCCCATCCTCAATGGAAAGCTTTCCTTTCCTCTTCGAAGTATTCAAAGAATACTATCGGCCACTTCTTAAAGCCTCTCGTTGCTTTGCTTTGCTTTTGTGAACACCTCTTAAGACAGAAGGGCAAGGGCTAGGCAAACAGGGTTAAGTGACTTGCTCAGGGTCACACAGCTAGGGAGTGTCCGAAATCAGATTTGAACCCAGGACCTCCCAATTCCAGACCTGGCATTCCAGACCTGGGCCACCAGCTGCTCCCTCATTTGTTTTCCAGTGAGGAGGAACTGTTGTCTTACCCTTACCGAGCCAGAGAGCAGATCCCACCGCTGTCGCTTTGTGCCCAATGGCAAATCCCTTGACCTCTCTGAGGCTCGGGCAACTCTACGATTGTAACTAATAGAGAGGTTGTGGAAAAGGAATTGGGAATGACTAGCTGTGAGACCCTCTCTTATCTGCAAAATGGCGGGTTTGGACAACGACTAAGGCCTTCGTGACTCTCTGCCTCTAATCACACGAATGGTAGAAGGGAAGTTTTCCTACAGAGAACCATAACTCAGGCTGGGAGACTGGAGAGTCAGAACTAGAAGGGACTGTATAGGGCACCGGTCGGGAGAGTCGTAACCGCCTGCAGCAGGAGGAGGATGGAGGCGGAAGGCGCTGGAATATGGGGCACATCCTGGGGCTCTGCCCGGACTGGCCGGTTGGCAGGTGGAGCCAGATATGGCTCGAGGGCCATCCGCTGCCGACCCCTGGTCTAGGGCATCTAGTCCAATGCCCTCATTTTATAGATGAGGAAACTGAGGCTCAGAGAGTGTAAGTGCAATTTGATAAACTTTGACTAAGCACCTACTATGCACCACGTATTGTGCTAAGCTCTGGGGAGACCAATAGAGGCAAAAGACCATCTCTGCCCTTGTGTAAATGGAATTAGCTCAGGCCCATTCATAGTTCAAACTCTAGCCACTAGAGTTAATGTCATCCCCACCTCCCTTAGTGGGGAGGGGAGATGAGTTGCCCACACGTGACAATAAGTAACAAATCAAGACTCTGGAAAACACCAAGGTAGGCCTAAGGAAGTCAGCCTAACTTACCTACATGACAGTTGAGAGGGAAGCTGCCTGAGGTCTCCCCCGAGATCCTTCAGCCCCAAGTTCAAAGCACCAACTGCCCTAACAGGAAGTTATCATCCTACTTGAAGAGAGAGCATCTTTCGTTACTTCCTGGGGGTCCACCTCTACTTCAAGTGGACAAATGGCAGCCTCGATACTGGTTTGGGGCTGCCCAAAGGGCAGTCCCTTGTTCTTGATTTGTTACTTATTGTCACGTGTGGGTAACTCATCTCCCCTCCCCACTAAGGGAGGTGGGGGTGACTTTATCTCTGGTGGCTAGAGTTTGAACTATGAATTGGCATGAGCTAATTCTATTTACACACCATCAAGGAGCTTCCTATCTAATGGGGGGGGGGGTCAAAGTGTAAACAAATATATCCAAAGCAAGTTATAGACAGGATAGATAGGAAACAACTAACAGAGGGAAGACACTGGAATTAAGGAGGGTTGGGGATGGCTTCCTGTAGGAGGTGGAATTTTAGTTGGGATTGAAAGGAAGCCAGGGAGCTACTTACCCAGGGTCACACAGCTAGTTAGGTAAAGCCCTACCTTCTACAAGAAGCCTTCGCTTTGAGACTGCTCCCAAATTTTCCTCTTATCTGGACACGGTTGTTTTCTGTTGGCTCCACCATTGGAATGTGAGTTCCTCGAGAACAGAGGCTGTTTGGTTTCTCTGTCTTTCTTTTAACTGTAACACTTGGCACAGAGCCTGGCACACAGTAGGCACTTAATAAATGCTAGTTTACTAAGTGGCAGAGCCAATATTTCAGTCCAGTTCTTCCTGATTCTGAGTTTAATGCTCTCCGTTACTCCATGTTACCTCTCCATATGTCAGTTCCAAACTAGCCTCTCAGGAGGCCATCATCAAGGCTACCTTCTCATGATGGTCTGCCTGCCTGCCTGGTTCTTTGCAGCCCTAGGCTACTTATGACTCCCAGGGTTCCATTGTCATGGCCACGATCCCCTCTAGGGGCTGCCTTCCCCTTTACCACCATCATATCCCAGTCTGCCACTTCCCCCCCCACAATCCCCTCCCAGGACTGGAAGCTCAGAGTCAACACTCCCTAGGCTCTAGATTTCCCTCTCTTCTGACACCTCCCCTTCCTCACCCCTGACTAGAATGAACTGTGCTCTACCACACCTTTCAGAAGAATGCCTCAGTCATCTCTCTCACGCAAAGGAAACTGAGGTCACTGGCTCCTTCCACAGGGCCATGCGCCCCAAGGGCTGCCCTTTTTCCAAACCAAATTGCCCCCATGTGCCTAAATTCCTAGCTATGACTCTGACACCCTACCCTAGTTTTCTCATCTCCCCAGTCGAATGAACACCAGGCATCCCATGAACTGGCCCATGGTTCTAGGTTCAAAAGCCTGGCGGATTTTTAAAGATGGAAAAAGCTCCAGGACATGGGCTCTCCCAAGCACCCCTGTGCAATGAGTTCGAGGGGCACATAGTCAAATTCCACGAATGGCTTTAGAGCTGCATCTGCTTTGCAAACTCTCAGTGAATCACTCTGGGCTCTCCATCTCTTCTGACTTCTCTTTGGGCTCTCTCCTCTACACCTCCACTTTCATTCACATAATGCATTGTCTGAGTTGAAATAATCACTCTTTTGCACTGCTGGCCTAGCCCACTGCCAGTTTTCTCTGAGTCATACCCCATCATCCCAGAGGCCTTCCCAGCCTCTTGCTCCTAATTACTGGCCAAGGTCAACCCCCTCCAGTGTCCCTGGGGTGATGGTGGGCCAACAGCAGAAGGTCTGTGGCCTTCTAGAAGCAGGGTGCCAATGGCGGGGGGTGGGGGGTATAGGGTGAGGGGGCAATTAGCAAGGGTGTCCCCCTCGGCGGTGTTCAGCTCCTTGGAGCTAAATGAGAAGCTTCTCCCAACTCCAGCAGAGGGCTGGGGCTTTCATTTGCGATGGGGAGGGATTGAGAACACCCAGCACAAGCCATGATGTATAGCCTCAGGAAGAATGGAAATGCTAATGAGGCCATGAGTAATGGTTTTCTGCTCTGAATGGTATATACTAACTCAAGCTATGCAGAATCACTCACTGGGCCCGGACTGATTTAAGTCCAAATGTCTTTTAAAATTAATAACCTATTCAGCATTCCCGTGGTGGAACGCGGCCATGAAGGTGAACGGCACTCGCTCACTTGGAGAAAGGGTCCCCCAGCTGGGGAAATCTCCGAGATTTGCGATCAAAATTAGAATTAGATTCAGACCTTGATACAACAAATACTTTACAAGACACAGAGTGTCTGTCTAGCTGCGGCCTTTCATCTCAATAAACTCAGTACATCAACAAACCTGCAATCCCCCAGCCTCTCTCCTTGGGCAAGCAATGAAATGCCTCTGCTCCTGTGGGGATGGAGAATGAGGGGTAGGGGTGGGCAGGTGGTTGAGTACGGGAAGCCGGCCTGTCTGTGTGACTGCATTTGTAGAAGGAGCATTTGTTCAGACTAGCAGTGATTCCCAAAGTGGGCGCCACCGCCCCCTGGTGGGTGCTGCAGCGATCCAGGGGAGCGGTGATGGCCACAGGTGCATTGGGGGGCGGTGAATAACTGTAAGGGGGCGGTGATAGGATGTGACAGGGGGCGCCAAGTCATATTTTTTTCCTGGAAAGGAGGCCGTGGCCCAAAAAAGTTTGGGAACCACTGGTCCAGAGGCTCGATTCCATGACAGGCGGCTTGCCTCAGTGGCTAACAGGTCCCGCCCGAAGCCAGAAAGATCCTTGTTCAAATCCTTTGTCGCCTAGCTGTGGGTTCTTGGGGAAGGCACTTATTCTCTTGGAACCTCAGTTTCCTCATGGGTAAAATGGACATAATACTAGTATCTACCCCACAGTATTACCCCGAGGGCTGGGTTCCTAAACCATAACTAGAATGTTTCTGTCCTGGCCGAAAGGGGATGTGCTGACGTGAGGAGCAGAGGTCGTTGTGTAAAGAACACTGGGGCTTCCCTGCTTTGTTGGGGTATAAAATGGTTCCCAGGACATAATGACATCAAGATTTAGCTGTTTGCACCTGGGGAGGAGAGGGTGTGCAGACCCACCTGGTCCTCGGTGTAGTAATTCCCTCCAGAGATGTGGATCGGGGACTTGTTTCCAACTGATGGTATTCAAGAGTTACCTAGAACAGAGGTGTCAAATAGGCAGCCTGCAACACTGCAGGAAGCCAGAAGGAGATTAAAAACGTCATTGGGAAATATTTAACAACCTACTTGTTGTTGTTGTCAAGAAAATAATGAAAAATCCAGTAAGACACAGATAATGTTAATATGTGGTTTTCTGAGTTAATATGTACATGTAGGGATCCTTATGTATGGTTTAGTTCTCTGTCCCTCCCCCCTCCCACCAATTTCTACTTGAGTTTGACACCATCGGCCTAGAGCTTTTTGACATCAAGTCTACTCTCCATTGCCGCTCCAATATCACCCACTGCTGATCTCACGATGTGAAAGGACCCCACCGAATTATTTATAAATGGGCTTTAAGCTCATAGGGCTGGGAGGAAAGAAAGAGATCTAATGCTTTAGAACTAGGAAAAGGAGGTTAATTTTATCTTAGGACTCCTATTTCCTGACTACCTCAGAGGAAGCTGAAATAGGCCAGAAATGGGAACTGAGCTGATGGTGGACAGGAGAGAAAGAGATGGTAAAAGGTTGGAATGGAGAGCACGCTGGCCACGGAGGGGCCCACAGCCCACCAGCGTGACCCCAGGTCTGCCATGGACCAGCCCAGTGACCTCGGGCGACTCATTGCACCACCAGATTTTGCCCTGTGTCAGATAGGGCTGGTGATCTTTGCATTCCCCACCTTGCCGGAGCGTTCTCCTGCTATCTCCTTCCTTCTTCATTTCTGTCTAGTGAAGATTCCATCACCTACCCGGGGTGGGAGGGCAGGGGAGAGGTGATCCTCATCATCCTGCTCTTTCTAATTCTTCCATTTTATTCCCTACTTTCAATTGCTTCTTTTCAATCATACCCTTTTCCGACAAGTCTCCAGTCCTTGAGTTCTGATGGCTCGGTGATGCTTCGTTCGCTTTTTTTTTTTTTTGGCCTCTTTTGGAAATGACATGATTGCCCCTTCTGTCTGTCTCCCAGAAAAATCCCTATCTTTGGAGAAGGAGACACCTATTGTTTTGCTTCGGTCCCTCTCCTGACCCTCCGTGAACACCGAGGCAAAGAAATGAAGTTAATCTCTGGAAATATGTGCCTTTACTGAGAAGTGCCCGTTTTCATTTCCTCTTTCCACTGCTCCTCTCTGCTTCCTCATGTTCTTAGAGTCTTTTTTTGTTATTTATCCTTATACTTTGTGCAACCACCTCTTCTTTCTTTTATTATAGCTTTGCTGCTCTTAAAATCCTCCCATCAGTTTACTCCATTTTGTTCTCTGTCATTTTATGCTCTTGGGGTTCCTCCGGACCCCTTTGCTGGCACACTAAAGCTAGACAGAGCCTGTCTGGTTGAAATGAGAATTCATCTGTAAGCCTTAAAGTGAACATAAATGTTCACTGTCACTGTTGTTGTCTAAAAGGGGAGAGCAGCGGCAATCTTCTCCGTTGCATTTATGCTTTGAAATTTCAGGATGGGGTTTGGCTGGGCCTTTTGTCAGGGCCGGGGTGATAAACATGTTTGGAGATAATGCATTAGTCCTCTCTATCAGAGACATAATCCACACTCTACCCTGCGTCATCAATCAGAATTCCTTGGGAGACCAACAGCTGGGAAAGAACACAGTGAGTCGTCGGGCTTTATTTCATAGTTGATATCCCGTCCCCCTCCACACACATTTCCCCTTGTTTCTGTGTATATTAATCATTCTTTGTTGAATGACTGAGGAACAATCAATATGAGGAATTAGACACGAGAAGGAAAGGATGTCATCGGTAAAAGGTAAGGCTGGAAAGACAAATGGAGCGGCCACGTAGAGGGAGGAAAAGATGACCAATGGATATCCCGACTGTTCTACTGCTATTCGGGTAACTCCGACACATCTAACGGAAAGCCTCCAGCATGGAAGGACGTGGACAAGAGTGAAATGGGACAGGCAGGTGCTAGAACCCCAATGAGACACGCATGAGGATAATTGCTCTTACCAGAGGTCAGTTTGCATGTCATGGCCCACGGAAGGAAGGGATCTACTTAGCAGTAAGCCACCGTAAGAAATTTCAGGAGCCCCCAGGACAGTCGTAATATTTCTGTTCACCGTGTTTTGGCAGATACAAGTGTATCACTGAAGGCGTGTGAAATGGACAATAAGAATGAACAGGAATGTAATTATACTACTCATATGAAGTCACTCAACTAGAAAATGAGAGGCCAGGCAGGGAATGTATTAGCAATATAGTCCCCAGAATCCCGTACAGATAAGGAGTTGAAACCAACAAGTCACAGCTTAGTGGTTGGCCATTTCAGAAAGAGATTCGCCAACTACACCTGGGAATGCCACCAAACAGGTAGTCACAGAAAGAAGGTCCGAATGGCCAGGGAAGAATCAGGACGTGGGAGCTATTCCGTGAAATGAAGAAATAAGTGGTGAATGGGGAGGGAATGTAGTATGAGGAAGGAAGGGAGTTTGGGATAATGAAGAAAACACTAGGCTGGCTTTCAGGAGAGCTGGGTTCTACCACTTAGCAACTATGGGACCTTGTCACTTCTTTCTATGGGCCTCAGTTTCCTCACGTGTAAAATGAGGAGGTCGGACTAGAGATGGTAATCAAAATTCCTTTCCTTTTAGTTCTAGCATACTGTGATTCTGAGTAGCAAAGGAAAACCTAGTAGTGATTGCGAATGAATAGCACACAGATCAACAAGTGCTTCATTTAATCAAAAACGTGTTTAAGGATACTTACCGCTCCACCAGGACAACGATTGCAACTAAACATCCATGTGACCTCTGGCCACGGACCACGTTTTATTGAAATCCATTAGAAATGAGAGAAAGTATATCCATTTGAAAATTGCATTAGCTAACTTTTTTTCCCCAAGATGGTAGACGGAACCACAGTCTGAATCACTTAAGGTATATCTAGGTAGACTTGGGGGCAGCTAGGTGGCATAGTGGAGAGAATGTCAGGCCTGAAGTCAGAAAGACTCATTGTGACTTGAAATCTGGCCTCAGACATTTACCTGCTGTGTGACCCTGGGCATGTTACTTAACCCTGTTTACCTCAGTTTCCTCCTCTGAAAAATGAGCTAGAGAAGGAAATGGCAAACCATTTGCCAAGAAAATACCAAGTGGGGTTGTGGAAAAGTCAAACACGACCAAACAATAACAACAAGATATCTTTTAGGAAGATTGGAAATTTGGTCAAAATTATTTCTCTGAGGGATTTTTGTTGTTGCTGTTGTTGTTGCTCTCAACCTGTGATTTCATTGATTTAAGGGATTTCCAATAAGGAAATATCCTCTACCACTGCACAGAAAGCAAATATTTTAAATTTACAGTCTTAGGGTTTTACCTAGAGAAATAAAAGGTTAAAGTGACTTGTTCAGGGTCCTACAGCCAGGAGATATCCAAGACAGAACTTGAATCCAACTTTGAGACAATCCTTTACCCATTCTGCCACGTTGCCTCTTTTTTTTTAATTTTATTTTTATTTTTTTTAAACCCTTAACTTCTGTGTATTGACTTATAGGTGGAAGAGTGGTAAGGGTAGGCAATGGGGGTCAAGTGACTTGCCCAGGGTCACACAGCTGAGAAGTGTCTGAGGCCGGATTTGAACCTAGGACCTCCCATCTCTAGGCCTGGCTCTCAATCCACTGAGCTACCCAGCTGCCCCCACACATTGCCTCTTTTTGACTGTAAACTTCTTGAGGAGCAGGCCTCTCTTTTCCCTTTTTTGAACTCTTAGCACTTAGTACAGTGCCTGACACTTAATAGATGTTTATCATCTTTTTGACTTCTTGGGAAAAAGGTTAATGCTGAGCTGTCAGCTCTTTTGAGAGAGATTTCATTCAGTTAGTCCCACAGCAATGGACCTCTCAAACATGAGTTGATAAAAAAAATTAAGGGGCAGCTGGGTAGCTCAGTGGATTGAGAGTCAGGCCTAGAGACGGGAAGTCCTAGGTTCAAATCTGGCCTCAGACACTTCCCAGCTGTGTGACCCTGGGCAAGTCACTTGACCCCCATTGCCCACCCTTACCACTCTTCCACCTAGGAGCCAATACACAGAAGTTAAGGGTTAAAAAAAAAGAAAATTAAAACCATTTCTAGACACAACCACTACAAGATCTTTTGAGAGAGTGAAGAGGACAGTACAGTAAAATCTGGTCCAACTACCAAGCCTTTCTCAAGTTCTTCTGACAAGCTGAGGGTGCTGATGGAGCATGTGGGCCTTCCACTGTCATGCCCTGATGCCATGGCCAATTTATCTTCTTCTTCACTCCTATGATTCTTTCATGATATTCTTTACTCCACTTATATGTCATGTAGTAGCCTTCTTGTGCCCCTCATGTGTCTTTCCATTGCCCTCTGGAAAATATTCATTTTCACTTCTTTAGAGACTGTAGACTATCTATAAAAACCTACCCAGAAGCTTCCAATGACTATGTAGCCCTGAAGGAGGGGTTAGCTAAAGTGAGAGCCAGCTGTTATCTCAACAACTGGAGTGGTTTCTCCACCGTCAGTTAGACATCTGGTGGGCTTGGGGATCTATCATGTCTTGGTGACAATTCACTTCAAAGGTCTCGCTTGACCTCTCACCAGGAGACATCTAGCATAACAACAGGCCATTGTATGTTATTAAGCAACAGGCACCATGTTGTTTGAAAGTATTTCTTCCAGGCTCACCTGCATTTTGAAGAACAAACAAAAATAGCATCTTTCTCCATCTTGCTACATAGTGAATACTCTGATGTGTTCCTTGAGGTCAACGCTCTTCACTCAACTTCACTTCCCCCATTTGGGCTCACGGAGAGGGATTAATTCATGCATAGTTCCTACCGTAGGTCAGAGAATGGGGATGATTAACAGAGCCATAACTAGGAATTCTGGAACCCAGGGTAAAACCTGCAAATCACATTTGGAGCAAGTAGCACGAAAGGGATGGTACAGGGTAGTAGTGAGAAGACAGAGACTTTGGTACATTGGGGAGGACTCCACCCCAGAAAGCTACTTCTATTTTAACTGATCGTTCTTTTGAATTAGGTGCTAAGCTCTATTGAACAAAGACCAGAAAGACACTAAGTGCTTACTCCGAACATAGCACTGTGCTATGTAAATAGAAAAGTAAGGCAGTTCTTGCTCTCATACATGAGGTAGGATGGCACCATGACATTGCAACTGCTTTCGGGGACTCCCCTTACTTGAGCTCCGATAATTAAGAAGATGTACAAGGGGGCAGCTGGGCTAGGAAATATCTGAGGCTAGCTGTGTGATTCTGAACAGTCCCAGTTGCCTACCCTTTAACTATTCTTCTGCCCTAGAACCAGTACTTAGTATTGATTCTAAGAAGAAAAGTAAAGCTTTCGTGTGCGTGCGTGTGTGTGTGTGTGTGTGTGTGTGTGTGTGTTGTTGTTGTTGTTGTTGCTGCTGCTGCTGCTGCTGCTGCCTTTTATCTTTATATGCATTTGGGGGGAAAAAAGAATAACCCTTCCCATACTGAGCTCTCCAATTTTACAAAGAAAATAATTAAACCAAAACGTGCCCAATACAGTAACCACATCTGACATTGCCTCCAACATTCCACCTGGGTGATTCCCCAGCTTTTTACCATGAGGAGAGAAGCAGGCTTTACTCTCTGTTTTCTAGGATTATCGTTGGTTTTCCATTAATTCATTTTTTAATTTTTAAACCCTTAACTTCTGTGTATTGGCTCCTAGGTGGAAGAGTGGTAAGGGTGGGCAATGGGGGTCAAGTGACTTGCCCAGGGTCACACAGCTGGGAAGTGTCTGAGGCCAGATTTGAACCTAGGACCTCCTGTCTCTAGGCCTGACTCTCAATCCACTGAGCTACCCAGCTGCCTCTGTTTTCCATTAATTCAGAGTTTGACTTCTTGTCATTTACATTGTTGTATATTGTTCTCTTGGTTCTGCTTACTTTGATCTGCACGAGTTCATCCAAATCATCTCAGGCTTCTCTGAATTCCTCCTATTTGTTATTTCTTACTGTGCAATAGAATTCAATCCTATTCATAAACCATAATCTTGAGTTTTTGTAGCCATTCCTGAAATAATGGACACCCTTGGCTTTTCTAGTCTTTTCTTTCTACAAGAGAGCTCCTATGAATATTCTGATATACAGCAGACCTTTGTTTCTGTCTTTGTTTTCCCCGGGGCTTCGCTCATAAGAACTTTGGACCAGGGTTTCAGGATAAGTTTACTTGGCTTCCTAGACCTGTAAAGTTAGCCTTCATTTTCACCATCACATGAGCCAGCTCGAACCTCTTCTATGTACCTCACGTTACTCTAAACAGAAGACTGCCCCTACCGAGTCCTTATTTCTCATTTTGCTGTATATCCTATGGTCACCGCTAAGACAATTATAAGCCCAGCGTTGTCCTTAGCTGTCCATAGCCATTTATATTCCCCAAGTTGGGAGCTCTCTCAGCTGGGAAGAAATCTGTTCGCGTGTCTCTAAAATGAACCCAGAAGGAGCTTGGCAGATCGATAGTGTCAAAGCTCAGGCAACTTGGTATACCGAGCTTGAGCAGGAAGTGAGGGAGTCAGATAACTGAAGAGAACCCCCAAAGCTCCAGAGAAAACCTTCCTTGGCCAGCTAGCAATGGCAGATGGAGTTGGATGAGAGGCAAAACTTAATAGCCTGTATTTGGATTAGGTCGAGAAAATACCTTTGGATCTTTATTGGCTGCAAGTGACCAAAATTGTCTTGGGCCTGTCCGAAGGCCTAAGGTGCCTTGGGAAGGGGCCAGTTGAAGGAGCGGCCAGCCCCTGGCAGGCATATCTATCTCGCCTTCCTCCCCCCACCTCATTTTTCATTTTGCACCCACTCTCTATGTCAGAGAAATGTACGCAGATAGAGAGAGCAGCCTATGATCTAATCACACACGCAGGCTTGCTGACGATTTTTAAATCTCTGATTGATGTGGTAGCTTAGAAACCAATTGTATCTTTGTAGCTAGCTTCAAGTTGCAAAAATCAATCGCACACTGATTTAACAGATTGCTTCAGTGGGGGAGAAACAGAACGATCAATGATGATGTCAGTAGTCTCTCCGTCATGCAGACCCGAAGGAGTCCGATGTAATATCTCGGAAGCCGCCAGTGGCAGCCACCACCAAGCTAGCCTCCCAGTCAGCCCTGGGTTTCTGTAGTGCTAAAACAGTCTGATCAAAACATCAGGAAGAAGCCTGAGGGTCTCAAGGAAGCCCAGCTCAAAATGAATGATTTCCCCATCAGATATGGTAGTGAATTGGGGCTTAAAATGAAAACAGGGTGAGATGCATCAGGAGAACGTGGTTTATATTCAGAGAACTATATGGAAGTGAATTGGATTTTTTTTACCCAAGGGACCCCAGGGGAAGTGGTGTAATTGGGCAGGGGGAGGGGTGGTGAGTTGAAAGAGAAGCAAACAGTTGTAATTGATATTTGGCAGAACTATGAATTTAAGGGAGGCTCATGTGGGTGATTGCAGCTTGGAGCTTGGAAAAGGGGGCAGAAGGAGAAAATTATTTTTATATAAAGTATTTGGCAGAATTCACCATGTGCTTGTAATGTAAATGGGAACATGGGTATTACTAGCTATTCATTCAGCCCATCCTCTGCATAGAGAGGAAGAGAAATGGACCATTTCTGCAGGGCTCTGAATAGGCGAATAGCAGAATCCCATAATTACCCAGGAATGTGGCTCTCATCATACCACCAGTAGGATTCTTTGAATTGATCTAACACCTTTCCTGAAGGAACCTGAAGGCTCCCCAGATGGATAGTCACAGTCTTTTCAGCCCCGGGAGGTATCTGGGGGTCAGATCTCCTTGGCCCTCAGACCCCAGCAAATTGACGTGCTTGGGAACAGTCACCCTGGTAGTCAGGGGGGATGTGTGGGCCAGAATTTAAATATTCTGCCTCCCAAGCCAGACGGAGAGGAAGAAAAGAAGGAAGGAGGCTGAGGCAGAGACAGGAGGGACAGGGAGGTGGAGGGGTATGGAGGAGGGGAAGAAGGAGGGAGAGAAGAAAAGGAGGGAGGAGAAAGAAAAAGAGAGCAGAGGGAGAACAAGGGGAGTGAGAGAGCAAAACAAATGATAGGAAGAAAGGGATGGAAATAGATGGAAGGGGAAACCAGAGAGGGAGAGAGAGAATGAGAGAGAGAGAGAGAGAGAGAGAGAGAGAGAGAGAGAGAGAGAGTGAGAGAGAGAAAGAGAGAGAGAAGAGAGAGTGAGAGAGAGAAAAGAGAGAGAGAGAGGGCGAGAGAGAGAGGGAGAGAGAGAGAGAGAAGAGACAGAGACAGAGACAGAGGCAGAGAGAAAAGATAGAGGCAGTATGACCTAATGGAATGAGCACAGTATTTGGAGTCAAAAGGACTAGGTTCAAATCCCAGCTTCAGATCAGTGTTTGTATGACTTTAGGTAAGTCATTTCCCTTGCTCTAAACCTCAGGTTCTTCTCTATCGAATGAAGAAGGTGAGGGGATGGCCTCAAAGGGTTCCTGTTAGTTCTAAATCAGTGATCCTTTCTAAAAGAGGTGGGAAAGGGGAAGGAGAAGGAGAGAGAGGCGAAGAAGAGGGAAAAGATGAAGAAGTAGATGGAAGAGGCGCTCAGGGAGAAAATGAATGAGAGGGGATGGAAGAAGAGAGTGAGGTGATCAAGAAAGGGAAACCATAGTTCAGACTTCCGCTGATCTTGCTGGCAAAGACCAGTGTGGATCATTTCATCCAAGAGCAGCTCTTGCCTTAATTCCAAGCCCATCTCGGGGTAAAATCCCCATCTGAGGAGCGGCTGGAGCCCTGCCTGGCGGTCTAGCAATGGGGACAGAATTCTAGAACCACCGCCTCCACGCCCCCCTCCAGGGCTGATCATCGCAAAGGGCCGTCCTTCATCCCGCCAATGGCAGACCTGCCCCGCTGTCCAAAGGATGCTCTGAGTTGTGTTTCCCAGAGTGAAGCTGGCTCGGCTCTGCCCCGGCTGCCCTCTCTCGCCTGATTTCCCTGGTGCCCAATAGCACACATTTGTGAGCTGCCTGGTTGAAGCAAAAGGTGCAGCCTGCGTCTGGGAAACAGATTGTGGGGTTTGAAAATTATTGCTAAGAGATTTAGAAGTCTTAAGAGAAATTCCAGGAAGCCTGAGGCTTCTGAGTAATAGGCAAATGGGGGGGGGGCGGTACCCGCCCATCTTCTAGCTGCAAGTTTGCCCTTTTTTAATGACATAACAAGGTTAACAGGGTCAGCTTCCCTGTAGCCAATTTCTAGCTGACCCCGTCTAATGATGCATGGGAAGCCAGGAGGCAGGGAGAGACTGGAAGGGGAGGCGTCTCCATGCTCCCCCTGGGGCCCTTCTATGATCATACTAACTCACATCTCCACAGCACTCCACTGCAGCCTTACACTGATGCTGCAGCAGGGTGGGGAGGGAACCCTGACTGTGCCACCAGCGGGAGCCATGAGCCCTGAGGGAGGAGGAGGGGAGAGGAGGAGGAGTCCTCCCAGATGGACCCAACCCCTTCACTAAGGGTGATAGCTGACAATAGCATTTTTAAGGTATGTAAAGTGCTAGGAGTTCATTATCTCTTTCCAGCTTGCAAAGACCTCCTCCTCCTCCTCTTCCTCCTCCTCCTCCTCCTCCTCTTCCTCCTCCTCCTCCTCCTCCTCTTCC
>NC_058136.1:40206712-40265516 GCF_016433145.1 Gracilinanus agilis
CACCCACCCACCCACCCAAGTCCAGGGCTTGGGGCAGGTGCCCAGATAGGCTATGTCCTAGGGCCAACCTGACCAATGGCTAGTGTAGACACATACCCTATCGCCTTACCAGCCAAGGGCCATCATGTTGACCTCTCCTAGGGCACGGCCATTGATGCATATGGGCTCCTCAGGCTTCCCCAAGGTCCCTTTCAGTTTCCAAGGGGCCCTTTTGCTGCCTCTGCCTGGAAGGGCTGGCTGTGCTCACAGAGCCTTGCCTGCGTCATTCCCGAAGGGAGTCAGAACTCCTGTTTACTGCTACAGCACTGCAGGGAGAATGAAATGCAGCGGGGATGACTCAGGGGTAGCAACCAGGCCCTGGAGATGGGCATTCACTTTTGGAAATGAATGTGGAAAACAACAAAGAACTACAGCCAGTGCCATGGGGAGGAAAAAGCCCTGGCCTCGGAGCTATGGGCCCTCTGAGGCCCAAACCTCCAATTACAGGCAGGGAAACAAAGACCCAAACAGGAGAAGGGATTTCTTGGTCATATGGATAAATACATGGCAAAGGAAGGATTTGAACCTGGATCTTCTGAACATCTAGATACAAATTCTAGCTCTGTCATTTCCTAACATGTGATCATGGGTAAGTTCGGAGGATCTTAGAACCCTTATTTTAACAAAGGAGAAAACTGAGTCACAGGAGTGAAGAAGTGACCTAGGTAAGATCACATAGTTGGCTTTCAAACTCAGGCTTTCTGTCTGTAAACCAGAGCTGCAGTCAAAACTTCTGGCCCCAGGGGCAGCTGGGTAGCTCAGTGGATTGAGAGTCAGGCCTAGAGACGGGAGGTCCTGGGTTCAAATCCGGCCTTAGACACTTCCCAGCTGTGTGACCCTGGGCAAGTCACTTGACCCCCATTGCCCACCCTTACCACTCTTCCACCTAAGAGCCAATACACAGAAGTTAAGAGTTTAAAAAAAATTCTGGTCCCTAGTCCAAGCCTCACCAACTGTACCTGGAGTGGGTAACACAAAAGATGCCTTCAGATTGCCTTTTAAAAACTTTGGCTCTGTAGCCAAACACCCCAAGTACCCCACTGTTGGGGAGGCCATCTCTGGGGGAAGAGTTTAAATATATATATATGAGAGAGAGAGAGAGAGAGAGAGAGAGAGAGAGAGAGAGAGAGAGAGAGAGAGAGAGAGAGAGAGAGAGAGAGGAGAGCAGCCACTGTGGGAAGGGGAAGGAAAGAGAAAAAACATTTTGACTGTGTTTTCTGTGTGCCAGACACTGTGCTGATTTGGCAGCTTTTCAGTGAGTCAGAAAAACAAGGGCTTACTATGTGTCAGACTCTGATAAGTTTTGGAGAGTCAAAGACAAAGAGAGTCTAAGGCTAAGCCCTCAGAGACCTTATGCTCTAATAATAATAGAAACAACATGTCAATACATTCATACGAGATAGCATTGTTGTTCTTCCTAGAAGGACCAGTGACATCACTGGCCATGTCTTTTTGACTTGGGCATAAATTAGTAGAGTCCCACAAAGTCACCCAGCTGCCCCCACGTAGAATGTTTTTAAAGAAGAGAAAAAAGCAGTTTTAATTTTTTTATCAAAGCTTGTTTACGAATTTATCTATTTAGCGCCATACCTATCAAACTACCCAAAAATTTCTTTACTGAATTAGGAAAAACTATAGCAAACTTCATATAGAATAACAAAAGACCAAGAATATCAAGGGAAATAATGGGAAAAAATGCGAAGGAAGGGGGCCTAGCAGTACCAGATATTAAACTGTACTATAAAGCCACAGTCATCAAAATAATATGGTACTGGCTAAGAGATAGAAGGGAGGATCAGTGGAATAGACTTGGGGTAAGTGATGTCAGCAAGACAGTCTATGATGAACTCAAAGAGCCCACCTTTTGGGACATGAATCCACTATTTGTCAAAAACGGCTGGGAAATTTGGAAAACAATATGGGAGAGATTAGGTCTAGATCAACATCTCACACCCTACACCAAGATAAATTCAGAATGGGTGAAAGACTTGAATATAAAGAGGGAAACTATAAATAAGTTAAGTGAATACAAAATAGTATACCTGTCAGATCTATGGGAAAGGAAAGATTTTAAAACCAAACAAGAGTTAGAGAAAATTACAAAATGTAAATTAAATGGTTTTGATTATATTAAGTTAAAAAGCTTTTGTACAAAAACAATGCAGCCAAAATCAGAAGGGAAACAACAAATTGGGAAAAAATCTTTATAACAAAAAACTCTGACAGGGGTCTAATTACTCAAATATACAAGGAGTTAAACCAATTGTATAAAAATCAAGCCATTCCCCAATTGAAAAATGGGCAAGAAACATGAATAGGCAATTTTTAGATGAAGAAATTAAAAGTATCAATAAGCACATGAAAAAGTGTTGTAAATCTCTAATAATTAGAGAAATGCAAATCAACACAACTCTCAGGTATCACCTCACACCTAGCTGATTAGCTCATATGATAGGACGGAACAGTTATGAATATTGGAGGGGATGTGGAAAAATTGGGACATTAATGCATTGCTGGTGGAGTTGTGAACTGATTCAACTATTCTGGCTGGCAATTTGGAACTATGCTCAAAGGGCTATAAAAGAATGCCTGCCCTTTGATCCAGCCATACCATTGTTGGGTTTGTACCCCAAAGAGATCATAGATAAACAGACTTGTACGAAAATATTCATAGCTGCACTTTTTGTGGTGGCAAAGAACTGGAAAAGGAGGGTTTGCCCTTCAATTGGGGAATGGCTGAACAAATTGTGGTATATGCTGGTGATGGAATACTATTGCGCTAAAAGGAATAATAAACTGGAGGAATTCCGTGTGAACTGGAGAGACCTCCAGGAACTGATGCAGAGTGAAAGGAGCAGAGCCAGAAGAACATTGTACACAGAGACTGACATACTATGGTAAAATTCGAATACAATGGACTTCTGTACCAGCAGAAAGCAATGACACAGGACAGCTCTGAGGGATTTATGGTAAAGAATGCTACCCACATTCAGAGGAAGAACTACAGGAGAGGAAACATATAAGAACAACAAATACTTGAACGCATGGGCTGAGGAGGACATGATTGGGGATGTGGACTCAAAACTACCAAACCAATGCAAATATCAACAATTTGGAAATAGGTCTTGAAAAAGGACATATGTTAAAACCAGTGGAAATGTGCGTCGGCTATGGGTGGGGGGACAGCGGGGGTGAAGGGGAAAGTAGGAGCTTGAATCATGTAACCATGTTAAAAATGAATATTAATAAATGATTTAAAAAATGTAAAAAAAATTTTAAAAAGCCTGTTTACGCGCTGTCAAAATCTAGCCTTATATGGAATGCCACACCCTTGTGGGCACACCTATCCCCACTTTCGCAATGGAGCTGAGGGAGCTGCCTTTTCTTCTCCTTTCTTTGGAGTCAAGATCCAAAGCTCTATAAATCTACGACATTTATTTTCCGTTGTTTTTGTCGTTCTTCCCATTTACATCATCATTCCCACGTTGTCATGTTGTCCGATGTAGTTGTTGAATACATTGTTTCTTGACCCTGTTAATTTTACATTGCATCAGTTCATGGATGTCTTTCTGAACTTTTTTTGTATTCATCATCTGGTCATTTTGTGTAGTCCAGGAATATCTATTCCATTCACATACCACAATTTACTCAGCCATTTATTTCCCAGCGGATGGGCATGTTCTTGGTTTCCAGAGCTTTACTACCACAAAGAGGGCTGCTGTAAATACTTTGGCGTATATGGAGCCTTTGTCGGCAACCACCTGGGGATACATGGTGAATAGTGAAATCTTCGGCTCAAAGAGTTTGGATATTTCCATCACTTTATTTGCATAATTCCCAATTGCTTTCCAGAATGGTTGTACCAATTCATAGCTCCAACGATGCCATTCTCCAATTCCTCCAGCACTGACTCTTCCCTTCTTATGTCCTCTTGGCCAACTTGACAAGTGGAAGGCAGAACCTGAGGGGTGTTTCGATTTGTATTTCTCACCTCGTTAGTGAGTTGGAGCCTTCTTTCATACGGTTGTTAATAGCCTCATAGAACACACATCACCATTCATCACAAATGCTGAACTATAACGGTCCGATCACATGCGTCTCTCAGTGGATGTTTCCAAACACTTGAACTCACTCCTTGATGGTTAGCATGCTCATTCCTTCATACTCACCACCATTAAGTGATTCCGAGCCCCCAGATCATGATGTACAAACCCTGCCGCCCATCCCCAACTTGCCGCTCCCTCCCACTTATATACCTCGACAATAGCCCCCTCAAATCCCACCCCAGATCCACCTGCCCCTTCTATTGTGCTTCTGAAAAGCCTACTCCAGAATGAACACATTTCTCTGTATCTTCAAGCCCTTCCAATCATTCGCTTCTTCCTTCTTCTGGTTCTCCCTCACTATCCTTTGGTGATGTTTTCTCTCCCAACCCCTGACTCACTGGATATGGTGGGAAGAGGCAGACGACTCCTTGCTCCACATTGCTACTTCCGGACTCTTCCTCTCCTGCCTTCATTAAGTAGCATCTCCTCCTTTGAGGGTCATCCTATTTGAGATGATCGCTCATTTCAGACCCTGGTACCTGTTCTCTGCTGACTTCTGTGACACCTTCCTTCTTTCCTCAAGGAGTTTAGTATCTGGCTCAGGATCTTTGTCTCCTCCCCATCTCTTGCCTTCACACTAGGGGCCTTTAACATTCCCATTGATGGTCTCTCAACTGCTCTCCCCATTTCCTCAATCATTCACTCCACCTCAAGCTCCCGCTGATCTTGCCATCCAGTGGTCTACTTCCTTGTTCATAAATTCCCCAATTCCTTTATCTGGTCATTATCTTTTATCCTTCCACAGTTTTTTCTACTCTTTATGACCTCTGACCTTGTTCTTCCTCCTCACTATTATCTCCTTTCCCTTATCCCTCATTTCTTCCTCAGACTATCACCGCTATCTAAATCAATTAAACTCTAGACAGTCCTTAATTCTTGTTGTCCCATCACTATTTGGATTTTGTCAGTCTCCAACCCTGGATTGCTCCCACCATCCATGTACCTATTCAGAAATGCTGCTGAAGAAAAACTCAGAACTCTATTTATGCTATTTAATTTCACCTGAGGGGCAGCTAGGTAGCACAGTGGATGGAGTGTTGGATCTGGAGTCAGGAAGACTCATCATGAGTTCAGATCTGATCCAAGATACTTACTAGTTGCGTGACCCTGGCTAAGTTGTGTAACTTTGTTTGCCTCAGTTTTCTCATCTGTAAAATGAGCTAGAGAAGGAAATGGTAAACCACTCCAGTACCTTTACCAAGAAAACCCCAGCAAGTCAAGCATTCTATTCCTTCTTGACTGATTTGCTATGACATTGTGCACAGTAGCTGTTCTAAGCCTTCTCAGCTTCCTTTAAACCTACCATGGTACCCCTTCCCTCACTCTCTCACCTTCAACAAAATAACTGAGTCTATTAGCAGAGAGCTCCTCCTTCTGCCCTCCTCTTTATCTCATACTATGCAGAGATCTTCCTCCACTATCTCCTTCATTCTGATCTCTGATATAGAAGTAGCCTTTTTCTTTACTGAGGCTGATCTCTCTCAATCCCATCATTTCCTGACTTTTCCAACAGATTGCCTCCACTATCATCCCCATTCTCTCTTATCTCCAATCTTTCTCTAACTACTTTCTCTAACTACTGGGGCCTTCTGTCTTGTCCACAGAAATGCCCATGTCTCCTGTTTCCTTAAAAAAAACCCTCATTTGGAGACTGATACACTGTGGTTCAATTGAACATAATGGACTTCTCTACTAGCAGCAATGCAAGAGTCCAGAGCAAGGTTGAGGGACTTAGGAGAAAGAAAACTAGCCACACTCAGAGGAAGAACTGTGGGAGGAGAAACACAGAAGAAAAACAACTGCTTGAACTCAAAGGCTGATGTGGATATTATTGAGGATGTAGACACTAAACCATAACTCTAGTCCAACTATCAATAATATGGAATTAGGTCTTGATCACTAATACGTGTAAGCCCAGTGGAATTGTGCATTGGCTAAGAGGGGTTGGGGGGGGATTTGGGGGAGAGGGAAAGAACATGAAATATGTAAATAGGAGCAAATATTCAAAATTAAAATTAAAAAAAAACACTCATTTGATCCTACTGTCCTCACTAGTCTTAGTCCTATGCCTCTTCTCCCTTTACTGCTAAGCTCCTTGAGAAAGACATCCGCATTCAATGTTTCCACACCTTCTCCTCTAACTTTCTTCTCAATTCTCTGAGATGTGCCTTCTGAATTCATCACTCAACCACTAGCAACTTCTCCAAATTCACCAGTGATCTCTTAGCTGCCACATCTGATGGCCTTTTCTCAGTTCTCCTTCCAGATCTATCTGCACCCTTTGATAATGTTGACCACCTTCTCCTCCCACTGCTTTCTCCTGGGTCTTCTCATTTGTCCAGTCATGCTTAACTTCTTTTGGTGGTTCTTCATTTACGACATGCCCTCTAACTATGGATGTTCCTCAAGGTTCTGTCTTGGGCCCTCTTCTCTTCTCCATTCACCTAGACCTGCATATTATTTGATTCCTTGACTCCTCGTGGACACTTACTCACATATAAAAGCCTTTGCTTGGCTCAGTGGATAGAGAGCCAGGCCCAGAAATGGGAGGTCCTGGGTTCAAATTTGGCCTTGGACACTTCCTAGCCATGTGACCCTGGGAAAATCACTTAATCTCCATTGCCTAGCCCTTGCCACTCTTCTGTCTTGGAACCAATATACAAGATTGATTCTAAGACAGAAGGTAAGGATTTAAAAAACCCTTTGTTTGGCAAGCCCTATTATTTCTGTCTCCATGACATAGCTTATCTATGGTCTGCTTCTCTCCATTCACATAGCTGCAGCCTTAGTTCACACTCTCATCACCACTCGTCTAGATTCTTACAATAGCCTTCTAACTGTCTCCTTGCCTCCTCTTTCCTCACTTCAACTGGCTACCAACATTATTTTTCTAAAGGGCTAATCAGACCATATTATCCTTCTCTTCCATTCAAGAATCTCCAGTGGCTCCCTATTGCCTTTAGGACCAACACTAAACTCCTCTGTTTGACATTTCAAGGTCTTCACAACATGGCCTTCCATGTACTCTACTGTGTAGTGATACCAATCTATTTGCTGTTCCTTGCATACAACACTACCGCTCCCATCTCTGTACCTTTCCACTAGCTGACTGTCCCCTATTCCTTGAATGCCGCGCCCCTTGTCTCCGCCTCTTGTTTTCCCTGGCTCCCTTCAAGACTCGGCTCAAATTCGCCTTTTTGCAGGAAGCTACTATTTCCCCTCCCCACCTCACAATAATATCTTCAGCTCCAAGTTTGCCTTCCACCTGTACTGGAATCTCTTTTCTGTGGGGTTTACGGGGGATTCAGGTGGGACTAGCGCTTCTGCTGAGAGAGCTTGCCGAACCCTTTTCAAGACCACTCCTCTACCTACCTCTGGTGTCCACCTTTCACTGAACGCTCACTCACCAGTGGCTCCAAGAAGCTGTAGCATGTGCAGCAGCCACACCTTGTTGACACTGTCTCCACAGATAGGCCACCCCAGGCAGAGGATAACTGGCAGGCCTCAAACCTGTCAGTGATTTAGGGGAAATGTCTGCTCCCCTGGTGGGATGAGTGGATGAGAACAATTTGTTTCGACAGGCAGGGAGGTGGCTGAAGTGGGTGCTATGGATGGTTTAGAGCTTGGGCAGGTATTAAAAGACACCAACGTCATCCACAGGATCCTGGGCCATGGCTGGCTTCTATCCTGCCCCTGGCCTTGGATGACTCTAGAAGACAAAATGAGGGATGGCTATCTGGGAGAGGAAAAAGGAAATAAACACAAGGGGAAATCTAAACAACATAAGAACAAAATAGAGTAAAATGTTTTTTAAGCCCCTTACCTTCTGTCTAAGACTCAATACTAAGTATCGGTTCCAAGGCAGAAGAGTGATAAGGGCTAGGCAGTGGGGGTTAAGTGACTTGCCCAGGGTCACCCAGCGAGGAAGTGTCTGAGGCCAAGTTTGAACCCAGGACCTCCCATCTCTGGTAACTTTCTTGTATTAAAATGCTTTAAACGAAAAAAGGTTGGTCCCTACTCTAGCAGGAAGCATTTAAGAATCTAGCCCCATAGCATGTTAAAGCCAAAAAGGACCTTCTGAGATCATCTTATCTAATCATTTCATTTTGAAGAGGAGCAAATTGAAGGTCAGAAAAGAGAGGTGTGCCTTCTCCAAGGCCCCACAGCCAGTTGGGGTCGAGGGAAGGCCAGAACTTAGGTCCACTGTCCTTTGCCCAATGCCACTTGGTCACCTCCTTTTTTCTGGCTCCCGACTCTCCATCTGGCCTTTGATTTGCTCCCTTGTGCCTTCTTGCCAGTCTGTAACGATAAGCTGAATTTAGCAAGGTGTGATCGGTAAGGACAAAGAATCCATTAGAAGGCTACTGTAATGCGAGGTGATGGCGCCCTGAACTAGAATGGGGACGTGTGAATGGAGAGAGCATGAGATGAATGAGCGAGCTGCCGTGAAGGCAGAAATGAGATCTGGCAAATAATGATGTTTACTTGGAATCGAGGAAGCTCCTGAAATTGCAAACCTGGGAAGCCGGGAGGATGGTGGTCAACGATAATTAGAAAGTTGGGGAGAAAGGAGGGTTGGGGGGATTGAGATAATGAGTTCTGTTTCCGACATGTCAAGTTGGAGGTGTCGATGGGAAATATGGTTCAACCTACCAAGAGGCCCTTAGACAAGCACAGTACCTACTATGTGTCGGGCACTATTCTGAGTACTGGGGATACCGAGAGAACACCATTACCTAATAGGAAGCAGATGAATGAATGTAGAATGTATGTGAAGTCACAGGGCTCAGGGGGAGCCCTGGCATCTAGGGGGAATTAGGAAAGGTGGTACTTGAGCCAAATCTTCAAGAAACTAGAAAATGAAAGAGATAGAGGTGAAGAAGGAGAACATTCCAGGCATGAGGGATAGCTGGCGAAAAGGCATGGAAACAGGAGGTGGAATGTCAGCATCCCTTCCCAGAGCCTCAGTTTCTCCCCATGTAACACGAAGGGTCTGGACTCAATGACTTTTGAGGACCCTTCTGGTTCTTAAACACTATGATTCTAAGATGTGGAATAGTAATGATTTTCAGCCCTACAATTTGTGGCACTTTTTAGGCTGTGTGTGTGTGGGGGGGTGGGCAGACAGAAGGGTTTTCTGAAGTAGTGAAGATAACGAGAACCCCCAGAGCCAGCTGAAGTGAGAGGAAATGACAGAGCTGAGAACAGACGGCAATCCTTCACATTTCATCACGTGTGCAGTGGGACATGCCATTTCTTTTTTTAGTGACGCTGAAGAGCAGGAAGAATGAGCAGCAGGAGAACGGTTTTGAGTTACATGGGCAAGGGGGCACAGAGAGCTGGGTATTTCCACAGGGAGGGGGGAAGGCAGCAAGGAAAACTCTAAGAAGAAAGGGATGGGGGGTTTAGGGGATGGAGAAAGCCAGGCAAATAGAGCCTTAGACCAAAGTTTTAGCCTCTAAAAGGGCTCTAAGAGAGAGAAGCTCAGAAAGATACAACCCTGGGTAGCTGAGCTGTGTGTGTGTGTGTGTGTGTGTGTGTGTGTGTGTGTGTGCGCGCCCGCGCATGGGCGTGCACTTCTCTTGTGTGTCAAAATGTGGTAGGTGGGCTTCATTCTACTTAACCAGAAATATAGGAGGAAAAAACAAAAACAGAAACAAAATCCTGGTCATAAAAATGTGCTTTCAGGAGGTGTGCCAAAAGAAATTCATTTACATTTTAAAAGTATTTATTAAGCACTTCGGAGGTGACAAGCCAAACATAAGGCAGTGCCTGCCTTCAAGGAGCTTCTGTTTTACTGGGGAAGGAAACAACCATATTCACAAATAAATGGAGCTCATGATCCAGAGATTCTATTCCAACCCCGACTCAGACTGGCAGGTTTCTAGAGATAACCCAGAGGAGCTGGAGATGGTCCTTCTAGTGTTAGAGCTCATGTACCCCCACCAGTGTGCTTCCCACCATGGTTATTAGTTGATCTCGATTAGCCAGCCAGACTTTTAGAAAGGTGTAATTTACTAAGGTGGAACATCTTAAGAACAATTGATGCAACACATTCCCCTAATAGCCTGTGATACGCTCCCTCACAAGAGTGTATAGAGTCCAGGGGAAAGTGGACTCAAGCTTAGAGAACATACATGGCAAAGGGTAACACAGATCATGGAAGTCCCTTTGCTGAATGAAGCCTTCAACATGCATGTTCCTCTTAGGTAGGGTGTACTTTTTTCTAATGGGGTCTTTGTAGAACCTTCGATCTGCTTTCCTCATTTCATCCAGTCTGTCCTTGACTCCCGGTGCAGATATTGCCATCATTTGACCCAGGAATGCTGGTAGGATGATGATAAGAAGATGGGAAATCCTCAAATTTCCAAACCCTGCAAGGTCCTTTTTCAGGCAAAGCTGGGAAGTAGGGGAGGGAAGCTGGGGTTGAAGATTAGGAACTCTCTTCCCCACCCCCCAACCAAATGGTTCCTTCTCAGGAATTTGGTAAGAATTTGGTTCTCTACTTACTCAAAAATCCCCAATTCCAAGAAGCCCCATGATTTTATATGGCTCCAGAGGGTGAGGCCAAGTCTCTCAGGCAACCTGAATAAACACTAAAAAAAAACACCGCTTACCTTCTGACTTAGAATCAATAGGTTCTAAGGCAGAAGAGAGGTAAGGGATAGGCAATTGGGGTTAAGTGACTTGCCCAGGGTCACACAGCTAGGAAGTTGTCCAAAGCCAGATGTGAACACAGGACCTCCTGTCTCTGGGCTTGGCTCTCTATCCACTAACTGCCTCTGATTCTTCTTACTGAACTTAGGGAGATGTTTAGGTCTTGATCACGCCTAGTGAACAATGGATATACATTCTCACGGAATAAACATATCAGGGCATATGAGGGTGATTTGATTGACTTACTCATATAACCTTCAGCCTTACATGAAAAATATTCAAAATATATACAGAATAAATAGAAAGCAACTGGGAGAGGGAGTCTACTGGCAACTTGGGGGAACAGAGACTGCCTCTTAGAAGGGGTGACACCTGGCTAAATGAGTACTAATGAGGCAGAGAGTTAGAGGTGCTTCCCGTTTTTCTCTCTTGGAGCTGTTCCCTCCTCCTTTCCTTGTCTCCTTGGGAAGTCATCCCTTCCCATGCCTTAGCTCCTTCTCCTCTCTGGTGATAGCTCTGCAGGCAAAAGGACAGAAGAAAGGCCCTCCATCCACATGCCTTCACAGAGTCCTCCCGGCGGTTGCCTTGTGGGTCACTTTTAGCTAGCTGTTCAAGTTGAGTCCACAGTCAGAGGGTTATTAATTATTAATTAGTTACTACTAGACATCTAGCTCCAATATAAACAACCTCAACTTTCCTCCTTCTATCGTCATCTACTTCTTTTCGGGCCTAGAGAATAAAGTGATGCCCTTCCTGGTTAACCCTGGCACCTGGGTCTCCAATTCCATCCTCCTGGTGCCTTTAGGCCTTGCTCCAACAATGGGATTCTCTCTCTGTCTCTCTTTTCCTGGTCTTCAAGTTCTCTCTCACTCTCTCTCCATACCGCACCCTCTCATCTCTGTTTGTCCGTCTTCTCCCGCCTCGGCTATAGGCTCTTTGACCTGTGCTACCTGGCCTCCCCGCCTCCCCAACGAATGCTCAGTTCTTCCCTCTTCTAAGGGGACCTTCCTTTGACTTTGAAACCTCTCCGAGCTCCTCTTAACATTGCTTTCCACTCCTTTAATGCCCGATTTCTCAAAAAATACCAAAAAGCAATAGCCAACTCACTGCTCCCAGCTCCTTGCTGCTCCCTCTCTCCCCGGACCCCGACAATCTGGCTTCGGTCCAAAATGCTTGCCTGAGCCTGGCCTCTCCAAGGTCACTGATGACCTCAGAACTTTGGCACTTACTGGCTACGTGGCCCTGAGCGAGTCCCCTCCTTTCTCTGGGTCTTGGTGTCCTGGACTCTACGGCCTCCAAGTTCCTTTTCAGCTCTTGGGTCCACGCTCCTTCCTTTATCATCTCATGTCCCAGGGCTCACCTTCACGTACCCAAACTGCACTACTAGATGCTCTGCCAGTCAGTAAGCATTGACTTAAATAGTGCGGATGGCATGCCGGACCCAGACGTAGACCCTGTGCTGGAACCTGGGGATACAAAGAAAAAAATGAAGTAGTCCTTCCCCTCAATGGGCCTACATTAGAATGGAATGGCATTTGATTCTCTGATATACCCCAGTCTTTACGTCACCTGTGCCACCCTCAAAATGTCCTCTCTCCCTATCTTTACCTGCCAACACTTGTGCCCATCCTTCAAGGCCCTGCCCCAATGTCCCCTCTTCTAATTCCCTTGGCCCATGGTACTTCTCTTCTAACACCCCTCTCATTTCTATTTTGGCCAGTACTTTCTCAACTTGTCTTATCCACCTACCAGGCTTTCAGTTCCTTGAAGGTAAATCCTGAGTCTCCTTTAGACTTTGTAGCATCTCCAGGCCCAGGACGTTGCCTGGCCCATGGCAAAGGCTGGATTGGTTGATGCATCTCAGTTTTGCTCAAGGTGGGACCTGTCTCCTGATAACAGAGGCAGCCCCATCTCTACCCTCCAGACTTGACAGCCTGCCCTGAAGCTTGATTCCACAGTGGCACTCTCTCCCCTCTGACAGTCTGACAGCTGGCAGGCACGCCAGGCTTCCACATTGGGTTTCACCTCCTTTGCCATTGTGTTCCCTGGAGATCTGGAGTTGATGGCAGCTTCTACTCAACACTAAGAATGAGCATTCTTGGCTGGTGCTGGTGCGAGGGCTTCCCAGTGGTGGCCAGGGCACAACCCCAGCTTCCTCGTGGCACATCCCCAGCCTGGGCCTTCCTTCTAGGCTCTGGGAAGAAGGCCTCACTCCTTTTCGGCCCATCAATCAATCAACAAGTAGTTAGCGAGTGCTCGCGGTGTGCCCAGGCCCTCGTAGGGATTTGAATGTTCTTTATCGGAGCTCATTTTCTCTGTTCTCCTACAGCCACAAACATGGCTACGCAGCATGTAATACTGGGCATTTGAGCTCTCCAGATTGCGTCCTTAGCTCCGTACCCAACCGTAAGCTCAATGAGGGCAGGGGGGCCTTTCTAAACTATTTCTCTCTCAAGGGATCAGGATGGGACTCTGCACACTGTAAGCATTTAATAAGTGCCGTCTGGTTTGTATTGTCTCGTATCGAACGTGGGTTGGCCTGGCGCGGCCTACCGAAGCCCTTTGGCTGTGCTCACTTAGGGAAGGAGAGAGGTCGACCGTGATCCCGTCAGCTCAGGCCCAAGAAGGCAAATCATTTGGGGCCTAGGAACCGGGGAGGTGGGCTAATAATGGTGAAGGAGCCCAGCCTGGGCTTTCTTGGGGGGGTTCTCACTTGAACCCCTCAGAACGCTGAGGTTTCCACTTTATCTCAGCTGCACTTCACTCCGACAGTGGGAGGTAGGGACTAAAGCTATTATCATTCCCACTTTTTTTACAGACGGGGAAAATGAGTCTCATGAAGAATTAATGTCTCACCCATGTTGACACCTAAGCATTAAAGGCAGGAAATGAGCCCAGGCCCCCTGATTTCAAGTCCAAGATGCTTCCTACCAACCATGTTGCTTCTTGCACGTAAGACATCTTTCGCCTTTCAATACACATACCATCCTCACCCTACAAAGTGGGGCCTAGGGGCACTTGGCAGGGCTCCAAGCATTTAAAGCCCACTACGAAATGGTGCCAAGCTACGTCTCTGCCCTCATTATACAGTATTTCCCAATACACACCAGATAAATGCCCTCCCTTGGCTGCAAACGAGTCAAGGTCATTTCTATCGCTAAGCTTTTGCTCCTCCTGTGCCCTTCTGCCCAGAGTGTCTGCCTCATCCTCTACCACTGGTCCAGTCCTCCCCCTTCATCAGTGTCTAGCCCCTCCACCACTTTCTCTGCGAAATCTTCCCAAGTCACCCCAGGCCACAAGATTCCTGCCCCTCTTAACTCCTGTGGCCCTCCTAGAATGTACCGCCCATCTGATCCTTCTTCACAGATTGGCTCATATTATTATTTGCTTTACATTCAAGCAGGAATATTACAGCTAGAGCACTGGCCTCAGGGGACTCTAGCCCTGCTTCAGAGGCTCCCCTACTTCCTAGCTATGTGACCTTGGGCATGTCATTTCCTATGTCTGAACCTTAGTTTCCTCAGCTGTAAAGTGGAGGGGTTGGACTATCTCTTGAAACACCCTTCCAACTATGACACTATGATCTGCCCAAGCCTTAGTTTCTTTATCTGTAAAATCAGAAGAACAACGGAAGTCCTATTGATAGTACTAGTTGGTGGTGGAGATGGCTAGGGAAGAGTTTTGATGAGTGCACATGGAAGGAAGCATGCCCTTTCTCTTGTTTTACCCACAGTGCCCTAGGATTGTGCTAGTCACACCATAGGCACTCAAGCAACGGAAGTAGGCCTTCCCTGGTGGGGCGGCCCAGAGAAACGTGGTGGAATCTCCATTTTGCTGCCACCAGTCTCTAATTCGGCTTCCTAATTTTTTTCCCCAACTGAGGCTGCTATGTAGCCTTTAGCCGAAGAGGCACGACCCGGTACAATTTGTTCAATGAAATCATTCCCAGCATTCAATTCTGAACCAGAGAAAGTGGCTAATTGTTCTTCGGCGCTTAACGCTCTTATTAAATGTCAACAATTATTCTCGGTTTCATCCCTTCCAGTTGGGTCTTTGCTGAAGCTCTTTCATCATTCCAAGGTTTGCCGAAACTTGAGGGGGAAAGTGGCTGCAAGTTTATTGAATTTCTTACAGTTAAGACATCCTGACTTAGTCTTTCAATACACATACCATCCTTGCCCTACAAAGTGGGGCCTGGGGGCACTTGGCAAGACTCCAAGTTCCTGGTGGGCTTGGCCATCCCTTCACACTTACTGACTCCTGGAATGTGGAGACGGAAGGGCCCTTAGTAATCTTCCAGTCTAGCCTTCTTGTTTTATAGAGGGAGGGAAGGGGAAGAAAAGAAGCATTTATATGGTTCCTACTAAGTGCCAGGCACTGTGCCAAGTGCTTTAAAAATACTATCTTCTTTGATCCTCACAACAGCCTTGCAAGGTAGATGCTGTTATTATCCCCATTTTACATTCAAGAAAAATGAGGCAGTCAGGTTAAGTGACTCACCCAGGGTCACACAGCTAGAAAGTGTCTGAAGCTAGATTTGAACTCAGTACTCTATTCACTGAGCCACCTTGCTGCCTCAGTCTCTCATAGGAGGAAACTGAGGTTCATATTGGGGAAGCGGTTTGCCCGAGCTCACACAGAGGGGAAATAGTGGAGCTGTAACTTGAACTCAGGTCTTTTGACTTTCTCACAGCACCACGCCTGCTTCCTTAGGGCCATCAGATTCCACTTCCAAATTGCTCTAAGGTTCCCGTTAGCCAACCAGCACAGAACTTTAAGGGCAAGTCTGGATTTGTCAAGGACTGAGCCCTCCATGGAGTATCTGAAGATGGTATCCCTTTGAGATGGGCCTTATTAGCACAAAACCCCTTCATCAAGCCTTGGATGAGGTAAATAGGATGTTCCATCTTCAGGGCAGGAATTGAAACATTCAAATTAGAAGATCTGAGTTCAAGTGTCATCTCTGACATTTTTAGGACCTGTGTGACTTTGGACAAATCACTTAATTTCTTTGGGCCTCAGTTTCCTTCTTTAAAAAATGGGGGAAATAGTACTTCCTGGAGTTGGTGTGGGGCTCGAATCAAATAAAGTACATAAACCACTAGCTAAATGGGAGTGGATTCGCTTTGCTGTTCCCGAATGACTAGATGGCCATTTGGGGTTTAACTGCGCCCTGCAAAATGAAGAGAACGGATTGATGAATAATCACCCAAGTCCCCTTTCTGCTCGAACACTATTCCTTCTAAGGCTCCTCCTGGTTTGGAGAGTTTCTGTGCCATTAGCCCTGCCCAGTTCTGACACTGCAATTCTAGATGCCTGGGAACAGATGGCCTGGTCCATTTAGGCACTAGCAAAGAGCATCCAGCACTATGGCAGGGGGTTGGACTAGATGACCTGTAAGGAAAGGTCCCTTCCAACTCAGAAACGTTGGTCCCCTCATACTGTGAGGGTATGCAGATACACATGTGGTCCTTCTAATTATTTCATTAACCTTCAAGGAGGCTTTTTACAAAATCTCCTTCTCTATGTGAGACAACGGAGTATCGTTGGAAAGGCGCAGAATTTGAACTCAGGGCTCCTGGGTCCAAATCCCATATCTGCCACTTACTATCTGTGTGATTCGGGGCAAATGACTTGAACTCATTTTCCTCGTCTGTAAAACGATGGCATCCGAGGTCCCGTTTGCTTTAAGTTGGTGAGGCTACGATTAGCTTGGAAGCATCTTTAGATAACGATTTCCCCCTCCTTCGGTCAATCCTGGGAGAATCAGGTTAACTCGTGCTTTCAGCCCAGCACTACAGGGATAGGCAGGCTATGTGGACAAAACCCTCCACGTAGAGGAAGCAAGAAGGAATGAATGAGAGGAACGAAGCCCTTGAAGCCTGGTTTAATGGCAGCTCATGGTTCCAGGAGGCTTCACATATTGGACCTCACTTGAGCCTCGAGGCAACCTTGTGAGGGAAGTGGGTGGGCAGAGCAAATATCCTTCTTCCCATTCCACAGCTGAGGAAACTTAAGCTTGAATAAGTTGAGTGACAAATAATAAATGACAGAGCCTGGACTTAGGAACATAATTCACAGAACCCCAGACCTGGCTGTGGAAGGGACTTTAGAGGGCATGCAATCCAAATCTCTCATTTTACAGATGAGTAAATAGAGGCCCAGAGAGGTGGAGCGACTTGCCTGAGGTTACATAGGTAATGAAACTGGGATTCAAATCCACATATTCAGACCCTAAATCCAGCACCCTTTCTATTTGTCTGCAAATGGAGTACCTACTGTGTTCAGGGCCCTTCTAGCTTGCTCACCCTGAGTTCTGTGAGGGGAAGAGTGACTGAATGTGTTTATCTGGAGCACGCAGAACAAGGCTCTTTCTTTTGGGCCAAGATGTCCTGTTTTTGGATCCTGGCAATCAGAGGTGCAGGGCCCTTTGGTTTCTTTCGTCATCGTCGTCGTCATCATCATCATCATCATCATCATCATCATCATCATCATCATCATCTTCATCATCATCATCATCATCTTCATCATCATCATCGTTGTCATCATCATCATCATCGTTGTCGTCGTCATCATCATCATCATCATCATCATCATCGTCATCATCATCATCGTCATCGTCATCATCGTCATCATCATCTTCATCATCATCGCCGTCATCATCTTCATCATCATCGTCGTCATCATCGTCATCGTCATCGTCGTCATCATCATCATCATCGTCATCGTCATCGTCGTCAGATTGCCTGGTTTGAGGGAATCCGGGCCTGTGGCTTTGTCTTGGAGGAGGGGTCAGAATTCTCCCCCAGCTCTCCCCGCTGCCCCTACAACTTTGCAAAGCTCCAATACCAAGGACGGCTCCATGCTCGGATGGGCCAAGGCTGGTAATGAATGAAGAAGGAATGGAAAGAGAGCCAGAAGGGGGAGGGAGGGGGAAACCTGTGGGGAAGAAGATAGAAAATGACAGATGAGTCAGGCTAAGGAACTAGTCAAAAAAGGAAAGAAGAGGATGCAGGGAAAAAGAAGCCAGATCTGAGCCCACGTAGAATACTGAATAGAGTCACAGAGATTGAACAAAGCCAGAGAACAGAAAGAAGCCAGGGAAATGGGATTCACAGACCGGCAGAGCTCCCCGAGTTTAATCCTCTCATTTAACTGATGGGGAAGCTGAGGGCCAGATAAAGCAAGTGACTTCCCTCAGGTCATACAGGTAGCCAAAATTGGAACTCAGGCCCTCTGACTACGAAGTTGTGCTCTCTTGCTAATATGTCAGCAGCCTTCCGTGTATAAGAGGAGGGATTATGGAGGGCCTTGGAAGGAAGGAAGGAAGGAAGGAAGGAAGGAAGGAAGGAAGGAAGGAAGGAAGGAAGGAAGGAAGGAAGGGGAGGGGAGGGGAGGGGAGGGGAGGGGAGGGGAGAGAGGGGGCAGCTAGATGGCTCACTGGGCAGAATGCCAGTCCTGGAGACAGGAGATCCTTGGTTCAGATCTGGCCTCAGACACTTCCTAGCTGTGTGACCCTGGACAAGTCACTTAACTTCAATTGCCTAGCCCTTACTGCATTTATGCCTTGGAACCAATACTTTGTATTGATTCTAGGATGGAAGGTAAGGGTTTGAAAAAAAAAAGGAAAGAAGGAAGGGAAGAAACGAGGATTTATTTAAGTGCCTACTATGTGCCAGGCGCTGTGCTAAACTCTTTCCAAATATTATCTTATTATTTGATCCTCACAATAATACTGGGAGGTAGATGCTATTATCAACCCCTTTTTCCATTACAAACTGAGGCAAACAGGGTAAAGTGACTTGCCCAGGACAACACAGCTAGAAAGTGTCCGAGGCTGGATTTGAACTCAAGTCTTCCTCACTCAGTGCCAGTGCTCTTTTGGCCTCAGCACACCATACAAATGGAATTATAAAGTTGTAGATTCAGGGCTAGAAGGGAATCTTAGAGATAATCTGGGAGAAGGGAAGTGACTTGCACAAGGTTATACAGAATTAGCATTCAAACTCATGTCTTCTGGCTCCAAAGCCAGTGTTCTTTTCACTATACCAAATGGCCTTCTCCAGTCAAGGCCCTCAGAACTTTCACTAGCCCTAACATACTAATACTTGATTCAAAGAAATCTAGAATCACAGAACCTTCCTGAAAAGCCATTTATTTCACTCCTATCATTTTAGAAAGGAGAAAATTTTGGCCAGTGACTTACCCAAGGTCACACATAGGAAGGCTCCTAAATGTAGACCTTAGAGACCATCTAATCGAATCCCTTCATTTAAGAAAGGAGAGAAAACTGAGACCCAGAGACAGGAAATTATTAGCCCAGGGTCCTACAGGTATATGACATAACGTAATATAACATAACATATTATAATATAACATAACATAATATAACATAACATAACATAACATAATATTATAACATAACATAGCATAGCATAATATAATATAACACAACATAACATAACATAACATAACACAACATAACATAACATAACATAGCATAGCATAATATAATATAATATAGCATAGCATAATATAATATAACAATATAATATAGTATAGTATAGTATAATATAACATAACATAACATAACATAACATAATATAACATAACATAACATAACATAACATAACATAACATAACATAATATAACAGCATAGCATAGCATAATATAATATAACATAACATAATATAACAGCATAGCATAATATAATATTATAACATAACATAGCATAACATAACATAACAACATAACATAATATAACATAATATAACATAACATAACATAACATAACAATATAATACAATACAATACAATACAATACAATACAATATAATATAATATAATATAGTATAGTATAGTATAGTATAGTATAGTATAGTATAGTATAGTATAGTATAGTATAGTAGAACTTTGATTCAAACCCAGGTCTCTGACTCTGAATGCAGTCCTCTTTACCCTGTGCTGCAGGAGCTACACAGGGAATTTCTAATATAATAACTTCTCCTCAAGAGTCGGATGGGGAAACACAGAGACATTTTTAAATGAGAAAATCTATGTAAAGCATGATATCATGGTAGTTTTTGCTGAAAATTGGCTGGCCCTTTGTCCTGTGAGCCCGAATCTAATTGCCTGGTATTTCTGGTGAGCTTGAGAAGGGAGCAGTACATTCTAGACAGAGTTAGCTGCCTGGGTGTAGGCCTAAATGACTGCTGGTGGGGCTCAAAGAGTCTCTGCTGTTGCCCCCTTTTTCTCTGAGAATCGGACTGACAAGCAATGCTAACTCTCCCCAGGTAGGCAGGCTGGGAAAATAAAGGTTTGCAAATTTCAGGGTATTGATGAATCACTGGGAGCCATTAATGGGCTCAGAGACCCACCCTGAACACTCTATGGAAGAGATATCATGAGGAAGGCATCCTCTCTCATTTGCTCCAAACTATATATATCTATAACTTGTAATGTGCACTAAAACCATCCCTGCTCCTCAAGTTACTCATCTGGAAAATGATGCCTTCGCATTTATTGGCACCCAAAGAGAATGTTCCACTCGGCCAGCAGAAGGAATAAGTATAGACTGTCTAACCTTCTGTGTCCCTGCCCTGGCATGAGGTGGGGGTGGGGAAAGGAATGAGGAGGGGGTGGGGCTGGGGGAAGAGATGCCCTTCAAACCACCTTACTGTGTGAGCCAGTGCAAAGAGCCCTGGTTTGGCAGGTAGAAAACTGGGGTCCACATCCTGCCTCTGATTTACTGGCCTTGGGCAAGTCCCTTTACCTGTCAGGGCTTCAGTTTCCCTTCTATGAACGAGGGAGTGGGCCTAGAGCAAGAACTTCTTCATCTTTTTTTGTGTGTTTGGAACCCCCGGTAAAGCCTAAGGATTCTTTTCTGTCAAAATCATGCTTACAAATAAATGAAAGAAATGCTCAATTTGAGTTAGAGGAGGTTAGCGAAAACAGAGACGCAGTTGTTTTCCCACCTGAGTTCATAGACAGACCACCCCCCAGGACAAGACATGATCTCTAAGGCACAGTCTAGCACTGATGGCCCCGGATCCTTTTTTTAAACTCTTACCTGCCATCTTAGAATTGATATTGTGTTATTGGTTCCAAGGCAGAAGAATGGGAAAGGCTAAGTAATGAGAGTTAAGTGACTTGCTCACGGTCACACAGCTAGGGAGTGACTGGGCCCAGATTTGAACCCAGAACCTCCTGTCTCTAAGCCTGGCTCTCTAACCACCTACCCACCTTGCTGCTTCCCAGCTTAGGATCCTAATTATGCAGTTGTAGAAATAAAAGCAAAGATGGTGGATGAGAGGAGGAAATTGGTACTATGGGAAGAGTACTCCTGAAAAATCCCCTTTCCTTTCCCCCCAGACTGCCATTGCAACCAAAATGCTGTTATTGGGGTCCCCCCCTTTGGGAGAAAGCATTGTTAGAGAGAGTATAAGACACAGGGACCATTGATTAAATGCTTAATAGGGGCCAAATTCTTGGATCTAAATACAAGCAAGCAATGCCATAGCCCTGGCCTCAAGGAGCTTACATTCTAATTGGAGAAGACAACATATAAAGGGGAGCTGGAAAGGCGGGGCATGAACAGAGGAGGAGGAGGGCAAAGGCTTGGATCTGGACAAGATCAAGCAAAAACCCACCTCTCAGCGCCTAGGCGAAATTTCAGAGACAGAAGCCAAGGCTCCAGGGAGGAGGCAGTGAGGAGGACAGCAGGAAATCAGGCAACCTGGTTTGGAGGTTGGGCCACATCTAGCCATATCCGTGTCCTTCTGCTTACTAAGCTCTGTGAGGCTAAAGACTGGATCCTATTCATCTCTCAGCACAGGGTCAAGGACTTTATTCATGGCATACAATGAAGAGAGATACAGGGTGGTACAGCAGATAGAGCTCTGGACTTCAATTTGGAAGCTCTGACTTTGAATCCTGTCTCAGACACTTACTAGCTGTAAGACCCTAGATAAGTCACTCCACCTCTCTGAGCCTCAGTTTCCCTGTCCATAAAAAGGGGTCAGCAATAGTTCCTACCTCCATAATTATTTGCCAAATGAATAATGGTATATTATTCGGCAGAAACAAAACTCTATGAATTTGGAGTCAGAAGCTCTGGATTCAAGTTCTGACTCTGTGGTTTATTAGCTGTCTGTTCTTGAATGAGTCCTTGTCCCCTCCGATTCTCAGTTTCCTCATGTGTCAAATGTGGGGGTTAGATGAGAAGCTTCAGGGTGTGCTCTAAATCTACGACCCTGGGGCAGCTGGGTAGCTCAGTGGATTGAGAGCCAGGCCTAGAGACGGGAGGTCCTAGGTTCAAATCCGGCCTCAGACACTTCCCAGCTGTGTGACCCTGGGCAAGTCACTTGTCCCCCATTGCCCACCCTTACCACTCTTCCACCAAAGAGTGAGCCAATACACAGAAGTTAAGGGTTTAAAAAAATTTAAAAAATAAATAAATCTACGACCCTAAGCGCAAAGGGATGTCACGTGGTACCTGGAAGAAGTGCCGAGTGATCTATGGAGTGATATGGGGGCCCGCCGCCTTGAAAAGAAGACCGTCTACTCAACTGGTGAGATCTGTCAGAAGCATCAACACGCCCCTGTGAAGCCTGCCCCCCAAAGATTCCATGTTTTCTCTTCCAAATGTTTTTTTTTTATTTTGTATTTTAAGTAGACAGCCGAGTGATTTCCTCCGTTGAGACATCATAACTTCTTTCCTTATTGAAGTAGCTAGTAAACTCAGTGCAGGCATTTTTATAATCTCAACAAAAACATCTGCTTAGATTATGAATGATTGTCATGACCAATGTATCATCTGCTGCTGCTGCTGCTGTTGAATGGCGTGAATTCTGAGCGCTAGGGAAGTTGTCAATTGCTGATAGATATGCGACCTCAGAAAAATACTATTAAGGCAAGATCAATTTACGGGATTGTTTTATCCCCTTGAGAGTTTTCATCCAGCAGTCTTTCAAATTAATTTCCCTTTGAATTCATCAGTTTTTGAAAATGGTTTTCTCATGTGAGGGGAGAAATGCGTTGTCAATTACGGAACTTTACATGAAGCCACTCACAGAGGAAATGGAGAAAATGGCTCCTGGTTCCATTTGAACCTACATTTGGGGGGAAAAAATTCTATTAACCAACAGCGTCACATTTCCAGGGAGCATGCATAAATAATGCATTAGGAAATGCCATTTTGTGGCAAGACGGACGAGGGAGAGGTGCCCACTTGGAGAAGGAACTTGTAATAGGTTTCTGCCCTGATGAGAACAGCACTCTTCCTTCCATTTATTCCACTAACTGGGATGGCGCAGAGGCCTGAAATTGATTGTACTTTCAGAAATCTCTCTTGACACTGCCATGTAATAATTAAAGCCAATTGATGGTCATTAGTAATGTCTAGACTATTTTTAAAGGTCCAATTTACAGCATGGGGCAAGAAATGGTCTAGAGAGCACGGCGAGCCAGGGGAGCACGGAGCTGGGGGGCGCGGTGGGGGCAGGCTGGTGGCTCCAAGCAGTCCCTTCTAAAGGCTAGAGGATTTTGAGCTGTTCCTTGGGCAGCAACTCCCAGCAATCCATATGAAATCACTGCCCACGTGATTCCTAGATGTGCACAAGAGATGGTGGGATCATAGATGCACAGCTGGAAGGCTATTTACCTCAACCCCTCTGTCCCCCAGGGCCATCGACCACCACTTTTTACAGAGGAGGGAACTGAGGCGTGGAGAGGGGAACTAACTTCTTCCCGAGGCCCACAGCCGGTAGGTAGCAGAGCTGTGATTTGAACTCAGGTTTTCAGACTCCAACTTGGATGCATGCTCCACTCTTCCCTAGGCCTAGCCTAAAATGACTTCCTGCTCTCCCTTAGGCCTCACATAAACACACCCATTTTATTTATTTATTCATTCATTCATTTATTTAATTTTATTAAATAATTAAGAAAATTTTTTCACGGTTCCATGATTCATGTTCTTTCCCTCCCCTCCTCCCTCCCCCCTCCCATAGCCAACGAGCAATTGCACTGGGCTTTGCATGTGTCACTGATCAAGACCTATTTCTATATTATTGGTATTTGCACCAGGATGGTCGTTTAGTGTCTACATCCTAAATCAAATCTGCATCAGCCCATGTGGTCAAGCAGTTGTTTTTCTTCTGCGTTTCCGCTCCCACAGTTCTTTCTCTGGATGTGGGTAGAGTTCTTTCTCATAAGTCCCTCAGAATTGTTGTGGGTCATTGCATTGCTGCTAGTAGAGAAGTCCATTACATTCGATTGTACTACAGTGTATCAGTCTCTGTAAACACACCCATTTGCCCCCTTCTCATGCACCTATCATGAACGACCAAAGATGATAGGGTCAAACTCCCCTACTAGAGTATAAACTACATGAGGACAAGATCTCTTCCTTCCCATTGAAATGAGGATAAGAATGTAAGTTCCTTGAGGGCCACAATGGGTTCCTTTTCTTGTTACTGTAGCCTCATCACCTAGCACAGTTACAGCCCATTAAGGCTTGTTGTGATCCTCTTGTTGGAGGCCCACGACAGACAATCTACAGTGATTATTGTCCTCAGACAAGGAAACTGAGGTTCTAAGAGATGAAGTTAATTGCCCAGAACCACATAGCTAATCAAGTAGTTGCTTATTCAAGGAATTAGTTGAAGGGAATCAAATGCTTTCAGAGTTGTCGTCAACAAGCATTTATTAAGTGCCTACTACATGCATGCCAGGCAGTGGGCTTAAAAATGAGTATACAAGGGAGCAGCTGGGTGGCTCAGTGGATTGAGAGCCAGGCCCAGAGATGGGAGGTTCTGGGTTTCAATCTGGCCTCAGATACAGATACATGTGTGATCCTGGGCAAGTCACCTAACCCCCATTGCCTCACCCTTACTGCTCTTCTGCCTTGGAACCAATACATAGTATTCATTCTAAGACAGAAAATTCATGAAGATAAGGGTTTAAAAAAACCAGTAAAACCAATCTGTGCCCTCAATGAGTTCCCCTTCTAATGAGGAGACAGCTTGTAAACAACTGACATATAAGAGTTGTATTTGGCCAAAAGGGAAAGGCATTAAGTAGTACCTGGGAGGTGGGAGGCAGAAAGGAAAGAGTTAGAGAACCAGGTGCTGGCTCTAGTAACTAAGCTTTGCATACCCCCTCGGTGCCCAGCCCAGTGCTCTGCCCACAGGAGATATTTAGGAAATGTTTGTTGAATGAACGGACTCCTCTCTTTTCTTTATCTCTAGGCAAATGGGGATGAACCAATTCAGTAAGTACTTCCTGAAAGACTACTTTGTACCAAGCAGTGGGCTGAGCAAGAGGAATGCCAAGGCAGAAAGGGAAATAGTCCTGCCCTCAAGATGCTTGCATTTTATTGCTGGCAAGAGCTAAAAGGTATCTCTGGGCTCAGAGAGAACCAGGATGGATGCTTTCTTGTGACTGCCCACTCTCCTGGACTGTCCTAGACCAGTCTGGAGAGGAGAAGAGCCTAGCGATTGATTCCTGGCCAAAGAGGTTCAGGACAATATTGGCATCCATAAAGGGGCTAGTCGATTCAATCTTCCATGGAGCTACGCCTAGACTGAGCCCAACCATGGCCTGGCCAAGCCAGCACATCTTCTGGTTTTGCTGGCCCAAGTATGGCCCATGGTCAAAGGCACGGGTCAAGATTGCTCCCAAAATTCTGTTCAAAGTGCACATAATAATCTCCGTTATCTGCCCACAGTGACTGAGAGCCGGAAAGGTGCTGCGAGATCATCTGATCTCGTCTTTGCCCAGTACAGACGAGGAAACCGAGGCCCAGAGACATGCAGTAATTCGTCCAAAGATTCGATACAGCTAGTTTGGGGTGACACCAGGACTAAAATTTGAGTAGCCTGATTCCCAGGCCACAGCCCTTTGTGCTGCTCTCAATTTATGTTTCTCCCCAGGGAAAAAGCACCAAAGGCTGGGCAGCCTGTTGTTGTCCAGAAATTTCAGGTGAGAGAGGAAGTTGGAGAGTCCTAGGCTGTGACACAACTCACTAGGCTAACCAACCTGAAAAGTTTGGAAATGATATGGGATGGCAAGAGGTTTGGAAACTGTCTCCTCTGAGGAACAGTTAAAAGAATTGAGAGTGTCTCCCCCTGGAAAAGAGAGAAGTTAAGGAAGATGTGTTTGCTTTCTTCAAACGCTTGAAGAACTCACCTAGAATAGGAAGTGATTTTGTTCACGATTGTTCCAGAAGGAAAAACTAGGACCAGGGGGTCTGTCTTGGCTCATTACAAGGAAGAAATTTCTGATGGGATTGTCCAATAGTGGAATGGGTGAGTCCTCCATCACTGGAAATTCTCAAGCCAAGAAAGGACTATCTTTTCACCGTAGACATAGAAGGGTCTCCTGGTATTCAGACTTGGTGACCTTTCCGGTACCTTCTAGCTAGAAGATTGTGTTATTGGATGTATGACTCTTCCGGCTTATGGCTCAGACAGGAAGAGAATCTGGCTTTCTGGAAACATGTCTAGTCATCCTTTCCAAAAAGCTCCACGTGTCCTGCTGACACAAAGCCAAACAGAATCACAGAATCAAAAGGAAAAAGGAATAAAACGCAACAAAATGAGAATGACAGCGAAGTGGCCCCCATTAGCTGGGACTGACGGGGCATTTCAGGTAGATTCATTTCAGGGTCTGCTTCCAAAGCCACAATACACTTCTGATGGCACGCAAACTGTGGTTGAGAGAGACAGAGGGAGGGCGGAAAAACTTTCAGATGATTAAGAGAAAGAGCTGACTTGAGCAAGGTCTAGCCAGAAGATAGGACAGGTAGGCCAGAGAACGTTAGAGCCAAAAGCACCTTCTGAACTGGACTTTCTAATCCCATTTTGTAGAGAAGGAAACTGAGGACTAGGGAGGGGAAGTTCAATCAGAGTGTCACAGGTCATGAGTGGCAGAAATGGGACCAGCATCTAATTCTCCTGATTCTAACTTCTACTCGACTATAAACTCAAAATGATAAGAATGCCATTTGCTGCCTAGAATTTCTTTGAACTCTTGCCCTCTCGTGCCTTTCTGGCCACCCCATTGATGAGAGTTTCCCCAGGAGCTCTACAGTGCCTTGATGAAGAAAGACATGGAGGGCCGACGAGAGGACAAGCTCCCTTGAAGGGATGGGGTTTTGGAAAAGTCACCCTCCAGAATGGAACCAAGTTGCCACGCCACGTGGCAGCTTTATTCCAGGGGCCTTTTCGTGTCTTCTTGAGCTCCTTTGGATGAGTCTTGAATTCTGGCTTTGCTCTGGAATGAATAGCGTTCAAGCAAATGGAACTCTTTCTGACCCATAGCTTAATGTGAAGGAACTGGAAAGGGGTTAGAGGAGAAAAGCCAAGATGGTAAACGGCTGGAAACCATACCACACAAAGATCAGTCATAGGAACTTGGTGTACTCATTTTGGAAAGGAGAAAACTAGATTTGCTCTGCTTGGCCCCAGAGGACAGGACTAGAACAATGAGTAGAAACTGAAGGGAGGGAGATTTTGGAGCTATCCTAAAGTAGGTAAATGGGTTACCTTGAGAAAGAAGGAGATTTCCATCTCTGGAAGGCATTTTCCAGACCTCAGATGATCACATATTGGAAAAGGTTGTAGAGGACATTCATGGTACACATCAGGGATGGACATGATGACTTTTGAGGTCTTTTCTAGTTCTAGGCTTCAATTGATTGTCCAGGCTGCAGTCCAGAGGATGGGTTATCATCGGTCAGAAGGAAGTCTTCTAGGGGCAGCTGGGTGTCTCAGTGGATAGAGCACCAGACCTGGAGATGGAAAATCTTGGGTTCAAAGCTGGTCTCAAACGCTTTCGAGCTGTATGACCCTGGGCAAGTCACTTAACTCCCATTCCTCACCACTATTCTTCTTTGGAACCATATTGTTTCTAGGACATAACGTGAGAAGAAGAAGAAGAAGAAGAAGAAGAAGAAGAAGAAGAAAGAGGAGAAGGAGGAGAACGAGAACAAGAACAAGAAACTCTTCTGGAAGGGCTTCCATTTCCTGTCCTTATGAAAGAAAGATTGGCTAGGGGAACCCCACAGTGCCAGTTGGAGCCAGGAAGAAAGAATAAACTCCCAATAAGCTTCGGTGCTAGAGACCCAACATCAAGAACTATTTAGATGGTATCTCTGTCAAGATGACTTAATTGAATTCAATGGACCAAACATTCATTCACTGCCTATTATGTCCCAGTCATTAGGCTAGCTTCTGGAGATACAAAAACGAAAGCCAAGAGTCCCCATCTCCAGGAGCTTACTGCACTGGATATCCAGATATTGCATGTAAAGTGCTTTACTGAAAGCACTTAAAGGGGTCTCTCTACATGTCTCGGCTCTTTTTACCAATCTCTTACTATGTCGCAGATCAGCAAGAGTTCCATTTGCTTGAATGCTATTCACTCTAGAGCAGGTCAGAATTCAGGACTCATCCAAAGGAGCTCAAGAAGACACGAAAAGGCCCCTGGAATAAAGCTGCCACGTGGCGTGGCAACTTGGTTCCATTCTGGAGGGTGACTTTTCCCAAACCCCATCCCTTCAAGGGAGTTTGTCCTCTCCTCGGCCCTCCATGTCTTTCTTCATCAAGGCACTGTAGAGCTCCTGGGGAAACTCTCATCAATGGGGCGGCCAGAAAGGCATGAGAGGGCAAGAGTCCAAAGATATGGCAAGTATTTGTTACTCGGTTGGGGAAATAGTGCCTTTAGCCAACACTTACACATAAAAAAAACTAGTTTCAGTATTCAGCATCCATAGCAGGCCAATAGATGCCCTCTGGACAAAGGATTGGGTAGAAGGAGAATTTGTAATAAGCAAAGGTCTGGCTGCTGGAGACCCATAGCCAAAGCCAACAAGTACTTATCGAGGGCCAGTTGGGGCTTGAGGGAGGCACATGGTTGACTCTCATAGGGAATTGAGGCTTTCTGCCATTTTGGATAACAAGGATCAGATGATGTGGGCTGTTCCCAGGTCAGGTGACAGATTGAAATGAAAGAGATGTCTTCTTTAGGTGATCTCATAGCACTCTCTACTTGCATCCCTAACAGAGGCATACAAGGCCAAGTCATCTTTCTTTCTACCAATGAGAAAGGTCTTATGCGTGTCTATCAGGCTTGCATCCCAGGTAACACTTGATTTGAGTTTGCATTCTACTTACTTATGAACTGGGATGTTTTCCATTATTAGGCTAAGAATTCTCCCAGAGGAGAGACCGTGTGTCACCTGGGGTCCTCTATCCCCAAATGTAAATGTCCGGCACCATACTTAGAGCACACTCCTTATTTCTCTATTTTCAGCCATAATGGTGTGAAATCCTCCCTCTGCTGATGAAGATCTCACCCCCTCCAAACTTCGGTGACTCTTGCCTGTGTTATGGTGGCCAAAACAGTTTATAGTCTTGAAAGTATGGGAAAGTTCCCAGAACCCTTCTGGATGTGGGCTCCCTGGGCTTGGGCGGCCTAGATCTTGGGTACTAGCCACACAGACTCTCTCTAGGATTGTACTTCAGGCCTGTCTAGCTCAGTGGCTAGCTTTGGGCTCTCGTGGCCCAGCCTGGTCTTTTCTATAACGCACTAAGCTATGGGAGAAAGATGGCGGCAGAGATGGCCCCTAGCCAAAATTCAGGAACTTTATGAAATGAATGAGTTGAGAACTAGCTTTTCAGGACCAGCCTGGGTCTCAGAATACGAAACACCATCCCTAGCAGGCTTTTTTTTCTCACTTAAGTAGGCCTTGAGAGGACACGTGGCAGAGTGGGTAGAGGGCTAACCTTGGAGGAAGGCAAACACGGGTTCAATTTCTTCTTCTGACACACGCTAGCGAGACAAGTCATTTCACCTGTCAGTACCCCAGGCAACTCTCTCAGACTTGAAGTTACAGATGAGTTGCTGTTTTGTATTAGTGAAGGGAGTTGAGATTGCCGTGCTGGGAGCTCCCCTACTGATGAAATCATAAGGTCATATTTGACTTCACTTGCTTGGGGAGCTTGAGATGTGGAGAAAGGTCAATGACGACCCGGCCTCCTCTCACTGGCAGTCGGCATTATTTCTGTGTCTTCCGTACCTCCGCAAACCTGCCAACCGAGTCAGAACAAGGCCATACTTATCCCAATGTTACACACACGCACACATACTTACACACACAAGTGCGTGCTACTTCCACGCACACACCCTCCTTCTATTTCCTGCCCTGGCCTTCAATGCTGATGTTTCACATCGAAACTCAGCAGCAGAGGGTCGCAGCCTCGCAGCCAGCTCTGACGGGAGCCAGCCTGTAGCCAGCATTGTGGGGGGCCCAAGACATTCTCCCTAAAAGCACCCTCATAAGCCTTCGTTTCTACTGGCTTTAATTGGCCCATGAATCATTCGTTCGGCTCAAACAAAACAATCAACAGAAGAGACAAATTATCCTGTCATTTGTATCTTTTCAGGTAAAATCTCCCCACTGCATCCTACACAACCCCCTCCTCCAGAACCATGTGATTCCCTTTTTTAAGAGATGACTTATGAATTCTAAAAACACATTTGCTCAAGGGAAAAGAACTGGAAGTATATCATCACCAGGCAGGAGGAGAGGGGGAAAAGGCACGAGCCCCCTCCAGCTTGGGGCTACCTCTTTGCTGGGCTCGTCACCGCCTGGCACAGTCAGAGCTTAGGATCGGTTGTGTTGGGACCTCCCTTTTCGTTGTGGCGAGAGCAATTGCTTCGCTAGCCCCCTGTTATTTCCTAGTGGATCAATCACAATGTGGTTCCCACTTCGCTTTCCAGACTGCTTTCACATTCTTCCTCCTCTCCACTCCACATTCCAGCCAAACTGGTCTGTTTGCTGTTCCTTGTACGTGACTCCCCATCTCCCACCTCCGAGCCTTTGCAAAGGCTGGCCCTGATGCCTAGCTTACTCTCCATTCTCACTTAATGCCTCTTGTAATCCCTAGCTTTCAGTAATGCTGAGCCTCAAATGCTGGTTCCTACCAGAGAGCTTTCCCGATTCGCCCGATTCTCCGTGTTCCCATCCCTGAAATTGCTTTGGATTTATGAGATACATTTTGTATTGACTTATCTGTGTGTATGTTGTTTCGAGGAGCATGTAAATTCCTTGAGGGCAGAAACTGCTTTATTTTCATCTCCGTATTGCCAGCCCCTCGCACCGCTCCTGGCACATAGTGGGGATTGAATAAATGGTTGTTAAGTGGAAATGAAATGAATTGGATCCTTGCGTTTGCCTTGTGAGACCAGGGAGACTCTGTGAATGTGGCTCTGGCAAGCTGAGGGGAGGGAGGCGGTGGGGCCGAGAGATCTTCTTACCTCGCTGCTCCTCATACCTGCTGGGTTAAAATAAGACCCTGAGACCCACATGGAATTCTAAGTAGCTTGCCTGTAAATCTTAGCATTCAGATCACGGCAGGAATAGTTTCTGTCATGCCCACCGCCCCAGAGGAATCCGTTTAAATTTGATCCCAAGTAACCAGCCTGGTCACAAACAACAACATCAAAGGCATAAAGACAAATGTCTCGAGCAACCGCACCCTACAAGGAGACCACGAGACCTCTTGGGGGCTGAGAGCTTGCTGGCTGGGGTTTCGGGAGAGGACACAAATGTTTGTCTGTGTAATGAGATGTGAAGGGCGAATGCGACGCCCGCTCCTTCCAACTACTCTTTGGGATAATTCCGCAGGCCTGCTACTGTACACACACACACACACACACACACATCCGAACTGGCCCGGCCCAAAGTAAAAAGTGTGTTAGATGGGAGTTCGTGTTGGGTTACTGGCACAGAACAAGTACTTAAAGGTCAATGGATTTATTCTGTACTTTGGGCATCCTCCCACCTCCAGGTGCCTACTAAATGCCCTCAACTTGCCCTTCCTTCTTGTTTCTCTTTCTCTCTGCAGCTCCCTTTGTTGAGCCAGGCTCCCACGCTCTCAGCGTTGGCCTTCCTTACCTTTGGCCTTTTCCCCTCCTGGCTCTCCTGCTCAATCGGTTTCCAAGCTTGGTCAACCCCGTCCCTAGGTCACGTCTCTCGTCAGGCCCCTCCTTGCCGTTTTCAGCTAGCACCTAGGTCGAACCTTCATTATCACCCACCTCAGCCTTCTCGCCTCCTCTGACCTACCTAGCTCCCTCCCGTAGATTGTGGCCATTGAGCTGGGTTTGGAAGGAATTGGGGGATTCCATAAGGCAGAGGTGAGGAGGGAGAGCATCCCGGGCCAAATCCAGCGGTGGAAAATGGAACATTGTGCTTGTGGAAAAGCGACAAGGACAGTCAGAGATAGTGTCTAGAGTACGTGGAGGTGAGTGATACGGAAGAAGGTTGGGAAGGTGAGAAGGGTCGGGCAGCCGGGATGAGTTGTAAAAGCCCTTCAAGGAAAGTCACTGCAGTTAAGTGAGCAGGGGACTGACACGGTTGGACTTGCGCTGCGCCTCAGGAAAATCATTTTGGCAGCTGACTGGAGGCTCGGTTGGGCTGGGGAGAGAGTGGAGGCAGGGAGACCACTTGGAGGCCGTTGCGAAAGAGACGCGATGAAGGATGGAACTAGGACCGAGGCCACGTGACGGGAAATGAGGGAATTTCTATCAGATAACGTGGAGAAGAGTTGGCAGCTGATTAGATGTGTGGACTGAGTGGGAGTGAGGAGGCCCGGATGACCCCGAGGTTGCAGACCTCCCAAGCAAACATTTAATAAATGTTTGTGGAACTGGATTGGAACTAGGGCCTTCTGTGCTTTGCCCAAAAAAGTAAAGTAAATAATACGGGAATTTCACATCTCCCAGAAGCCCAGGGCAGGGAAGACATCTTAGCATAAGGAGCCACAGAGCCTCTCACAGGATGCCAGAGAGGGTTGTACCCATTCAACCTACTGACATATAAAGATCTCGTTTCCAAGAGAGAGGGCTGACAGCGGCAGACTCTGAATTTGGAGAGATTCTTTTCTCTGCAATATGGGGCAATAACAAGAGCTAGCATGAATATTGCTGTTTAAGATCTGTAAAGCATTTGGTATGGGTTACCTCCGCTGAGTCTTTACAACAGCCCTGTCAGGTAGGTGCCGGAGCTGCAAAAAGTTTCCCTTCTATCCGCAGTCTCTTCCCGAAGCCCTCTTAACACCAGCGCCCTCTCTCTATTGATTAGCTCCCGCTTATTTCCTCTATGGCTAGTTTGGACGTAGTCGTTTGCGTGCTGTCGCCCCAACTAGATGGTGAACTCCTCGAGAGTTGGGGCTGTGTTCTGCCTACCTTTGTAGCTCCAGGGTTCAACACAGTGCTTGGCACACTGACGTTGTTGTTGGTCAGTCACACCTGACTCCTCCTGACCTCATATAGGGCAAAAATACTGGAACTGCCACCTCCTTCTCTTGATTACCTTTTATTTTTTTTTTAAACCTTCCCTTCTGTTTTAGAATCCATACTGTGTTTTGGTTCTGAGGCAGAAGAGTGGTAAGAGCTAGGCAATGGGGGTTAAGTGACTTGCCCAGAGTCACCCAGTTGGGACGTGTATGAACTCAGGACCTTCTGTCTCTCTAGGCCTATCTCTCAATCCACTGAGCCCCTTAACTTCCCCCAACATTTCCTTCTCTGGTAGATTAAGGCAAACAGAAGTTAAGTGACTTGTCTAGGGCCATACAGCTACTGGATTTGAACTCGGGGCTTCCTGACTCCAGGCCCAGAGCGCTATCCACTGAGCCACCCAGATGCCTCCAATATGTTCTTGGTACATAGTAGGTACTTAATAAATCTTTATTGAATGACTTTCCAGAGTTAGGTGGCTAATAAATGTCTGAGGCAGTATTTGAACTCAGTTCTTCCCGACCCCAAGATCTACTTTGCCAAAAGGAGTGGCTTTTTTACGGTAGGGAATCATGTGAGTAACAGCGAAGTTGGTGGAATCACAGGATTTATCGCTGAGAGACACCTCCCAGGGCAGCTAGTCCAACCTTTTAGCTCGACGGGGGGAAGAAAGGACGCCTAGAGGCGGGAGACCCTTGCACAGGGTCATGGAGGGATTCGAAGGTGAGGTGGGTCCACTGAACCCAAAGGCAACTCCCTTTTCCCTGGGCTACACCGTAGACGCCCCCCTCCCCTCCAGGTGCCACTTCTCTGGCCTGGACCTAACAGTTCTGCTCATTATTTCGGCACTAGTCAGGCAGAAGTCCTAGAAGGGGCTCCATTTGTGATTCCTTTGAGTTTCCCCTGCGTTGTCCTCCCGCTTCCGCCCCTGCTCCCCAGACCCACCTCCCCTAGGATCACAAAGAGCACCCCTGCTGCAGCATGGCATTCATCAGTATCACCACTGGCTCTGGAGGCAGCTAATGAGCTGCCACCATGGCTGTGGAGACTGTCAGAGCCAGCCCAGGACAGGGGCCTTTTCATCTTTATCTCATGGAGCTGCTCTGCAGACGACCCCAGCCACTCTGGGCCAAGGGGGGTGGGTCTTCACCATTCACATAGAATCCTGAGAAAAGGGGCTGAGCTTTTACAACTAAAAGGAGCTTTAGAAGTTCTCTGGTTTAGCCTTCTCACTTTAACAAAGAAGGAAACTGAGGCCCAGGGAGAGCAAAGTGATTTGCTTAGGGGACAGCTGGGTGGCTCAGTGGATTGAGAGCCAGGCCTAGAGGTCCTGGGTTCCAATCTGGTCTCACATACTTCCTAACTGTGTGACCCTGGACTAGTCACTTAACTCCCATTGCCTACCCTTACCACTCTTCTGCCTTAGAACCAATACACAGTGTTGATTCCAAGATGGAAAGTGAGGGTTTAAAAAAAAAGTTACTTGCTTAGGGGGCAGCTGGGTAGCTCAGTGGATTGAGAGTCAGGCCTAGAGATGGGAGGTCCTGGGTTCAAATCTGGCCTCAGACACTTCCCAGCCGTGTGACCCTGGGCAAGTCCCTTAATCCCCATTGCCTTGCCCTTACTGCTCTTCTGCCTTGGAACCAACACACGGTATTGATTCCAAGGCAGAAAGTAAGGGTTAAAAAAAAGTGACTTGCTTAAGGTCACACAGGATTTAAAGCAGTCGAGTCTTCCCATGTTCAGGGCTCTCGGCACTGTGCCGCACTGCTATTTTCTGTTGCCGCCCAGCTCATCTAGATGGCAGACCAGAAAGAGGGAGGCACATCTCTCCAGCTGGCCCCCAGAGCAGTCCCTTCTTTCTGGCCAGTAACTGTGCTAGGCGTGCTCCCGTGCTGTGGAGCCTCCTAACCCTGGGATGGCAAATGATCTCTGGGACGATCTCAAAATTCCCCAGCCCTCCTGCCCTCCCCAGCCCCCAAGTGAATTTTAATTCTGGCGAATTGAAAATAGAACATACGGTCTGGAGCAGACGGCCTTTTTAGGAGAGGCCAGGAGGCAGATGGGGAGGGGGGACGAGTGTCCTAGACACGATCGAGTGTCCGAGCTCCCCCAAAGTCAGGAATTGGTGTTGTAGCCACTAAAGCATTTGGGTGGTGGAGAAGCCAAGAGGAGAGGCCTCCCAGCCAATGGGCTCTGCCCCCACAATGCTGGAGCAAAAGCTGGGCTAAAAATACGTGTCTTACACAGTTCCCTGAAGGTCAAAGCCCCAGCCTCGGAGACCTTATGAGGTAGGGAATTCCAAATTCCAAAGAGCTATTTTGGCTTCAAGGCGCAGCTCTGCATTTTGGGAACCTGAATGACAGGTATAGGCCTTGGGTGACGACATGGGCAGAAATACCCAGCGAGGGGCCGGGCGCATTGCAGGGGGCCCGAGAAAGGAGACGGCCAAGTCCACTGGAGAGCTCTTCTGGCCACAGGGAAGGGGCGCTTCCTCGGCTTTGGCTCAGGGGCCCTAGACTGAAATTTACAGCACGAGACGACAGGGCCGTGAAGGGCTTCCATGGGCCCATCGAGAAGAGGCAATTCGAATGTACCCATGAGCAAGACTTCAGAACTCTGCATGGGAGGCAGCAGTAAGAGCCCAGGGTTCCGGGGCTATGGGCCTAGTCCCGGCTCTGGGTCCGGCAGTGGCTCCTCTGATAAATCAAAGGGTTGCTGTCGATGAGGACTTCTTAGCTTTGTCTGGTCTCCTCGTCCGAATTCTGTTTTCACATGCATAAAATATAATATGGAGCGCTATCAAGGAAACCAATTACGTTGAAATCCAGGGAGGAACAAAACATTTTTTTTAAGTCCACAGACCCCAGTTTAAGAGCCATAAGGAATGAAACACATGACCGTGGGCTACACGTGACCAGTTACACTGTGGAGTGAGGCTGGATCAGATTAAAATGTAATTGGGTGAGAGCAGCTGGGTGGCTCAGTGGATTGAGAGCCATGCCTAGAGGTCCTGGGTTCAAATCTGGCCTCAGACACTTCCCAGCTGTGTAACCCTGGGCAAGTCACTTAACCCCCATTGCCTAGCCCTTACCACTCTTCTGCCTTCAAATCAAACCACCACACAGTATTAATTCTAAGGTGGAAGGTAAGGGTTAGAAAATAATAAAATAAAATATAACTGGGTGGGGGCAGCTGGGTGGCTCAGTGGATTGAGAGCCAGGCCCAGAGGCGGGAGGTCCTGGGTTCCAATCTGGCCTCAGACACTTCCCAGCTGTGTGACCCTGGGCAAGTCACTTCATCCCCATTGCCCAGCCCTTACCACTCTTCTGCCTTGGAGCCAATACACAGTATTGATTCTAAGATGGAAGGGGAAGGGCTTACAAAAAATGTAATTAGGAGATGTTTAACCCAATAAATAAAAATACATTCAAACACAGATAATATATTTTAAAAAGAACCGTCCACAGCAATCCCTGGGTATGGATTAGTTCTCCCCCAGCCATCCCCAGCTGAGTTTGACACCACTAGCGAAGAGAATCTTAAAGGGTCCTTCCAGCACTGGCATTCTGGGATTTCTCTAGAGAAATCCATTTCCACCATGATAGGGACTTGAACCTGCGTCATCCTGGCTTCAAGGCTGACTATCTAGCCGTTATGCCGTGCTTATGCCATATCCCATTTAAATAGCCCAAAGAATGTTATGTTTGCCACCTTGCGGTCAGCTCTGAGTTTCTCTTTGCCCATACTTTAGGCCAGGGCTCAGGATCCCATGGCGCTGGCTCCAAAAGTAAATGTGGATTATGGCTTTTAGTGGCAGGATGGCTAGGGCTAGGAAGAGGGCACTGAGAAACATCGGGACCAGACCTGGCAAAATTGTAGCGTGAAGCCGGCGAAGTTCCCCTTCACTGCTCTCCTCCCTCTTCTGTGAGCCCCCTTTCCTTCCTCGGTTCCAGACTTTTCCTGCTTCCATTTCTGCCAGGTTGTTAATTGGTAACCATAGGCTTATGAGTAACCACTCCTGGGCATACCTGGATTTTATTGGAGTACTGTAACATAGCCTTGAGGCTCTGGGAGGTGGATACCAATCAAGGCATGGTCACGGCACCCAGCATGGACACTCGCTAGGTAAATCCCCATAAATTCAGCGATAGATCAGCGCGGGTCTTCCTGTTGGAGACTCCTGATTCACAGTGGCTTGGTGTGCAGAGAAATGTGAGGCGGGCTTGGCAGGTGGGGGTGAGGGGAAGGCATTAAGGGAATTAATAAAAGCCACTAGTGGGGGCAGCTGGGTGCCTCAGTGGATTGAGAGCCAGGCCTAGAGACGAGAGGTCCTGGGTTCCAATCTGGCCTCAGACGCTTCCTAGCTAGGTGACCCTGGGCAAGTCACTTAACCCCCATTGCCCACCCTTATCACTCTTCTGTCTTGGAACCAATACACGGTATTAATTCTAAGACAGAAGGTATGGGGTTCAAAATAAATAAATGAACAACCAAACAAATAAATAAATAAGCAAATCAACCAACCAATAAATAAATAGATAGATGAGCAAACAAATAAATAAATGAGTGAACAGAGAAACAAATAAATAAATACCACTCGAAGCCCCAAACTCCATTTAGTTATGAGGCTTAGCCTCCACTGAATGTTCATGAGGCTAATATTTCAATACCCCAAAACTCTGAAGGCGCTCACCCTCAAGGACTAGCAAAATGATGCTCCCTCTGTATCTTGCCCTGATAGAACCTCATTTGGTGTGCACGTTTAACTCGGGGTGCCACATGTGAGGAAGAACACTGGCGTCCAGATGAGGGGAGCCACGATGGCGCAGGGCCTTGAATCTGTGCTGTGGGAGGATTTGTTGAAAGAACTGGGGATGTTTAGGTTGGAGAACAGATAACTCAAGGGGGACACGAGAGCTGTTTTAAAGACTATGAAGGGTGTCACGGCGAAGAGGGATTCCATTTTTTTCTGTCTGGATCTAAAGGACACAAACACAAAAATTGATTGCCGAGAGACAAATTTAGACGAAATGTGAGGAAACAGCTATTACTGAAGCTGTTCAGAAGTGGCAATGGGCTGCCTAAAGAGGTAGTGGGCTCCTTCTCCTTAGTATTCTCCAAGTAGAGTCTTATCGATCTTATGCGGGATATGATTTTTGTTTTAAACCCTTACTTTCTGTCTTAGAACCACTATCGGTAAGGGCAAAACATCTGGAGTTAAGTGACTCGTCTAGGGTCACACAGCTAGGAAATGTCTGAGGCCGGACTCAAACCTAGGACCTTCCATCTACAGGCCTGGCTTTCTACCCACCGAGCCCCCTAGATGCCCCTGCATATGTTTTAATAGGAATGTCTTTCCTATTACAGGTGGGGCTAGATGGCCACTGAAGTCCCTTCCAAATCTAAAAACTCTATGAATTTGTCACTTGTTTGGCATGGGCATTCCCCTACCGGTGCCTGTGTCTTAGTTGCTGTAGGGGAAGTAATTCGTTATCTGGTGGCCTCCCATCTCGTGATGAATGCTTTTGTACCTAGCTTGGCTGGTCCTCGAACTCGGTCCAACCTCGCAGCTTTCTAATGAGCATAACTCGCCAAAGCTCACCATTCATTGGTATAACTTAGGAGAGTTGATGTGGTTCTCACGTCTTCTCTCTCCTTCTGCAACACTTTAGGATGGAGTTGCCAAAGAACACTTGCCTGGAAAGCCAGTAGGAGTGAGTCCCAGAAGAAACACGTCCTAGACAAGCTTACGAAGGGGCTAAGGAGTCCTTGGGTAATACACAATGGGCCATATTTGCTAGAAGTCCAAATGTAGTTGTATCATTGAGCCTGGTGACATTATTGACAACAGATAGATGAACTCATCGGAGCAAGTGTCCTTCTACCTGTAGAGAGAGCAGCCCAGTCGTTTATTCTTATTTTACATGACCTTTGTTCGTATCCTTCCATCAATCTACCATATAACATCTCCCCAACATGGCGGCGGCCCTCCTTTAGCTCTTTGCCTTTCTGTGGTGGCAGCATAGCAACTGGACTGCCCAGCTGGGCTCCTTCTCACTTGTTCTGTGACTGGCTCACCTCCTTCCCCCTTTGTACATTTCTTGGATGCTTAGGAGGCATTGTTGGTAACGCACCGCTTCCTGCCACCACCTGTCATACATCTCGCCATTGTCCTTTGAGTCACCTGCAATTTGGATTCTCTAGAGATCAGGGTGGTCCATTATTCACAACCACATAGCACTACTGGGAGACGATTGCTGCTAAAGAGATGAATTTGAGGGTCAAGGGGCAGCTTGGAAGCATTGAGAATGCTTTGTGATTTCCCCAGTAAAATCCAGCCTGCTGTTTCCCTCCTATTCAGTTCAATTTTGTGCTTAGCTAATTGATTCTCTGCAGCTCCTGCCCAAAAGAGATGTACGTATGGACGAACTCCATCCACTACCCATCTGACTCCATGGCACAGTCTGGCCGACAGGCAATTGGATATTTAAGCCATCCACCCACAAAGATGGAAGTTACGTAATAAATAGGAGGGCAGGGGTTGGGAGAATAAGTCCAGATGGGAGGCCACCGTTACAACTCAACATGAAACCTCTCTTAGGGAGAGACGGCTAGGTCTAGTGATGAGAGGCCCAGGTCCCATACTGGTAGATAATTGGTTCTTCCACTTTTTTTTTTCAGAGAATTAATTTAAAATGGCAGCATCTTGAGTTGGCGTTCAAGGAAATTGTCTTAATCTGCCTTTCATCTCCCTCACAATCCAAACTTTTCTTTCCTTCCTTCCTTCCTTCCTTCCTTCCTTCCTTCCTTCCTTCCTTTCTTTCTTTCTTTCTTTCTTTCTTTCTTTCTTTCTTTCTTTCTTTCTCTCTCTCTCTCTTTCTCTCTTTCTCTCTTTCTCTCTCTCTCTCTCTCTCTTTCTTTCTTTCTTTCTTTCTTTCTTTCTTTCTTTCTTTCTTTCTTTCTTTCTTTCTTTCTCTCTTTCTTTCTTTCTTTCTCTCTTTCTTTCTTTCTCCCTTACCTTCCATCTTGGAACCATTGGCTCCAAGGCAGAAGAGTGGTAAGGGCTAGGCAATGGGGATTAAGTGAATTGCTCAGGGTCACACAGCTGGGAAGTGTCTGAGGTCAGATTTGAATCCAGGACCTCCCATCTCTAGGCCCAGCTCTCAATCTACTGAGCCACCCAGCTGCCCCCCCCCCAAAAAAAAACTTTTCAAAGAGAAGACAACACCTGGATGCAGCTTCAGAAAGTGAGGCCTCTAAAGGTTGGTGGTGAGTCATCCTGCAACATCAGCTGGTTGGGTTATCCTACCCTACCTACCTCTCTAGTGGACCCGCACATCAGGCCATGACAAGGGAGCCCCAAAAAGGCCCTAGAACACATGGCAGGTGCTCAGCTCTTCCTGAGCAGTGATGGGAACGCATGTGCATTCCTGTGCTGCCCCCTTGTAGTGAATGTCGAGAAGGGAAGGAAAGAAGAGTCAGCTGGGAAGACAGCATTACCCCCAGCCCCCACTCCAGCCCAGCTTCAGGCCTCACCCAGCCTCGGTGCCAATGGCACGGAAAGCCCCAGCTTTCCAGAAATAGAAGCTGATCAGTCACTCACTTTGTAAAGGTAGCAGGTGCTCAGAGCTACTCTGCCTAAACTCACTGTCCAATTAAGTCATTTAGCCAAACAACCAATTTGGGGTTTGGTTCGGAGGCAGAGGGGGGCTTCCACACTGATCAGACTGATTGTTTTGGCTTTATGTAGAAATAAGTCATTGTGTTCAAAGAGTAGGCAAGAGATGACCTAGAAGTTAAGAAAACCTGACTTTAAAGCTGCCTCAAATACTAGCTCTAGGACCCTATGCGAGTTACTAAACTCTGTACCTCAGTTTCCCCATCTGTAAAATGAAAGGGTTCCAACGTATAAGCCTGTGATCTAATGAACATATTTTATAGGAATCTTGTACAGAAAGATTTTCATTAATCTGGAAAAGGAATGTTTCGGATTGAATTAAGGGGGCCTAGTTCTGTCGGCGGGCTGAGTAATCTAGTTGCTTAGCATGATTTGGCCTGTGACTACTTCAGGATCTTAGGTAGGACACCATCAAGAAGGAGTTGCTGAGAGGGGGCAGCTGGGTAGCTCAGTGGATTGAGAGTCAGGCCTAGAGACGGGAGGTCCTAGGTTCAAATCCGGCCTCAGACACTTCCCAGCTGTGTGACCCTGGGCAAGTCACTTGACCCCCATTGCCAACCCTTACCACCCTTCCACCTAGGAGCCAATACACAGAAGTTAAGGGTTTAAAAAGAAAAGAAATTGAAAAAAAAAGGAGTTGCTGGGGGCAGCTGGGTGGCTCAGTGGATTGAGAGCCAGGCCTAGAGACGGGAGGTCCTAGGTTCAAATCTCGCCTCAGACACTTCCCAACCGTGTGACCCTGGGCAAGTCACTTGACCCCCATTGCCTACCCTTACCGCTCTTCTGCTTTGGAGCCAATACACAGTATTGACTCCAAGATGGAAGGTGAGGGTTTAAAAAAAAGAGTTGCTGTTTTCACAGGTTTTTTTTTGTTGTTTAGTCATTTTAGTTGTGCCCGACTCTTTGTAACCCCATTTTGCGGTTTTCTTGGCACAGATACTGGAGTGGTTTGCCATTTCCTTCTTTGGCTCATTTTATATTTGAGGAAACTGAGGTCAGCGGGGTTAAACGACTTGCCTGGGGTCAAACAGCTAGTAATTGCCTGGAGTAGGACTTAAACACAGGTCTTCCTGACTCCAGGTCCAGTGCTCCATCTACTGTGCCACCTTGCTGCCCGCTTTCAAGGAACTTCAAGGTTTACAAACATCTTTTCTCACGGCAACTCCAACGAATAGGTAGGTAAAGTCTATTCGTCCCCATTTTTTAGGAGGAAAGTGAGTATCTGAGGGAAAGGAACTTTCCTGTGGCCACGTAGTTAGGAGCCTGGACTTGAACCTAGATCTTCTGCTTTGTAGACCAGTGCTTCTTCCCACCCTATTCCCATCAGGGCCCTGATGCTTTTCCTGTGTGACAAGTACAGTCCCATGAGCACCTCTTCCGAAGGGGTAGTGTGGCAAGGGATGCCAGGGCACATGAGGAGGACCCAGAGTAATCAACAGCCTTTAGAAGGTGGCAGTGCCAACTCAGCCATCCAAGTCTCACTATTGCCACCTGGAGGCAGCCTACAATCCCGAGAGAATAGAGTGGGGTGGGAGGGGGCAGGGGAAGCCGGGAGAAATCAGTGGGCAGCAGACAAATGTTGTTCTGGTACCTCTCTTTCTTATTTGCTTTCCACAACTGTGGCAAGCGTACTGTCATGGAAACAGGACTCAGACATGCATCTCTGGAGTCGTACCCATTGACCAGAATTCAAGAGACTCACTTTTTTTTTCTTATTAAAGAAGAGGGAGGAGATGAGATGGTAGACCTGAAAAAGGCCTTAGAAATCCTCTCACCCAGGCCCCTCTTTTACAGGCAAAGAGACTGAGGCCCTTGGTGGAAAGTAATAGGTCCTAGTTCCCCCACGCAAATCGCACCTGACACGGGGCCCACCATTCTTTCCAGGATTCCAAACCACTTCAAGGGGGAGGCAGCCTCAAAAGTTGAACAAGGAAGTCCCAGCAGAGTTGGGGATGTCTGGCTGGAAAGCTTGGGGCTAAAACTTTTTACATGCGTCATTTAAAAGGCCTCCTCTTGGCCCCTTTCAGAGCTTTCATATTTAGAAAACAAGCAACATAACACAAGCAATTGGGTATTCCTAGGGAAAAAGAATCACTGTGGTATAGTGGATGGAAGGGCAGTCTCAGAAGCCAGGAAAACCCGAGTTCAAGTCCCACCCTTTCCTCTCTGTCTCTCTCTGTCTCTGTCTATGTCTCTGTCTCTGTCTCTCTCTCTCTTTGTCTCTCTCTGTCTCTGTCTCTCTCTGTCTCTCTGTCTCTCTGTGTCTCTCTCTCTGTCTCTATCTGTCTGTCTGTGTCTGTCTGTGTCTCTGTGTCTCTGTGTCTCTCTGTCTCTCTCTCTCTCTCTCTCTCTCACACACACACACACACACACCCACACACACGCAAACCAGCACACATGCTCTGTGTGACCTTGGGCAAGTGCCTTAACCTCTCAGTGCCCTAAGCAAATCTCTAGGTCTACAAGTTGCAAAGGTGTGAACTTGCTAGGTAGAGAGGGGCTCTCTCCTCCAGATGTTCTCTTTATGAATGAAATCACAGGGAAGCAAAACATTTAATTGAGGTATTCTAAATGAGAAGGACCCAGAATAAAGTTCTGTCTCCAACACTCAATAAAAGAGAGAGCTGGGTATGAATCACTGAGACCCTCTGGACCTCGGAAAGGCTTCTCCTTCCAAATGGCAGTGAGAGAACATTGTAGGGGAAGGAGCCAGGAAAGAGCGAAAGGCTGGAGATGGATAAGGAGGAGAAAGAAATGGGCTAAGTAACTTGGAGAGGTGTGAATTGGTGAAGCCAGTCAGAGATCGAACATGGGAAGGAGAAACTTGGCAAAATTTGGAGGAAAATGAGAAGAACTTGAAGGAGAAGAATGTTCAGGCCCAGATGCCACTTCCTGCAGAAAAGAGAAGCAGGATCCAGGACTATTCAGGCCTGCAAAGGATTGAAGAGGTTCAAGAAGTAGGAGGGGAAAGAACGGAAGAGACAGACTCAAGGAGAAGGGAAAGGTAGTTGGCAACTCAAGGCAAGGCAAGGAAGGAAAAGAAGAAATGTTCAGTGGAACAACTGAAGACATGAGGAAATTGACAGCGGAATTGTGGGCGGGGCAACGTGATGAAGGGCTGAAGTGGCTGTTTTGAGACAAAGGAAAGGAATTTAAGTAGAGCTGTTAAGTCTTTCAGATGTGCCAATTGGATGCAAAAGTTTTAACCAAATATTTTGTGTTTACCAAATAAACACCCACTAGTTGAAGAAAATAAGGCTAAAAAATCTCAAACATTAGGGAGAATAGCGGAAACCCAGCCGTGACTTGCGCTGAGTGTGTGACGTGATATTTACTTTTCTGCCGAAGCCAAGCGACTGCTACCTGGGTTCTATGTGGGGATCCATGATCTCCTCTCAGAAGACAAAGTGAAGGGACTCGCTGGCTGTGCCTCTTTACTGTCCAGATCGTAAAGGAGAAGAAAGTGTCCCTGAATGAAATAGGGGCAAAGCTTCAAGGAGGGAAAGAGGGAACTGAGGCGGAAGAGGGGAGACTTGACTCTTATCAGATGATGGAGCATGAAAAACTGAGTGGAAAGGAAAAGAAGGAGAGAGCTGGACAATTATGACTTAAAAGCAGGTGAGAGACTTGCTCAAGGGGAGAAAGCTGGATGCTCTGAGGAGAAAGAAGCCAAATGATACAGCTGAGGCACAGAAGCAATAAGGTCAAAGGTCACTTAGGAAGGTAAGAGAAGAGTGAGATTTGTCAGTGATTCTTTTTTCAGGGGTGCTGCGGCAGCTATATGTGTTTACTTGATAACAATAATGTAGAGGTCTGCCAGTTTCCTGGCACGTATGGCCAAGACTTAATAGAAACCCTCCCTCCCCAAAGACTTATCAAAACCAACAACAACTTCCCACTCCTGGTGATTCATGTGAACACAAATGACACTGCCAGAAGGAGCCTAAAGAGTACAGCCAACAAATAGGAAGCCTTGGGCAAGAATCGGAAGAGCAGAGGGGCACTGCTTGTGTTTTCTTCACTGTTGCCAGCTGAAGAAAAAGGATGTAAAAAAGATAGCTTCATCTGGGATGTCAACAACAAGGTCGTATCTGAGAAAGGGGTTTGGGCTTCTGGACCACGGCGTAAATTTAGGGATGAGAGATTCATAACCAGAGACTGAGGAGACCTAACGAAGGCTGCTAAGAAGGCACTGGCCGGGTATCTCACAAATCTTATGAAAAGGACTTTAAGGGGTAGCTAGGTGGCTTAGTAAATAGAGAACCAGATCTGAAGATGGGATGTCCTGGGTTGAAATCCGGCCTTAAACACTTCCTAACTGTGTGTGACCCTGGGCAAGTCACTTAACCCCCATTGCCTAGCCTGTACCACTCTTCTGTCTTGGAAATGATACTCAGTATAGCATTTAACACAAAAGGTAAGATGCTTTTTGTTAAAGGACTTTATGTTTAAAAGAATGGGGGAGAGAGAGAGAGAGAAGGTATCTATGTAGATCCCCCAATCTAGGTATTACGGAGTAGCCACAAAAGAAGTAAGAAGAAGGGTAGCAGTTGAGATACTCAGACATTCACCGGAGATAAAATCCAAGAAAAGAGCCGGTAGTGAAACCCACAGCCTCAGATGCCTATACGTAATTGCCCAAAGTTTAGGCAACGAACCAAAGGAATTAGAAGTCCAAATGAAAAGGGGGAAAGTTGACCTCATTGTTATCATTAATACTCGGGAGGATAAAATCCATGGCTGGACTATGGCTGTAGAGGGCACAGGAATGGGCTCTAAGAGAAACTCAGGGAAATCTTATGTGAACTGATGCCAAGTGAAGCGAACCGGGAGAAGTACTTAAGCAACAGTAATGATATTAGAAATACAAACGACTTTAAAAAAACCTTAGGAACTCTAATCAATGCAACATTGGACCATGATTCCAGACACGATCGTCCTGCTCCAGCCAGCCCTCAGCAGGTCCCATCTGGAGTACCGTGTTCCATCCTGGGCCCCACGGTTTGAGGCAGACTTTGATGAGAAGTTGGGGAGCATCCAGAGAAGGGTGACTAAGATGATGCAGGGTGTGAGGACGTGCCATCTGAAGATCAGCTGAATGACTGTGCAAGTTTAATAATAATAGCCAGCATTTATATAGCACTTCAAGGTTTGCTTTCTAAATGTTACCTCCTTTGGACCTCACAACAAACCTGTGAGCAAGGTGCTATCATTATCATCGTCTCCATTTTCCTGAGGTTAAGTCCAATCCTTAAGGCACCGTGACTGGCACATAGTAAATGTCTGATACATTTTCATAAATTGGGTGGCTTCCCCAGATTCAGATAGCTGGTGACTGTCTCATGCAGGATTTGAACCCAGGTATTCCTGTTTCCAAGTCCAGCTCTCTAAGCACCTCGCTGTCAATGTTTAGCCTGGAGGAGATTAGGGAGGACATGATAACTCTCTATCAGGTGGAGGAGGGATTAGGCTTGTTCTGTTTATCTTCAGAGGGCAGATCCAGGGGCAGAGGAAGTTGCTGGGAGAAAACTTTAGGTTCAGTGTAAGTCAAGACTTCCTCACAATGAGCAATTCCAAAGTGGAATGAGTTTGAGAGGTGGTGGACTCCCTCACCGTGAAGGTCTTTGAGAAGAAGCTAGACCGCCGCTTGTCAGCTATGTTAGAGGGGGCATTTCTACAGTGTCTGGGTTTGATCAGATGGACCCCAGAGGTTCTTTCCTAGTTTTCAAACTCTGTCATTGTGAGGAAATTGGACTAGTCGGCCTCCCAAGGGCCCTTCCAGCTCTCTATCTATGATCTTGCTCCCCTGACTCTATTTGGGCCCCAGTCCCCTTGTTTGCAAAAAAGGGAACTGGATTTGGTGACTTCCAAGGCCCTTCCTCAGTTCTCTCTTTGGGATCCTATGCTCCTGTCATGGTACTTGTGTGACGTTGCATAAATCCTTCTCTGGGCCTTAATTTCCTCGCCCGTGAATCTGGACTAGATGGCTTCTAAGGTCTTTTTCAGCTTTTTTAAAGCTTCTTCCTAAATCCCATGATTCTTGCACCCAAAAGATAGGAGCAGCTTCGTTTAAGAAAAATACTCATTCTTCATATTCAACTTTCTGCAAGCTGTCAGGCTCTGGGTTCCCTGTAGCCATTTTAATTTTTTTAAACCCTCACCTTCCACCTTAGAATCAATACTATGCATTGATTCCAAACCAGAAGAGCGGTAAAGGCTGGGCAAAGGGGATTATTAAGTGACTTGCCCAGGGCTACACAGCTGGGAAATATCAGATTTGAACCCAGGACCTCCTGTCTCTAGACATAGCTCTCTATCCACTAATCCACTTCGCTTCCCCCTTTAATTTTATAGTTTAAAAAGGCTCACGTCTTCGCATGTATTTCCAAGGTATTGTTCTTCAGCCTTTCAAATATTTCTTAATCGTGGCCTTTGGCCGCCTTAAAGGACCTCTAAGGATCCTCTTTAGCTTTATGGGGATTAAGGAGTGGAAACTTCAACAAGAGTCCCAAGCTTTCCCAGTCCTCCCCTGTGTGCGTGTGGGCATGTATGACTACATCCTGGGCTTTAAGGTAAGACATTCCTCAGAATCCAAGAGTCACTCTTTTCTTGTGAGATTTCTTGGAGCTTCTTAGCTCCAAGTTATGACGACTCTCCAGTGACTGAGCCCCAAGGACCTTCAGAGCCTGTCAACGCGTCTATAGAATTGAGCTTAGAGGTGGCTAACCTCTCCGAACTGGCGCTGCTCTCAGGTCCTGGCATTGGAGACTCCAGTCCCAGGCCTGACCTACTTACCTAGCCCCCGTGCCTGTGTTTGACACACAGGAGCCAAGGCAAACCTTGTTTCAGTGTGACGGGTCACCATTGACTGATTTGGTGCCAACCTGGCCAGAAGTGCCACAGACCAAGGATGATTGTCCCCTCTAGAGTTGTCACCCTTGGTAGAAAAATGCTGACTCCCATCAAAGTGACCCCTCCTTTCTCTGAACTCCTATAGTTCTTTGTACCTCTTTAGTGGCCCTGATTGCATTTTACCTTACTTTCTAACTATCTGATCCATTTCCCACCCTTCTCCCCTTGCCAGTTCATCTTAAGGCTTGGGCATATCAAATATCCTTGTGTAACCCATAGCACTGAGCCCCTCTAGTAGGGTGGACTCAATAAATATCCACAGAATGAAGGAACAAAGGGATGACTGAGTGTAGACCAACATGGCGCTGTTATGTAGCAAAAATTGAGGGAGAAGTATGGTGGCACTCTTGGCAGAAGGAACGGCCGTGAGCAAAGGCATGTAGGCAGGAAAGGCACTTTGGTTTGAGTGGGAGATATGCATAGGGTAACAGTGAGAGACAAAGCCAGAAAAGGAGGTAGGATGTAGCCACATTACAGAGAGCCTTGAATGCCAGGCTAATTCCAGCCAAACCTGTGCCTACTAATAGACATGCTTCTTCCTAAAGAAAGAAAAAGGTTTTAAATGCATGAATCCTGGGAGGTAGCACAAGAGATTGGACTTGGGATTTCACTGGCATAGGAAACTCCTGGGTGAGAAAATTCCCTCTATCAATGCAGATCAACTCCTTTTCTATGACTTCCAGAGTCTTGAGAGGGAAGGTACCTCGCCCAAGGAAACACAATGACTCTTTGTCAAAGGTAGGAGATGAAGCCAAACTTTCCTAGCTTGGAGGCCAGCTTGGTATCCGCCAGTCTCTGGGCACTACTTCTCCAGACCTGGGAGGGAGAGGAACAAAATGGATGGCATTCAGTAGGGACCCCAATCCAGACTCACTGTTTTAGAGTGGAAGAGAAGAAAGGGACCTGCATATGGAGTCTGAGGGCCTGGGTTCTGATCCTGATTCTGCCACTTACCAGGCAAGGAACTATGAACATGTCCCTTAATTACCCAGGGCATCAGTTCTGTTCTCTACCTTGTAAGACTCTCACAAGGTCAGGACGTCATGCTAGAGACAAGCTGGCAATTGCGATGGTGATCGTACGTTAATGCCGTTGCCAACATTTGGTTATTTTTTATATCAATTCTCAAAGGAATGAACGGCAGGGCACTAGGGGGCAGTTTTCTCCAAAGATCTGTAGCAGCCATTTCCAGAATGAGATGGCAATTGTGCCAATGTCTGTAGCATTGGGAAGGTTGACCTGCAGTGACAGGTAATTGGCATTAGCGGCCGTGCCCTTTGCTGTCTGTGGCCAAATAGCATCCCCTTCTCGTTTAAGTAAACAGAAACATGTAATACCCTCGAACTTAAGCCAAGATTTGTTTTTTTTGTCAGCTATAAAATGGAATCTGACATCAGTGCTGTTAGGCGAATGACCTCCAAAATCTCCAAAGGAGGAGTCACGATTCCATGGAAGCACCAGGGCCCTCACCACGAGATTCAATGAGAACATGGGAGCCCCGTTTTCGATAGCAAGGATTCGATCTTGTTTCTCCAACTCCCAGGCCCACCTGTGGAACACTGGTGACCAGGCCCTGTTGCAACATGGCATGCCTATCAGGAAACCTCAGGCTTAAGAGGAAGTATGGTTCAGGGGAAAGAACCCCAGTCTTGATGTCCGAGGACCTGACTCTGCCATTGAAGAATGTGACCTTGAGCAATCCAATCGCTCTCTCTGAGCCTCCACAAACTTCTCCCAAATGGACTAGATGGCCCCTAAAGTTCCCTCTAACTAAATCTATGCTCCTGTGCCAGTCAGGCCACCTGCTTTGACACATCTTCCCTTGCTCCCCATGTATCCTAGACCCAATCCTAAAGAAAACTGCCGCATGCTGTCAGGTCAGTATCCCATCACGTCTCCACCATGGCCTTTCTCACCATGGTCTCCAGAACCTTTCTTTCAAGGCAGTGGCTCCACATGCAAATATTTATTTTGGTACGGAGACACAGCAAATGAAAATATCCACCCGTGTTCTGGAAAGCTAGCAGGACGTTAACTCTTCTTATTAACTCATTTTTCATCTCCGATCGCTGTGTCCCATTTTAAGTCATGTTGCAATATGCAAGACCAGATCTTGGCCAATTTGTCCACAATTCGATTAAGTCTGGCCCTTAAGAAAGCATCTGCACCTACTACGTGCACAACACGGGGCGAGGCCTATGAATACCCAAAGGAAAATGGTCCCTGGTGGTCTTCAAGGATGCTTACACTCATTTGGGAGGGGGAAGGAGATGCAACATGCATATGTATACAGAGAAAAAGTCCACAGCCATTGGGCAATGGAAGGAGCAGAAGTGATTGGGGGGGGGGAGGGGAGATAGGGAAGCCTCATGAAGGAGGCAGCGTCTGTCCCAAGCCTGGAATGAAAAGAAGGATTCTGAGAAGCAGAGGTCAGATGGAAGAACATGCCGAGCATGGGGCTCAGGTTGGCTTGCATGCCAATGGGAGGTCTTCTAACAAGTTTGGGCAGATACTAGTAATGTGGATTGGCTGGACCAGAGTCTTTAAGGAGGTGAGGAATGTGGATGAATGCTGGAAATGTGGATGGGAGCCAGAGTTTGGAGCCTTTAAATGCCAGGCCGAGGAGCTGTAATCTATTCCTAGAGGCCACCGGGAGCCACGGAAGGTGTCTGAGCAGGATACTGACACGAGCAGATCAGTGCCACAGGACCGTTTGCTTCGGCAGAGGGTGGATTAGAGAGAAGAGAGACTTGACACCAATTATGAGGCTATTGCAATAGTCCAAGTGAGAAGTGAAGAGATCCTGGATTCATAACGAGGGCCTTTCTATACAGCTTTGAAGTTGCTAAGCACTTTCCTTCTGCTCTCTCATTTGATCCTCACAACAACAATCCTATGACAATATTTATCTATATTTTACAGCATTAGTTACATCTACATCCTACATTTACATGAGGAAACTGATGCTCACACATTTAAGTCATTTCTCAAGGTTCACATAGTCAGAAAGTGTCTGAGGCAGCATTTGAACTCAAGTCAGCCCGCCTTCAGGATCTATACCTTATCCACTGCACCGCCTACCTCCTCAAGGGAGAAATCCAGCCAGAGGAGAAAAGAGACCATATATATGAGATGCTGTGAAGGAAGAAATGTCAAGATTTGGCAAGTGATTGAAAACGGAGAGTGGATGATGGAGAGGGAAGGATGAAGGACAACCAGGAGGCTCTGAACCTGAGTGCCTGGGAGGCTGGAGGAGCCCTCCTCTCAACAGAAATAGAAAAGTTTGGAGGAGGAACAGGTTTGGTGGGAAAGATATGTTCTGTTTTAGACATGCTGAGTTTGAGAAATTGACGGAACTGCAAGGGGTTGGGACTACAGCTCAGGAGAGAGGTCAGGGCTGGATATTTAGAGATGGGGATCAACTGCACAGAAATGATAACTGCACCCTTGGGAACAGATGAGGTCACTGGGGAAGGAGGCATATAGATAGAAGGCAACCAAGGCCAGAGCCTTGAAGGATGCTCATTTTTAGGGGACAAGAGATGGATGATGAACTACCAATGGAGATGGAGGAGTGACCAAGCAGGTAAGAGGAGAAGCAGGAGAAAAAAGTGTGATAGAAACCAAGGGAGGAAAAAACATACAGAAGGAGGTGGTCGATGATGGCAAAAACTGTAGAGAAGTCAAGGAGGATGAGACCCAATAATAAAAGTCATCAGATTTAGCAGTTCAGATGCTTATAGATTAGTAGGGTCAGAGAACCTGGAAGCATAAATGGCCCAGAGATCAGCCATCCTCTTCATTTTACATATGGGGAAACTGAGGCCCTTGAATTGCACCTTTTAAAATCAAACACTACACAACATTACAACAAGATGATTGACAAGTCAGGTTACAGATCTATTTTTCTACAACACAGAAAATACCTTACTGCCTTCCCTCCATTTCCTCCCAAAAGCTATAGTTCAGGATTCAGTTATTATTTAACCAAACTAACAATTCTCTAGCAGAAAGGGTACTGACCTTAAAATCAGCTTCCTGGCTGCATGCAATTGTGTGACCCTGGACAAATCAGCTCCATGACTTCCCCAAGAATATACTTTCTGGACCTGTGGTTGTCAGTGTAGGAAGTTCAAGTTCCTTCCATGGCTGCAGATCAGCAACTTAGTGGCCAGGGTAAGGTGAGGAACATCTTGTTCTTGTGGGGTTGAAAGCAGTCAAGGCAACAGACATGGAGTGGAAATTCGAAGTAGTCCCCTAAGGCTACCTTCTGTCTGCTCTGTATCCTGGATGCCCTGCTTTCTAAATGGTGGTATCTCCAGTCAAATGTAAATTACATGAGGGCTTATCTCATGAACACCAACATTTCTAACCTCACCACCAGGCTATCAAATCAAGCTTTGATTGCTGTCACCTCCCTCAGCTTCTTCTCGCAACGCCTTTCATTATATAGGGCAGAAACTGAACGTTAGCTAATTTCTCTTTGCATGGACTTCAAAAGAATGCCTTAGGTGAAGATGTATTAGATGGAGAACACACTAGGCTGCAACCCTGTAAGCTTAGAAAGTTCAGGTGATCAAGTCGACCCGGCCCCCGTATTGGAGTTCATGCCAGAATCTGTAGGCAGCTGAGACTAGTGCCAAGGCCCCAAGGTACCTGTTTGACCAATGTAGCAATGGCTACGTTGTACAATTGACAACGTACAATGGCAGCCAAGAAGGGAAAATTCATCTCTTGTCTATTGGCCACAGTGAATCTGGAATCAAACTTGGTGGGGGCAAATGTTTCTTAGCAACTATAATGAAGAATGTAATGAAATATTCCTTACAACAGTAGTTCCCAAACTTTTTTGGCCTGCCGCCTCTTTTCCAGGAAAAATATTCCTTAGCCCCCTGGAAATTAATTTTTAAAAAAATTTTAATAGCAATTAATAGGAAAGATAAATGCACCTGTGGCCATCACCGCTTCCCTGGATCGCAGAAGCACCCACCAGGGGGCAGTAGTGCCCACTTTGGGAATCACTGCTATACAATAACAAAGGAGTAATAAAAGGAATTCAGAGAAACATGAGAAGATTTGCGTGAACCGATGCAAAGCAAACTAAGCCAAATCGAGAGAATGATGAATGGCTAACATGTAAATGAAAAGATAACTTCAAGGAAGTTGAAGTGTGAGTACTGGAAAAATCAAGGAAAGTTCCAGAGAAGAGAAGATGAAACATCTGACCCTCACTCACAGCAGAGGAGTGGAGGACTACCAGGACAGAATATGATATACAGTCAGATATGTTCTCTGCACTGGATTTTCATAGCTAGTTTTGTTTGTTTGAGAGCTCATCCTCTCGTATCTCCATTTGCCCATGGGACATCTCAAACTGTATGTCAAGTAGACATCTTAAACTCAACAAGTCTATAACTGAACTCATTGTCTTTTCCCCTTAACCCTTCCCAATTATTTCAAACTTCTCTCTTAATGTCAAGGCACCACCAGTCTCCCAGCCGTACAGGCTTTCAACTGCCATCCTCAAACCCCTCCCTCTCTCTCTCATCCCGCATATCCAATCAGCTGCCAAGGCCTAGTGATTTTACCTTTGTAACATCTTTCCTCCATGCCTCCTTTTCTTTTCTGATTCTACCTGACACCGCCCTGGTGCAGACCCTCATCACCCACCTGGACAATTGCAATAGCCTTCTGATTGGACTCCCCGCCTCAAATCTGTCCTTACTCCGGGACATCTTCCACTCAGCTATCAAAGTGATCTTCCTAAAGGGCAGATGTGACCATGGCACACAATGGCTCCCTATTGCCACCCAGAATCAAGGAGAAAAGCCTCTGGCTTCATAAGTGGGCCCCTTCTTATCTTTTGACTCCCCTCCATGTACTCTGTGATCCAGTGACCCTGGTCTCTTTGTTGTTCCCAACTCTGGGTATTTTCACTGCTTGTCCCTCATGCCTGGTCTCTACCTTCCTGCTTCCCATTTCTACACGAAGCCTTGTTGGTTACCTCAGTTATCCTGTCTATATTTGGTTTATATGTAGCTGTTAGCATGTTGCCTTCCCCAGTAGACTGTAAGCTCCTTGAGGGCAGGGACTGATTTTTGCCTTCCTTTTCACAGCATGCTTGGGACAGTGCCTGGCACATAGTAGGTGCTTAATAAATGCGTGGTTAATTGATTTATTATGTCAAAGGAAGGTTCAATCTGGGGGACGGTCTACATTTATATGTAATATAAACCTACATAATAACTATAACACAAAGTCAAAAGGCATCAGCACGAGGTAATTTTATGAAGATAAATTTAAATTTAATTCACAAATATAAAAAAGAAAAAAAATCAGTAAAATTTATCAGCTGCTTAGTTGTGAAGGGTGAGTCTGATTACCTCCGTTCTGTAAATGAGGGAAGTACAGCTCGGAGAGGTCAAAGTACTTGCCTAGGGTCACACAGCCAGTCCAATGCAGAGGCCAAACTCCTACCTCCCAGGAATACTCCGGGGCCCAAATAAGATCACACACACAAAAGTGTCTGGCACACTGAGAAGGGTGGTGCCCATTAGGATGATTCTGAATACGCAGGCCTTTCATATCGCTTAGGGCTTCCTGCTGAGATGGCTTATTCTTCACATGCTAAATGGACATTCCGGCATCATCTGCCAAGAGGCATTGCAGAACTCCAGTGGGAGGGGGAGCCATTTCACTTTGGTTATTCTCTTCATCCATAGCCGAGCATTTGGCAGGCTCCATGCCAAAGCTATTTAACTATGGCTGACGGCTTTCCCCTCCTCCACAATCCATCCTGTTCATTTCTGAGTTTAAAGTGGCATGGCTGTTCCCAGATAACAAGTTATAATGATCATTCCAAGCCGGGCCTTTGAAGGACTACTACACTGGGGAGACAAGGAACCCCATCAGCTGGGGCTTAAAAAAACAAAGCCTTGACACACCAGGCTATCAGATAAGAATCATAATAACAGCTGAGGAAGAGCTGAGTTCAAATTTGGCCCCGGACACTCACTTGCTGTGCGACCCTGGGCAAGTCACTTTACCTCTATTTGCCTCAGTTTCCTCAACTGTAAAATGGGAATAATAATGGCACCTACCTCTCCCAGGGTTGTTGTGAAGTTCAAATGAGACCATATTTGTAGAGCACTAAGCCCAGTGCCTGGCATATAGTAGGCACTATATAAATAAATATGTAAATTTCCAAGGTTTGCCATGCCCTTTACTGAGAAGATCTCATTTGAACCTCCTCACAATCCTATGAGCTAGGTACTATTATTATTGCTATTTTAAAGATGAGGAAAAGAGGCTGAGAGAGGTTAAGTGACTTGCCCAAGGTCACAGAGCTAATAAGTGTCTGAGGCAGGACTCAAACTCAGATTTTCTTGACTCTAAGTCCAACAAGACATCAGACATCCTTAAGCCAGGCTAACTCATCCTAATCGTTCAATACTACCCTCGTTCTCCTTTGGGGCTGCTCTGGACACTCACTGTGACCAGATTTCACCTGGATGAACATGTTTGATAGGAAGGGAGAGACCTTCCTCCAGGACCCGTAGATACAACCCATAGTTCTCTGGAGGGAAACTCTGGTGGGTCAGAAATACTGCCTAGAGTTCAGGTTGTGTTTCCTTATTACAGATACAGCTTTTTTTAAGTCAAGTTGGGTTCTTAGACCAAGACTAAATCTTTTCCCTTACGTTTCTAGGCATATCCCCGAGGGGTTAGGGCTGTCTTCTTCTCCTTTTTTTTAGCCTTCACCTTCCATATCAGAATCAATAAGGCAGAATAGTGGTAAGGGCTAGGCAATGGGGGTCAAGTGACTCACCCAGGGTCACACGATTGGAAAGTGTCTGAGGCCAGATTGGAACTCAGGACCTCTCGTCTCAAAGCCTGGCTCTCAACTCACTGAGCCACCCAGCTGCCCCTAGGAGTGTCTTCTTAATGGTATCAGCCTGAGCCCCCATTCTGATGTAGTCTTCTCAGATTCAGAATAGCCAAGAGACCATGGATAAATGACCCCCTCTGGCTGCCTTTTATCTATGGCTACACTGGTTAAGCAGGTACCATGGGACTTCACTCCTCACCATCCATGGAATTGTATTGACTTGATCTCTTGAACTTTCTAAGGTCACGGGGCAGCAGTTTGAACTTCTTCACTTAGAGAAGAAAAAATAGACACAATAGGGGCAGAAGCAACAGTAAGGCCATTGCTCAGAGCTTCACAATGACCCGGGTACTAGCTTGTTCTCTCTCCACCTAGAGGCTTACAGCAGTCCTTGCCTCCTCGCTTAAACATGGCCACGCCGAAAAGAGGATCGAGTTCCTCTTTTGGAATTTTTTGTACACACGTCCCATTGGGGCTCAGCCTCCAATTAAGAAGGACCAGAAGTGGGCGGAGAATATGGGCATATGTTCTGAAGTGGAGGGCTGGGCCACTTCCTTCCACGTCATGGAGCACTTCCCCAAACATGGATGCACCCAGGCCTGAGCCCTCATTGTTTAGACCCCTGTGATGTAAATGAAACAGTCTTCTGCCTTTGGTTGCATATAGAAACCACTATTAACCAAGCCCATCATTCTTGGGAATGGCTTCCTAACAAGTTTCAAATCATATCTTTTTCATGAATATTTTCACTGGGAGTGTGAGGGCCAAGTTGATACCTAGCTTTTCCCCCAGGCTACTATGCCTTGAAACCCAATCCAGACATTTCATGAGTTAGAGGGAGCCATATTTAAGGCCCCTGGAAAAGGACAGGCTAAGATTTGAAATGAGCAGCTTTTACTTAAGAATTCAAGAAGGAGAAGACTTACTTCCTCAGTGATTTGGAGCACTTAATGGGAAGAAATTGATTCCCCTTGAGAGGCTCCTAAACAAGAGAACAGTGGCCCATTTTCATGGGATGAGAAGGGACTGACATGAAATTTACATATTAGTGACAGCTTGTCTCCAATACACAGCTTCGGCTACATGAACAGAAGCTAGTGTCCAGACAGAGAGAGGCGACAGACACCCTGTAGTCTCCTGTGACCTCGTCAGACCTCTCTCATCTTGAGTGCTGTGTTTACTTCTCTGGGTGGGACGCTGACAGACTAGAGGACAGTGATCAGGAGAGAGACAAGTCTAGACCTTTAAGGTTTCTCCCAATTTGGAGATTTGGATTCTACATCAAAATTGGCTTTTCTCCCTAAATAAGATGTAAGATCTTTGAAGGGATTTTTTTTATACTTCTCTATTTCCTAAAGCCATGTTGGCAAACCTATGTTACGCATGCCGGAGGGAGCTCCTCCCTTCCCCCTCTCCATGCATTTCTGAGGACATTTCTCACATGGCCCGCTCCTCTGCCCAGCAGCCAACGGGAGTGCTTTCTCTCTCCTCTGACTGGGGTAAGGCAAGGAGCTCAAATGCAGCATGAAGGATGCAATTTGGGCACTCGGTCTCTAAAAGGTTCACCATCACTGCCCCAAAGGGACTTAGAGTGCTGTCTTATAACAGACCCTCAAGACATACCTGTTTCCTGGTCCAACCTAATCTAGTCCAATTTAATTGTGTGCAAGGCAAAGAGGTGCTGTGTTAGGTTTGGGGCATATAAAGGCACAAATGAACCAGTCTTTGTTCTCTGCTAGCATCAGACTGGGGGGGATCCAATCCACAAACAGAAGTACACACATCATTTGATCATTTAAAGAGGAATAAGAGAGCACCAACAAGTAAGGCTTCCTGAGCCTCGAAGGAAGATAAGAATTCCAAGACACAGAGGAGAGAAGGGAGTACATTCTACACATGGAGGACAGACAGGGCATGGAATGAAGGCAGGAATTGTAGCAGTGAGTACGAGGGAGAGCACATAAGTCATTTCCTACTGTTTGCTTAGTAGATGAAGGACAGGCTGACACCAATGGAGGACTAGGGGCCAGGCCACCTCCCTGAAATATTTCAACTTATGTTCAATTCAACCAATTTGGCATTTAGTAAGCAAAGTTGGGAGACAGGCAGGAATGAGGGTAGGATTTCTACCAGAGAAGAGGCAAAAAGGGGATATCAGGAGCTTCTAATTAGATTCTATTTCTTTAGCAGCACATAAGCTTTATTGCATCTCCAGTTTGGGTACTAGAAGCTTCTAAGTGCCTGCAATCCAGTTCATTTTGACCTCACAGCTCTCATTTGTCCCCTCAACCATCAATTCTTCCATTCCCTCTGGAACTACTGTTGTTTTTCCAATCGAACTGTTTTCTTGCATTGCTTAAACAGAAAATAAAATAGTAATAAACATAAAATATTAATACAGAAATGAAATCTTTGTTTCATTTCTCTAACCAAAGTTATGGAATTAGGAAAATAGCCTTGAGTCCAGTAGACTGGTTTAGCAAAGATAAATAAATCATTCTTCCCTATGATCCTTCCCTAGTTGGCAGATATGTATAAACTCGGGATTTTCCATAGTGCTTAAGATTAACCAAGGAAAGCATCATCAAATAGCAAAGGTTCATAGAAGAATGGTCAGGAAACTTCTAAAAGAGTCTACACAGTTTAAAAATTAACCAGGAAAGAGTTCAGAATGGGCAGTCAGAGTCCTCAGTTTGAATCTGGACTCTACTGCCTAACTGTGTGACCTTGGGCAAGTCACTTAACCTCTGTAGGCCTCAGTTTTCTCATTTTTAAAATGAGAGGCTGACTCAATTGCCTGTGAGGACGTTTCCAGCTCTAAGTCTCTAATTCTATAAAGTATGGGATAAACAAAACTAGCTTGAGCCAAAGGGCACCTTCATTTTCCCAGAACCAATAATGCTGGCTAGATTTTTCTAGATTGGGAAGCAGAGGCACCAGGTGGATTTTTGCAGGCAATCTATATTCTCTATATAGCACAAATGTTCATGAAATAGTTCAGACAGAGATCAACATTTTCTATAAAAATAGTGGAGCATATTTCTAAAGACAGTTATAAAAACAAATGGAGCATACCTCTAGGTTGGTCATCAAGTGTTTTTTTGTATTTTTTGGCCATAGTAATTCATAAAGATGTTTTCTTCCTTCCTTCCTTCCTTCCTTCCTTCTTTCCTTCCTTCCTTCCTTCCTTCCTTCCTTCCTTCCTTCCTTCCTTCCTTCCT
>NC_058136.1:40275338-40377282 GCF_016433145.1 Gracilinanus agilis
CCCCCCGTTTCTGGGTGTGGCTCTCAATCCACTGAGCCACCCAGCTGCCCCCCCCATTTCTTTTTTTTAAACCCTTACCTTCTGTTTTATAATCAATACTAAGTATCTACTAAGTATCAGTTCCAAGGTAGAAGAGTGGTAAAGACTAGGTAATATAAGTTAAATGACTTGCCCAGGGTCATACAGCTAGGAAATGTCTGAGGAAAGATTTGAACCCAGGCCTTCCTGTCTCCAGGACTGGCTTTCTAGTCACTGAGCTGCCCATGCCCATTTCTTTCCTTTTTAAAATATTCAAAGATATTTTATTTTTTTAATTACATGTAGTAAGGATTTTCCACATACATTTTTTGAAATTGAAGATCCAAATTGTCTCCCTCCTTCTTTTCCCTCCTCCCTCTTGGAGATAGTAAGCAGTTTGATCTGGGTTATTATCAGGCAAAAAATACTTCTATATTGGTCACCATTGTAAGAGAATCCTCATCTAAAAACCAAACCCCCAAATAAAATAAAAAATATACTTCAGTGAAAAACAGTAAGCTTTGATCTGCACTCTGACTCAACACTTCTTCTCTGGAGGTCGAGAGTATTCTGTCATACTACCCATTTATTTGAAAACCTTCTCCATACATGCTTTGTCTCTGATGCTTTCAGAGATATGAGAAGCCTGGCATTTCGGAGGCAGACAGGGCCTTTGAGATCCTCAGGTCCAAACCTTTCTCTTACACATGAGGCAATAAGCAGTACAGCAAGGGGAACCTGCGCACACACATTTCCACTTCTTGTCATATTCTTGGCTAAGAGGGGAAACGGTTTGCCTCAGTTTCCCCAAATATATAAAATGGAAATAATAGCACCCCCTCTGTGACCATGAGGGTTGTTGTGAGGATCAAATGAGATATTCATAAAGCACTTCTTCACACAGTGACTGGCACACAGTAGGTACTTAATAAATGCTTGTTCCTTTCCTTCTCCCCCACATCAGTAGTATGTGCATTTTTAATTGCCATGAAGTTTTGACAAGAAAGGGATGGGTCTCCTCAGTCCTGAAAGCACACACAACTGGCGGCAGAAGGAGGCAGGAGGCTTTGGGTGCTTGGAGGAGAGCAACAAACAGCGTTTGAGAAAAACACTTGCCTTTGTTCACACTGCTGCATTGCACATGGTAGATTTCCTATTTGCATATTCTATCTCGAACAAGAGTCTGTTGTCTATTAGGGAATATTCCTTTGATTTCCTTGGTACTGGAACAGTTCTCTGCTCAAGTCTATTAAGGACAACACACACATCTCTGTTTGGAAGTCAACCAAGTTGCGATTCTAATGTTCTGTGTCTTCCACTTCTCCCCCCGGCTTCCAATCCATCCCCATCCCCTGCCTTATTTCCCTTTTTATGAGCAACTTATTTGGGGAGGAAAAAAGCTACTGAGAAAGAAAATAAAACTTGCATGAAACACAAAGGCTGAGAAAATGAGCAAAGGAAGAGATAGATGGGTATTGGTTGGAAGTCATTTATTGCCTATAAAAGTTTAAATAAAAACCCTACAAAAGTTCGCATTACAGTATGACGTGGCTTTAAGTTGGTCGTGTTTCAGAGGTAGTAAGCATGAACTGGGATGCGGGGTTGCAAGAGGAATCATTAACTCAACAAGTTAATGCTAAATATACCCTTCATATGCCAAGAACTTTTAAAATATTCCCTCGGCATGTGCCTTAATGGAACCACTCATATTTCCCCCTTATTTTTAATTCCTCTCCACCATGCCTTTAACGAATCTGCTCTCCAATTTGGCCTATTTCCGACAAAAGTATGTTAGCTCCTGTTAGGGGCAGAAGTTAGTAGGTGCTTTCATTCTAGCATCCCACGGCATCGCCCTGGGATGTCGCGTGTGGTACAGTGCAATCTGCCAAAGATGATGCCAATTCAAAACCCAGTTATATGCATTTTGATCCAGCTTTGGGCATTCTGTAATTCATCTGGGGTATGGGAATGAACATTTGGGTGTCAGCACCACAAGGTGGCATCAATAGATCCAAACCTCTCAGGCCTGGAGCTACAAGACACCTAATTGTACAGCTTCAGGATCTAAGTAACAACTTGACCCAGCAGAGAAAAAGGTCTCCTTGCAGTGATAGGTTAGAGCTTGGAGCAATTTCCCTAAATGTTAGCATGGGGCATCTTGTTGGAAATAGGCAGGGACCGCTCATTGGAAGTGAGATGAATCCCAAAGACCCACAAGGCCAACCTGGGAGCACGAGACTTTCAAATACAATGGGACAGGGGCAGCTGGATAGCTCAGTGGATGGAGAGTCAGGCCTAGAGACGGGAGGTCCTAGGTTCAAATCTGGCCTCAGACACATCCCAGCTGTGTGACCCTGGGCAAGTCACTTGACCCCCATTGCCCACCCTTACCACTCTTCCACCTAGGAGTCAATACATAGAAGTTAAGGGCTTAAAAAATGTTAAAAACAAACAAAAAAACAAAACAAATACAATGGGACCCCTCACACGTGCGTGCACATGCATGCGTGCACATGCGTTCACACACACACACACACACACACACACACACACACACACACACGCGCGCGCGTATCCTCCTGTTATTCCTGCCAACATCTCTGACATGATTCCATAGATAATACTGTTCAGCTGCCTTGCAGAATCCTAACAGAAAAGCCTACAGAATGAGTAGAGCAAAGTCTCATGGGCAACCTATCACTCCTTCCCCAACAATTCCAACATTTCCACCAAGTGTCTACAACCAAAATGATTCTGCTAAGGAGAGCCAGACCTACCACAAGACATGACACGTTTTCTTGTGGAGGCTTATTAACTTTTTGTCTTTTTCCCTGGATGTCCTCATCTACCTGTCCCTCAGGGGAGTGGTTCCTTGGTTTCTCCTGGCTACTTAATGGTGATTTGGCTGAAATAATGAAGGCACCCATGGGAAGCTCAAGGTGGTCATCAAAGTGGAGAAGAAGTTCTCATGCTGGCCTTGGCCTCCTTGAGGAGCTGCAGAGATTCCTCTTGAAGAATTGGCTTATGGTAGGAAAAGGGCTAAGCTGGGAATCTAGAGAGTTCTAGTCCTTCCTCTACTACTAACTTTCTATATGATGTTGGGCAAGTTATTTCTCCTTCTCTGGGCCCGAGTTTCCTCCTCTGAAAAATGAGAGTGTTGGACAAAGTCCTTTCCACCTCTCAAACCAGAGGCTGGATGAGAAGACAACAACAGTATAACAGCGACAACATATTACTGAAGAAAAACTGGCTATCAAGGAGTGAAACTTTAAGTAAGAAGCCTCCCTACACCATTTAAGCCATGAGCTTTTCATTGCTTTAAACACAGTCAAATCAATCACAGCATGTTAGAACTGGAGAGCACCTCAGAGGTCATCTAGTCTTTCCTTCCATTTTGTAGATGAGGAAACTGAGGCCCAGAGAGAAAGGGACTTAGGTCAGGGCACACAGTCCCAAGCTTTGGCCTCTTAGCCCAGAGCTTTTTTCTGTCCGCCACATTGCCTCCTAGGATCCCATCCTTTCGGGCCTCATGGTTTATTAATAGAATACTTGACCTTGGCATCTTCCAATTCCAGTGTACATAATTACAATCTGCCAACCCTAATTCTTCTTCCTGCCCAGAAACAGCAGTGTCGTGTTGCTGTTTCCGGCTGTAGACGGCCCATGTCCCAATTTAGAAGCATCTTAATTCCAGCAGTGGTGGGTGAAGTAGTTCTGAATGGTGCAAATACCAGAGGACCAGTGCTCCACATCTTGGACTGGCAGAGGCGATCTCTGTAGGCCCCACTCTGACTGAACATTAAAGCAGACGGGGCCTTAGGAGGCTCTCAGATCCCCCTCAAAACTGTACCCTATGCTTCCATCTAGGAATCACCCCCGGGAGACTCTTTAATGTTTAATCTGTTCTATTTCAAATGAAATAGCTTTTACTGGCATCACTGAAACAGTTAACAAGGAAGAATTCTTTGATAGTGTCGGGGAATTAGGAGGCAGCGCAGAGCATGGGGTCTCGCAAAGAGCAAACACTCAATAAATATCTGTTGACTGATTGATTATTTAGCCTAGAGAAGAAGAGGCTGAGGAGTGACAATTATGGTCTGAGCATGCAAAAGGTTATTAGAGAAAGGATAATCAGCCAGTCTTCCTTTTCAGTGAGAATAAAAGAAGAAGAAAAGGGCTTAAGTTGAAATAAGATGTAAGAATTCTTTGTATCACAGGATGCCACGGTCAAAGGATTTGTCACCTACTCGCCAGCCCACTGGTGGTGGGTTTCTAGATGCTTCACTGGCTGGTCCTTAGACAATACACACGGTCTGTCAACTGGCCTGAACTGAAAGCTTTTCCACTAGGAGAGTCTCAAATAAGCCAGGGTCACTTCCATCCTGCGCCAAGGCCTCCTGGGGGAAACACTGGACTGAAAAGGGTGGTGGGCCAGTTAGATGAGATTAAGGGAGAGTAAAAAGCTCAAGGGCTGCTATCTGATAAATATGGAAAGGGCTAGAGGATCCTTCTAGGTCACTGCCTTGGGTGGGTCCTCTACAAAAGATTTATGGGAGGACATGAACAAGCACAGCATGGGCATGGGAAGCCTAGATGGGCAGCAATGGGCACCATTAAAGCAAGACCCGGCTCAATGACCTCATGGATTCATTCACTGATACTGAAGGCAAACCCGCTGAGCCCTTTAGACAGACTAGATGATTTGGGATCTCCTTTTCTAGAAAGATTACAGGAAATAGACTCCTTATATCTGTTTTATGTCACACACATTGTGTCCTCCATAGAAATCAATGTGAAGTAACCAAATTTATCCTAATATTTGAGACTCTGGCCTTACTCACGTTCAAGTCCATTGATGGAACTTGGATTGTGGGGAGGCGGGGGGGGCACGAGAAAGGACAGACTAATTATGTGTGTGCGTGTGTGTGTCTGTATGACACACTATCTCAAAATCTTCCTCTCCTGTCTCCTCATGGTGTGGTGGACATTAAGCTGGTTTCTTGAGGGCTCTGGGGGTGGGGTGCATTCTTTGAGAAGTCCTGACAACTTCGGAAGGCTGCAGGTATGGGTCCCACAACAGACACTGTACCTATGTCATCTGAGGGTCCAGACATGGAAAGAGTTGTTACTGGGTTGGCCACAGGTCAATGAATTGTTTAACATATCCTAAAGACAGCCTACAAAACGGTAGGAAGTTTGGAAGGGTGGAAGGAGTAGCCATGCTGCTGAAAGCATGGCCTCTGACAGTATTAAAGAAATGTAAGCATATGTGTTCGAACACAAATATGTATACTTGTACCCTGGGTGCATCACCTAAGGCTAAGCCTCAGGCTACCCCTTAAGACTAAATGAAATACCAGATGAGTGTCAATGGAGAGATTTCCCAGCCCCGGGGTCTTCTTCATGGACAAAAATCACAGACCCTTCACAAATTCACACATACATTTTGGGGTCGAATCAATTTTACAGCTCATTCCTGTGGAGTCAGAAGGAGACATGTGTGAAATCTCAGGGGTCAGGCTTGGTTTTGGTGACAACATGCACAAATACTTAGGAGTGTTTGATTTTTGAAATTACCAAGGCAGCCGCCTACATCACTGTATTTAACCATGCAACTCAATTCCACACTGCCAAGTCACAAAGCACTGTGCGCTTGGGGACAAGTTGGCATTTACCTGTATCAGGTCTAGGTAATGCCATCTGGTGCTCAGGAAGCCAAGTCTTTTCAACAGTGAGTTGCCATCTGGTGCCTGCTAATAGAACAATTGGGTAACATGCCCAACTGGCCTGAGTGCTCCATAAATGGCATCCAGGAAATTCCAAGGCTCCTGATTAACAAGAGTGGGGCAGCTTTGGGATGATGGCAGGCATCCTTGGCCAACGGCACTGTACACATTCTACATGGAGAGCGTGCGGACTATCAGAGGAACTAGATACTAAAACTGCAGCAGCTTACCGGGACTTTTCCCATTTCATAAAGCTCAACCAATTGAAAAACGTGATAAAGGCAGTGATGAGGGAAGGAGATTATTGCAACATTTTATCCAGCCCAATTCGATTAATTCAGTAGTACAGTGTGAATCCTACTGATATTTGCCATTTGCTGGGATCAAGGATTCCCATAAAGAGTGAGTCTAAGCTTTTACAATAGTTAATGCTTCTGTTTCTGGACATTTCATAATTTATTAGACTTTAAGGTGCTGAATTTATCTTCCACAGTGTTTCTCCTGCCCCACCCCAGACATTTTGGTAAGAGAATGGAAGTATAACAATTTACAAGATATAATTACATACTAGTCAGTACTTCTCTAGTTCAATCTCTTGATTTAAACGACATTTTCACAGGGGTCCAAGAATAATTCCCCACTCATCCAGGCTCAAACTGGTTTTTCATGTTCCCATTCAATTCTAAGCTCACTTTTCCTGAGTACAAGTGTGTGTGGATTACAAGGAGAGGAGAGAGGGAGGTCACAAAAACCAGGCTCGCCAAGTTTCATCGTCTTGACAGGTAGTGTTGAAATACCTTTATTATTATTATTATTTTTTGCATTCTTGGTTCCCTGCTCAAAGCTACTGTTCAAAATAAGCCTCTTCTACAAAACAAAAGGAAAACAAAATCTCTCCAAAATTAGACATTTACGTATTTCATGGCTGTACTGCTAAAAATTAAATAAAGCTTTCCCCATAGAGCTTCCTCAGTTTACAAAAAAACCCCAAACACTAAGCTTTTAAATCCCATATTTCTTTTCACTCTAAATTGCAGCCATTCTATCATGTCCATCCTTCACAGAATCTGTCTGCTTCCCTCAATTTGTTTTTCCAACCGAAGGATATCAGGCAACAAAATGCAGTTATCTTGAAATGCACACCTGTTAGGCAGCCCAAAGGCTGCAGCCTAGGCTGCCCCCCCTATCCCCCACCCCTCCTCCGAATCACAAACTGTCGGAGGCATTTTTCTCTGATAAAGAAGACAGACTGAATGAGGTATCATCAGGCTCCGGCGAGGTGTGATGGAAATCCAGCTCTTCTAATTCAGGAGGTAAATCTGACAGCAGGGCCTAGGTCAGAAAAAAAATCAATTTTTTTGGATTAGTATATGGACAGATTCTCCTAGGTTTATGTTAAAAGGTGCAAGCATCTCGTTGTGATTTATTCCTAGGGATTTAGAGAAACAATCCCCTGTCTCCGTGGTTCTCTGGTGAGGACAGATCAAATTCCTTATCTAAAAGGGAAATTTTCATCAACAATTTAATAATTATAAGGGAAGAGACGCTGAAGAGCACGGATCATGCAGGAGTGGCACTCTGGACAAAGGGGAAATCAGGAGGGAAGATGAATAACCATTTTCAAACAAGTACTTTGGAGAGCTTTAGGCAGCTTCAGTCCTGACTAGTGCAGCAGGGTCTGATAATCACCATTAAAGAGCCTGAAAATTGTAGGCCTTATTAAGCTCTGCCAGTATCAGTTATACTCTTCATCACTGAGACAATTTTCATTTCATTGCAAACTATTTTACATTTTGGTGAGAGCTTCATTCAGCAGATGACTATTGCAAAATGGACTGGGACAAACCGAAGCATCCCAGACATGCTTTCCTTAGGCTGTGGCCCAATCCACAGGTGACCCAGCAACCTCCTGGGATGTAGCCACTCTGGCAAATCCAGATGGTTAAATGATCCATCTGTACCCATGTGTGGCAAATGGGCTGCCTGAGCAGACCACCAGGGATTCACCCCTGTCACTGGCCAATTGCTTTGGCAGGATGCACAGAGCTGGTGTCTGCCCACTCCAAACAAATGGCCTTTATTTGGCTGGCTTCTACGTGGCCATCTTGCCATCAGGGCTTCGAAATCAAGGGGCCATTTGGCCACTCCCTCGACTGAAAACAATCTAGTAGATTCAAGCAGTTTCCAATCCTTAATCAGGTCTTGGGTACTGATTAAGGAATACGAACAAATGAAATAACGGCCATGTGCGAAGATACAAGATCTTCTGGTGAAATAGGGCGGGATCTAGTTCCTCCTTTTTGAAGGTAAAGTCCATTTTGGCCTACCATGCAGGAGGTTAGGAACACACTCCTTTGGCCATGCTATGCAGCCAAAGGGTAGCTCAGTTACTTTAAGACCTCTGTGTGGAAATGAGGCTTTCATTACTGGAGCAGGGCTGCCATTTATTTTTCTCAGTTTAAAAGTCTGAACTTCTGGCTGAAATGGAGATTATCGATAGAGAAAGGTCATCTCCAAAGTGCGACGTGGCTTCTCAGATGCCGTATCCCAGTAACGGGATGCAGAGGCTTTCATCTCCAGCATGTTGGTTAACCTCTAACCAAGGTCAGATACAAGGAAGTCATTACTGGCACTGGCTAGACAGAATCTGTGCAAAATAAACGATTGGACTTCGTTCAATTTGTAATTGCCAAACATCCTCATTAAAGAAGGCAAACCACTGCAACAGACACTAACGAGACCTTTTGTTAAGATTTGCAGGAGAGATAGCAGGGGCCAAAAGGACGTGAGACAACTGCATTATCGAATCTAGGAGTAATAATTTCAAGTCTGGGAAGAGGATTATGCATTTGTTCAACACTGAATTACCCATGGCTGACTAATGTCAGTGTCTTGTGAAGTATGAAGACTTGGGTCTCAGAGGCAACATGTCTCTCTATTTATATTTATATATGTATGGGGAGGGTGTGTGTATAGAAAACAAATCAAACTGAGTGCTGAGGCATAAAGTTGACTAAGAAGCGATTTTCAATGTCTTGCTATGACCTTGATTTTAAAAAAATCCCTTAGAATCAATACTGTGTATTGGTTCCAAGGCAGAAGAGTGGTAAGGGCTAGGCAATGGGGGTCAAGTGACTTGCCCAGGGTCACACATCTGGGAAGTGTCTGAGACCAGATTTGAACCCAGGACCTCCCATCTCTGGTCCTGGCTCTCAATCCACTGAGCCATCCAGCCGCATGCTATGACTGTGAATTTTAATATCAACACCCTAGATAAGTTTTTGGACTACTGTGGCTGCTTGCGTGACAGAGCAAAGAAAACACGCAGTTGACCTTATTGATTACTGGTCCCCCTTCGATTGCTGTAGGTCTTGGGAGCAGAGACAAGTGGATTCTGCCCAAGCTAGTGCCCTATCAGTCTCTGTAACATTCATATGGGGCCAACACAGGGGTGGAGGGGGATGGCGAATTGAGGGGAAGGCAAACTTTGTGATAGTAATTGCTCTTTACCCTTACTGTAGAGGTGGAAGAATCAAAGTTCAGGAAAGTGGGCTGACTGGCCAGGATCACATGTTTTTATTCATATCTGTATGCATGTGCATACACACACTTCTATAACATGTGTACATTTCCTTGACCTCTTTTGTTCTTGCTTTTTTTTTTCTTACACAATATTTAATTCCCACTATCCCTGCCCTTTCCCCCAGTGAAATGCAAAACCAGCTAACAAACACAGCTGGTCACATCTGAGCGAATACGCAACATTTAGCACCTACAGACTCCCACTTCTTTACCAAAAAGACAGAAAGAGGTTTTATCGTTTGTCATTAGGAACCAACTTTTCATGATGCCTTTTGTTTATACATCACATTCCCCACTGAAGACAAATAGCAAAGAAAAACAATCAGTACTGTGGCTGTGGCTGGCAATGCCTATAATATATTCTGGGGCAACGGTATGGTGCTCTTTGTCATACCTGTAAGGTAACCTGAAATCTCCCCTAGACCAAAGTTTCTCTGACTTTTTCAGCCTCCAAACACTCTGTTGGGGCAAAGATTCTGTGGATCCATCACCAAAGACAAGCAAAAGAAGCCACCGGGATTCATGGGAAAGTGATATTGCCTTCAAGGAGGCACTAACAAGATTGGAGCTGATTTGAAAATTAGTAAATGTTCAATTTATTCATTCCTTTCGGGAACAGAACGATAGCCAGGTGGCAAGAGAAACACTAACAAGACAAGAGGGCAGACCACGGCAGACCACACTTTGAGAACGCACTTCTTCATTTTTTCAGGTAATAGTTGCATGCATGGCATGTTTCCACACCTCTAGCTTCCCTACCCAAAGAAAAGAAAAAAGGGAGAAAGCTCGACTCGCTTGAGTTCATTCTGCTATTGTTGGTAATAATAATAATGATCAGCTCACATCTATATAGTGCTTCACAGTTTGCAAAACACTTTCCATAGATTGGATGCTCACGACATCTCCAAGAGGTAGGTATTATTACTATGCCCATTTTACATATGAGGAAACTAAGGCACTGAGAAATGAAGTGCTTTGCTCAGAGTCGCAAAGCTAGTAAGTATCTGAGGCAGAACTTGAACTGAGGCCTACGTAGTCTTTGCGGCACAGAACCTAGGCCCCACAAGACTTTGTACCAGCTTCCTTGTTTTTTTTTTCAACTAAAAAGGAATTTGGGTGTTGTTCATGGATTTATACCACTGGCGATTCCAAATTGACAGCATAACTAAATTCACTGTGCTATAGCTTTGGGGTCCAGGACCACATTCCAAAGGTCAGTCCTAGGATTGGGTCACATGGTGTTCTTTATAATTATTCAAAATGTATAATGCTTCTGGGCTCACATTCTGAAGCACCATGATTACCCCTCAGACACCTATACTTTAGATTTCTGGAAACAAAGGAATTGCAGAATCCCACTAACATACATGCAATTTAAAACAATGCACTTGAACCAAGATGGCGGTAGCAATTAAAGGTTGATTGGACTGGGGCCATAGGCAGGTGGCAAAGTGGAAGAAGATAATGTTTTTGACTCTCACTAGTGAGTTAACTCTTTGGCCTTATGTTCCATGGTTGAAGCTTCCTCTAAAATACATAGAGAAGAATTTGTAAGGGGCTTGGGCTGCTAGGCTTCAAGAGCTATGGAATGGCCTTCTGCATGATGTAAGAGGAGAAGAATACTGGGTTTGGAGTCAGAGGACCAGGTTCAAATGCTTGCTCTGCTCCATACTAGCTGCGGGACTTTGAGCGAGGCACTTTCCATTCTGGGTCTCATTTCCTTATCTCTAAAACAAAGGGAGGGGTTGGACTAGATGGCATCTACAGAATGTTCTCACTCTAGGTCTACAATCATCTGATCCTCTATTTTTCTGGGATGGGCTAAGCCATACACTGGATGAACTGTCAGCCTAGGATTTGATGAATGAAGGATACTTTGGAGGACATTCCTTGAGAAATGCTTCTTACCCCTTGAGCTTCTAACATATGTTCTATGTTTTATCCCAGATTAGTGGTATGACATATGGTAACATTTAGCTTCATTTTAGTGGAAATGAATTTTGTGAAAAATTCATCCTAGTAAGATTAAGAAATTGCTAGAGGGGGCAGCTAGGTGGCTCAGTGGATTGAGAGCCAGGCCTAGAGATGGGAGGTCCTGGGTTCAAATCTGGTCTCAGACACTCCCTAGCTGTGTGACCCTGGTCAAGTCACTTCACCCCCATTGCCTACCCTTACTACTCTTCTGCCTTGGAATCAATACACAGTATTGACTCCAAGATGGAAGGTGAGGGTTTAAAGAAAAAAGAAATTGCTAGAAAAAATTAAGAGAGGACAAAGGTCTTTACTTTGGCATTCAAAAGAGAAAAAAGGCAATGGCACCCACCGATTTGGAGAATGGCTAAACAAAATATAGCTTATGAATATAATGTGATGTTACCGTGCTGCAAGGAACAATGAAAGAGGTCATCTGGCATAGGTAGAGGGCTATGCGTGTGGTGGGGAACACCTGGATTTAAATCTTGTCTCAGACACTTGCTGTTTTATGTTGAAAAATAACTGATATGCTTCTCTTGCTATCCCAAGACATTACACATTCTACTGCAATGAAAAAAAGGTGATGAAAATGATGGCCACCAGGCATTTCACAAAATCCTTTGCTGTTTCTTTTGTAATGAGTGTTACTGAGCACAAGGCATATACCAACATGAAGCTCAGCAGAGGCAAGAGGTGAATGAGGCTCAGGCCTGGCATCCTCTTCCTCCAAAGTCTCTGGGGTGGTCAATGCTCCCAATAACTGCATCCTGGAAAGCACCCCAGGCAAGGTTAACCTCTACACTCAGAATTTCCTGGGTGGATTGTTTTTGGCCCAGGATGACTTTGTTTTAAAGGATGGCCTGTGATCCCTACCCAAAGGCAAGGATCCAAATTGATCAAGTGGGTTGGGCTACCATCTTGTCTTTCCATTAATGGACTGTGCAATAGGCCTTATGATAGAATGGAGAAAATTATGTTCCTGGGCAAAGGATAGGAAAGGGAAAATCATAGCATAACAGACCCCGCTTTGGTGCAAAAGCAGAATAAAGAATAGATGTGACAAAACGTACACCAAACTAGTAGGGTGTACCACCTCTCATCATGATACACTGCAGCCTCCCAGTCTCCTCTCTTACCTGCTGTTGTTCTTTATCGTCCGCTTTCATGGCTAGTATCAAGCTTCTCACAAATGCCTGGAGTTTAAAGTACTTTTGTTTCTGAATCTCTAACTCATTTTCCATGAATCTGACTTCTTCGTTCTGCAGGCCAAAACAGAAACAGCCCCAACAACATTAGCATATGTTAAAGGTGGAAATTCTAAAAATCTATCAAAGCAAAGGGACAAGGGAGAAAATCTAGTTCTAACAGGGGAGAATATAATGAAGAGAGCTAAATGATTCCAGTGCTCAAAGGTTGTCCGTTAATAGAATCGCCATAGAAAGCATCCCTCAGGGTAAAGATAATCAAGTCTGAGTTTGCAAGGTCAAAAATCCTGTCACAAGTGAAATCAGTAAGAGAGAAGGAAAAACCACAACAAAATGAGAAGCAATTTCGTTTTTGGAAAATCTCCCCAAACCTAATCAGCACTTAGATTAAGATTAACAACAGCCAGACCCTTATTAACTGAGTGCAGAGAGGCAAGGTAGAATCTCATAGCCTTCTTAGTAAAATGAGGTGCTGGCAACAGCTAACTATATCACCCTTGCACAAGGTGGCCTGGGAACCATGATAGAGATTGAGAGGGCTGCTTTGGGAGCCTGTGCATAAGGCTGAGGCCTGGATCTTCTCATATACTAAACTGGGGATCTATCTTCTCCTCAGTATCCACAGCAGTGGGGTGGAATGTGGTCAGGAGGCTTCCATTCTAGATTTGGCCCTTATGATTCTGAGCAAATCATTTCCTAGGAGCCTAGCTTTTTTTCATCTGTACAATGGGCACCACACCTGAGCAAAAATGCACTGAAGAAAAACATTTCTTAAAAAGTAGAATTGGCCAAATGGAAAAAGAGGTTCAAAGCTTACTGAGAAAAATAATTACATATAAGTTATAATTGGGCAAGTGGAAGCTAACGACTCCATTAGACATGAAGAAATAATACAACAAAGTCAAAAGAATGAAACAAAATTAAGAAAATACAAAATATCTCATAGGAAAAAAATCTGTTCTAGAAAAATAAATAAAAAGATAATTTAGGAATTATTGGACTACCTGAAAGCCAGGATCAAAAAGGAGCCTAGACATCATATTTCAAGAAATTAGCAAGGAAAATTGCCTTGCTATACTAGAACCAGAGGATGAAATAAAAATGGAAAGAATCCATCAATCACCTCCTGAAAAAGATCCTAAAATAAAAACTCCCAGGAACATTATAGCCAAAATCCAGAGCTCTCGGGTCAAGGAAAAAATATTGCAAACAGCCAGAAGGAAACAAAATGAAATATTGTGGAGAGAGGATAACTCAAGATATAGCAGCTTCTACATTAGGAATGGAGGGCTTAGAATATGATATTCTAGAGGGCAAGAGAGCTAGAATTATAGCCAAGAATAATCTACCCAGAAAAACTGAGTATAAGTCTTCAGGGGAAAAAAATGAGTATTTAATAATGCAGAGGACATTCCTGATCTGTTTCTGATGGAGAGACCAGAGTTGAATAGAAAATCTGACTCTCAAATACAAGACCCAAGAGAAGTATATAAGGTAAACATAAAAGAGAAATCATAATGGATTTAATAAGGTTAAACTATTTACATTCCTACATGAAAGATATTTGTGATTCCTTTGAACTTTGCCATTATTAGTGCAGTGAGATGGAGTATACATGATTACAAGTTTTTTCACACAAAGAAATACAGATCTAAAGGACTGGAGAAATACTAATTATGGGTAAGCTGAACCAACATAATAAAAATGACAATTCCACCTAAATTAATTGACTTATTCGGTACTATAACAAACTACCAAAATCATTTTATGGAGCTCAGAAAAATAATAACAAAATTCATCTAACAGAACAAAAGGTCAAGAATATCAAGGGAATCGATAAAAAATTAAAATGTGAGCAGATTTCAAACAGTATTATAAAGCAGTAATCATCAAAACAATGTAAAAAATAGAGTGGTGGATCAGTGGAATTAATAAAGAACAAATATACAAAAGTAAATGACCATAATAACTTAGTGTTTAACAAACACAAAGATCCAAACTTTTGGGACAAGAATTCACTATCTGACAAAAATTCCTGGGAAAACTAAAAAACAGATCGTCAAAAACTAGGTAGAGAACAACATCTCACACCATATACCAAGATAAGGTCAAAATGGGTATAAGATTTAGACATAAGGGTGATATCATAAGCAAATTAGGGAAATGCAGAATAGTTTACCTGTCAGATCTATGGATAATGACAGAATTCATGATTAAATAAGAAATTCCGAGTATTATGGGATATAAAATAAGCAATTTTGGTTATATTAAATTAAAAAGGCCTTGCACTAACAAATCCAATGCAATCAAAATGAGAAGAAAAGCAGAAAACTGGGGGAAATTTTTATAGCAAGTATCTCTGATAAAATGTCTCATTTCCAAATAGATAGAGAACTGAGTCAAATTTATAAGAATACAAATCATTCCTCAATTGATAAATGGTCAAAAAATATGAACAGGTGGTTTCTAGAAGAAGAAATCAAAGCTATCTATGGGCATATGAAAAAATGCTCTAAAACACTACTGATTAGAGAAATGTCAATTAAAACAACTCTGAGGTACTACCTTATTCCTATCAGATTAGCTAATATGACAGAAAAGCAAAAGGACAAATGTTGGAGGGAATGTGGAAAAATTGCGATACTAATACACTGCTGATGGAGTTGTGAAGCGACACTACCATTCTGGAGAGCAATTTGGAACTATGGTCAAAAGGACCATAAAACTGTGCATACCCTTTGATCCAGCAGTAGCATTAGTACATCTGTATTCAAGACATTTAAAAAGAAAAGGAAAAAGACCTATATGTACAAAAATATTTATAGCAGTTCTTTTTATATTGGAAAAGAATTAGAAATTGAGGAAACACATTAATTAACGAATGGCTACATAAGTTGTGGCATATGATTGTGAGGGATTATTATGCTATAGTAAGAATATTATAGCTGTAATAAGCAGAATGGTTTTGGAGAAACTTGGGAAGACCTCTCTGTACTGATGCAAAGTGAAGTCAGCAAGACCAGGAGAACATTGTACTCAGTAACAACAATATTGTATGACAGTCAATTGCGAATGTCTTAGCTATTTTCAGCAATACAATGACCCAGGACAATTCTGAAAGATTTACGATGAAAAATGCTATCCGCCTCCAGAGAAAGAACTGATGGAATCTGAATAAAGACGGAAGCATACTTTTTTCACTTTCTTTTAATTTTTCTTTCTTTTTTCTTGGTCTGTGTTTTCTTTTGCAACATGGCTAATATGGAAATGTTTTGCATGACTGCACATGTATAACCTATATCAAATTACTTGCATTTTCAAGGAGGGAAGAGGGAGGAAGGCAGGCAGGGAGGGAATCTGGAACTCAAAAAATTTTTAAAAAGAATGTAAAAAATTGTTTTTAAATGTAATTGGAAAAAATGTAAAAACAAAACAAAACGCCAGTGTTGATTAAAGCTGTAAAAAACATACTAACAACGAGAGTTTCTTGGCATTTGGGCTGTCTTGACTGAGATGACCACGGGAAAATCACATTCAGTGCAAGAAATGTGTTGGTGACACCATTTACTGTACTGCCTCTGGGATTTGCCTTTTTGGACAGCTTGATCAGAAATAAATCATCTACACAAACAGAGTTCCTTATCAAGAAGCACTTTGTATTGACAAGCAGGGTTACTACAAGCTTGGCAATAAAATTGTACATGTCCTGCTTCTAGCAGGCTGGCCTCATTTGAGGCCACTAGTCTTTATTGGTGGTAGTTGTCAAGGCAGCAGTATTAGTAAGGTGCTACCCAGGAAGACTTTTTCAATAAAGCATTATTATCTACCATTTGGTCCTTAAGCAGTTCTTTCTCAGCTGTACTCATAATCCATTAGAGATGACTTTTAAACAATTAATTCACGTTTACAAAGGTTACAGAATTTTGCAGATTCGAGGTCCCTTAGTTTTCAAACAAATTCTAAGGAGTCATGTAAATGTTTTGAAAATATCAACAGTTTTGAAATTATCTTCTAGGCCCTTCCAAGGGTTGTCCCTTGCAAATATAACGCACATTTTCTAGATTATCTGTAATTTGTTATGTGTAACCTGAGTAATTTCTGGGAAGAATGAGGGGTTTGTGGGAGGCACTGACGACTGAGTTGCCCACACCACAAGGAACTCATTTGTCCTGCTGCTAAATCCTCTCAGTAAGATGGAAGCTCTCATCCAACAAGATGACCCATAGGAAGCAAAGGAGGCAGCTTTTAGTGGCACAGTGGATAGAGTGCTGGGCCTAGGGTTAGGAAGGCCCAAGTTCACATATAACTTCAGATGTTTCCTAGATGCGTGGCCCTGGTCTCTGTCTGCCTGTTTTCTCATCTATAGCATGGGTATAAAAACAGCCCCTGCCTCCCAGGGGTATTTCACGAGTCAAATGGAAATAACATTTGGAAAGTGCTAATCAGCGCTTGGCACAGCGTAGGTGCTTAATAAATGCTTGTTTCCTGCCTTCCTTGCTGACTCCATCACTGAACTTGCTTATAGCTGCCAAAGCGGAGGCAGTTTTTTTGACCCAGATAATTGGGCTTCAGGGCCTTTGCCCACCACCCTGCAATCACACAAGGACTTGGACTTGGCTGGACACTCCTTCGCAATATGGGTTTCCAAAGCTACCACTCAGTCAGAAGCTTCCAAATGTCTAAACTCAGTATCAATGGGTAGCAATGAGAGAACACACAAAGAAGGTATTCTTTCCTTTTGTAACATGGAATCCCAAGAATAACATGTAGGTTCAACTCAGTGCTCAGAACAACAACAACAACAACAACAAAAGACTCTGAGTAATTTATAATTAGCACCAAACAGAAAAGCTGAATCGATTTCAGACCAACTAGTGCTTGCATCACTGAAGGGGTTGGGGGGAAGAGCCTTCCCAAGATGACACGGTGCTACATAAATCAATGTTAAACTGAAAAACAATTACTTGTCTAGAGGCGCCAAATAATTCTGTGTGCTTGTAGGGGTGCGTGAGTGGGAGTGGGAGTGTGTGGTTTTTATGCTCACAGTGTAATAATTTTTTTAAAGCAGTGTAAAGGTAAAATATACATTATGATCCTGTACAGATTAGGCTGTCAAAAACAATAATAGGCATTGCAATTTGATTTTCAATACTGCCTTCCTTGGGGAGCAGGGCAGCAAGGTGCCGAAATGAATGGAATTGGCAAACATGCCAATACAAGTTCTCAAATTCTCTGGATACTCTACATGTACTGGTGTTTGTGAGTTCCCACAAAGTCGTTCATGGGGTTATGGAGGAGGAAGAGAGGACTCAAAAGCCCCTCCTCCCCCAAGTAACAGTGAAACAGCTCATTGTTTCCTATAGCACCTGCTACAATGAAAAGGGCCGGGATACTAAATGCCCTTTGCAGCCTGGCACAAAAACGAATTGGCATAACTGGACTATATAACCTCCTCGGGGCCAGGCCTTCAAACTTCCTCAAGCAGCTTGAAAGCCTCAGGGAAAGAAGCCTTAGCAACTAAGCTTACTAAGTACCTCCTGGGCCCACTCCTATCTGCATTGCTGGAGAACCACTTTACAGCTGGACAATGTGGCCCTCTGACCTATAGTCAGAGACTGTGCAGCTACAGGGGACCTTCTATAATAGCTTCTAGTTCAACTCCCTTCTACAGACAGGGAAACTGAGACTAAGAGAGAAAAGACTAGCCAAGTGATTAATTGACTACAAATGGCGATTAATGACAGATCCAGGACTGATTCCTGAACCAATATACCTCTGCCTCTGCCAAGTGGTGGCTAGTGGGGCTCCGTCAGCTTCCAACTTGAGGTGCTGGAATGAACCGCACAATGCCCAGGGCTCAGCATACTGGAGGTGCTTGCTCTATATTTCTTGATTCGTTGAATTACCCGTAAGAGGAATTGTCCCCTAGAAGTGCTCAATCTAATAATTCTTAGGGAAAGACAACTTTGAGTAAGCACATGATCAAACTGTCCTCCTTGACCTGCTTTGCAAAGATTTCTTAAAAGACAGTTTCCTTCTGTATTTATGTTCTTCAATATTTTAAAACCTGATGTGTTAGGAACATTTGGAAAACAGAGTCTGGCCAATGAAATAACTAGCAAAACTGAAAAGATTTTGTAGAAAATGACAGCTGCTGCCTTTTCCAATTAAATGCTACTCTCAGTTAACATCTTGTGGTTTCCTAGCTCTGCTTTGAACACTAAAGGTGCTCAAAGGAAAGAACTTTGGGACAGCAAAATATAACCACAGAAGGATCCAAAGTTCTCCCTGGGAGGAGGATTCCAATTCGCCAGGGGATAGCACAAACACTTACGTGGCCAACATATGGACATAAAGACTGATCGCTGATGTCAAAATTTAATAAAAACAAACAAAGTTATGTATGGCATCCTGTCACAACAAGCCATTCAGTTCAGCGACAACTGACATTAAGAAAAGGTCACCTCTATTCATATTCATTCTGTAGTCTCCATAGCCATTAAAAATGCTCTGAAGATTCTTTTTTAAATGCCCCATAGAATAGGTAAATTATCATATAAAGAAAATAATTTTCTCTTTAGAACAAATTCTATTCCAAGACAAAATTACAAAAGGATACGGAGGAACTATCTCTTTTTGTTACCCCAAATTGCAATGAAACAGAAAATATCACGGCACAAGTGGTTCCTGTAGCACTCCCATTGAAAAAGATCCATTTTTTTTAAAAAGAAGAAAATAAGAAAAAGATTCATCTTGATACAGATATGATGATTAAAAAGAAAAAAAAAGTCTGGCATCATGAACTTGTCTTCGGTCCCTTCTCCTCCCACTGTCATCAGTAGTCCATGACCACTGGTATCACCAAAGTCTATTTTCCTTGGTTCCCTAATTAGTACCAAAGTGGGTTGAGGGAGTTGATGAGACACCTTGGGGCAGTGAACTTCCCAGAAGGGAATAGCACAGGCATGGGGTTGTACCGTGAAAGCCTTGGGGTTATGGAAATGATTAGTTGTTTATAGGTTGCATCCCGCCACTAGTAGATGAGTTCCTTCAAGACAGGAACCGTATTTTATTTTGTCTTATATCTCCAGTGATTGATACAATGATTTGTACTCAGGAGGAGCTTAACAGATGCTTGTCCAATTGTTTTGGATAAGATAGGTCTGAGAGTTGGAAATGGAGAATTCAAAATAACTTTTACTGAGACGAAAGGATATCAATGAAATTAAGACAAAAAAATACAAAATCACTTCTACCTTATAATCCAAGAGAGAACTCATTTGCTCCACTTCTGAATTACTTATCATATCACTTTCTTCATCATCAATTATTTCTATTTTCTGCAACATAAGTAGAAAAGTGCTAATAAATGCATAAGGTTATTGCTATTGTATACACCCTTCCCAAGTACAAGCACATACAAATCAATTTTTTTTATTATCTGTGTAGGGATTATTCACTCTGGATAACTGGAATAAACTTTGAATTCTCGGCTGATCTCTGTACTACGGAGGACCATTTCCCTGTTGATTTTCATCCATACATGCTGACGAAAGAAAGTCACTTGAATATGAAGATAATCATGGAATCTCAGGATTAGAGGGTCCCTAGTAGTCATCTAGTTCAACTGTCCATTCAATGCAGTGACCGCTCTGTAGCCCCAGAAATCAGCAGGCTCTACTTGAACGCTTAAAGAGTATGAGGAAGCTCTCTACTTTGGGTCTCCATTTATTAGTCTGTTAAATGAGGAGGACTGGACAAAAAGATCGCTACGGTTCCTTCCAGCTCTATCAGATTCCGCGATACTAAGCCTGCCATCTCCCAAGGCAAGGCACTTGCTCGGTTTTGGACAGCTCTAATTGTTAGAACCCTCTTCGTACTTTTGTGTCAAAAAAATCTCTCCCTCCAACTTCTGCTTTAAAGTAGCAATGATAACAAGTTCAACTCAGCCAGAGTACACTCTAAAGCCAAAGAGACAGGATTGTTATTATCTGTTATTTTCGATGATCCATGCCACTGCTTCTTTCCATTAGGCAAGATAATTGAGAGCTGCCTGTACAATTGAAAGGGGCTTTTAGGATGCAATGCTGAAAAAAATGCCTGATAATTCCTTTCCTTCAGTGGCCAATAACCACCAAACAAAGAGAGGAATAAAAACTAGAAAATACCAAGCTCTGGAATTAAGGTATTTGAACCACGGCACTGCGCGCACAGTAACGCACTCAATAAATATTTGTTGAATGATTGGATCTGCCTCTCGCCAGAAATCCAAACTGCCAACAAAACAAAACAAAACAAAACAAAACAAAACAAAAAACTCTGGCCAGAGAGGCAAGTTTGCTAAGAACTGAAATTTCTGGCTTTGGGTTAAAACAAACAAAGGAGTCATACATAAATTCAGGGCCAGTTCTCTCTCTCCCTTTAGTACATGAAAAACACAAGTCCAAAAAAACCCAACAGCCTCCAATTCTCTCAACCCAAATGGAGAACTAAATTAAAGCAAAGCCAGGTCTGGTCACTAGGCAGCCTTTAAAAAAAAGAGTGCATTAACAGCAATATGTCATAGGCAGAAGCAGAGATGAGGCTTCCCACCCAGCAATATATATGGTGATTAAAAGTCATAGGCAAAGTTCGAAAGATCATATTTGATATATTGCCTATGAGGATACAATACCATTATGGGGCCTGTGACCTGAAGGCTTCTGAGTCAATAGGATGGCTGCAGTGAAATTGCTTTCTGCTGCTGCCTGGAGATGAATCTAATGTTTTGTTTTCTGTTATAATCATAATAAACTTGGGGCTTAATCATGGAGGCTCTCATTGGACTCTGGAGCTGGTCCTTCTTTTTTTTTTGTCTGTATCGGGCTCTGGGAAAAGCAATTGGGAAATTTTACTGTTGCCTAACCTGTAGGGAGTGGGCATGGGCCACCCTAGAGATTTCAGCCCACAAATAGACATTCTAAGGCTGGGTAATTTGTCATCCATAAATAATTGGGGGCACTAAAAGGGTACAGGCAGAGGCGAGCAACCTTTGAAAGTTTGGAGTTTGGTCTTTGAAAATCAATTGTTCTTGAAAAATTAGGTGCCTAAGTGACTGTGAGTCATCCCATGCCATGACTTCATTCATTATCTTCAAATGTCTGCTGCAGAGGAGACACAGCGCAGAGAGAGGCAGGCTACAAAACAGGCATTTCTTTAAGGGGGAAGAGTTTTCTGTCTGCACAGCCTCCGATTGGCATCTTGCAATGTAATGGAAATCTATAGCATGGCTCTGCTATTTATGCTACGGGGAGATTACCCCGTGGAATGTAAGAATGTTATTAACACAATTCATAACCGGGGGGGGGGGCAGGCAGGGAGAGAAATCATGACTACCTACCTGAGAAAAAATAAACGACTTTCCCCAGAACCAAGCAAAAATGTCTTGCTTTTTGTTGCCCCATTAAGGGCTTGGTGGATATAGTATTCAAGTAGAAAACAGTTAGTGTTAGCCCCCAACAGCATCGAGACCCGTGAAAAACAAACTGTGACTCTCTTCTTTGTTTAGAGATTTGAGGGGTGTGAGTGTGGAAGTAAACTAAAAACGCTAACAAGGGTTTCCTTTGCATAGTGCTTTTTGGTCAATCCTCATAATCATAGGCAAGAATTATTTGGCCTTGTTTTCAAGGGTGGGGTGGGGAATGGAAGCTCAACAATGGCGGATTGGGGGTTGTAGAGGATCACAGGCAGCATCTAATCCCAGTCCCTTCATTTCAAAGATGAAGAAAATAAAGGCCAAAGGAGTTAAGTGCCTTGCCCAAGGTCACACAGCTAGGAAATGGCAGGGGAGGGACTGGAACCCAGGCGCTCTGAAGCCAGCCTCTTCCCATTGCCCAATGCTACTTTCCAAAACAAGTGCCCAGCTAGCAGCAGCAGAGTCAGCACTCAGATGAGCATCGCTTTGCCTCTAACCCAGTGCTCATCTTGGAAAGGGGAAATGATTCTAATGCTAAAATCTACTGGGGGGTGGTGATGGGATATATCAATAGAACTGCTTTCAGAGAATCACAGGATCAGAGAGTTGGAACGGGTCTCAATGGTTATCTAGTTCAAAGCACACTTGAAAGGAAGCGTTGCTCTGATATACTGACACGAGGCCATCGTCACCTCTGCTAGAAGACCCGCCAGGAAGAGAGTACTAGAACTGGCATTAGGACCGTGCTTTAAGGTTTCCAAAGCGCTTTACAAATATCATCTTACTTAATTGTCCTCCCAACAACCTTGGGAGGTAGGCACTACTGTTATGTCCACTTTGCAGTTGAGGAAACTGAGGCAGTCGGAGAGGTTCAGTTCAGTGACTTGGTCAGGGCCACATGTGCTGCTATCTGAGGGGGCACATTTGATTCCAGGCTTCTTCTGACTCTGGGCCCAGTGGGCTCTCCACTGTGCCACCTAGAGGCCACTACCTCCTCTGGTGGCAGCTCCTCCCATTTTGAGGCTATTGATCAAGTTTTTCCTGACATAAAAAGCTTAAATTTACTGCTTTGCAACATCCAAACATGGCTCCTGGTTCTGCTTTTTGGGGCCAAACAGAACAAGTCTAATCTCTCTAGTATGATGGCTGCCTTTAAAATATCAGAAGAGAGCTATCATTTTCCCAGGCAAAAGGCCTGTATCCTGGTTGCCTCTTTCTGATGCCCTCTAGCTTACTTACCTAGGTCTTTATTAAACTGAGGTACCCAGAAGTGAGCACAATACTACCCAAGTGGTCAAATCGGCAAAGATTAGAGGTCAGTCATCTCCTTATTCCTAGAAGTTTGGCTTTTCTCAATGGAGGCCCAAATCACATGGGCTTTTGAGGTTGCCCTATCACATACTGCTGACTCCTATCAAATCCACAGGCCACTCAAACGCCTAGATTTTTTCCCAGACAAACTTCCATCTAATCATGCCTTCCTCAAGGAAGCCAATGTACTGAACTCAAGCGTAAGCCTTTACGTTTCCCCTTAGTGAAGTTCTAGTATATTTAGCCTAATGCGCTACTCTGTCAAGCTCTATCCTGGTCTTGAACCTGTCCTCCTGTGCATGGCTCTCTCCCATCCCCAGATTTGTGGCATGTGCAGATGTGATGAGAAAACAAGTCATATATGCCTTAACCCGAGTCATTGATAAAAGATATTCTACCACAGAGATCCATAGGGCCTGTCACTGGATACCTGCCAAGCAGATGCTGAACTATCAGTGACTATTCTTGGAGTCTAATCATTCCAAGATTCTCAAGAATCCATTGAACTGGATTCCTATCTAGTTTGTATCTCCCCATCGTTTCCACAAGAATAACACCAGATCCTGCTTTTGTTTTTAAACTCTTACTTTCGGACTTGGTAAAAGCTCTAAAACTGGCAAACAGGGAAGTGACTGAGGCTGGATTAGACGCCATGTTAAATGCTTTGCCCAAATCTAAGTAAACTAGCTGCTGTGTAAATACGAGCTGTTACTCTTAATAAGATGGGGATCAAGAGAGGCTTTCCAGAAAGGAAGAAAACAATTGAAACAATTCATTCACACATAGGTCTCAGCTCTGTGTGAAGGCCCTTTGTGCTTTAAAAGCAGAAACGCGGAGAGAGGATAATGTATGCCCCGTGGAACTCCAGCAAGGCAAGTCCGTGTGCTTTTGGTGCCAGTTTCCTCATCTATAAAGTGGAGATGATAGAATTTCTAGCACCCCACTCAGAAAGTGGTTGTGGGGAAAAGCTCTTAGAAAGCTTAAAGGCAGTACAGAGAGGGGAGTTGTCTGGAGGAGACATGCCACAGGAGGAGTTTGGTAGCTTCCTTTTCTTCTCGGGTCAACTTGGCATGATGCGACTTCCTCTTGTCGTCAGTCCTCAATGACCTTGACTGTTGAAAACTTTGTTCTATCACTGACTCAAATTCATGGCCAGTTCAGTCACTTGAAGGATTCCCTTTTAGGGGAGGAGGATGAGAAAGGAGAGGGACAAAGAAGAGGGAATGAAAGAGCGAAAGAAAAATGGGGAGAGAGAAGGAGAAAGGGGAGGGGAAGAGGGAAGGGAAAGAAAGAGAGGAAAAGAGGGAGAGACAGAGGGAGGGGGAAGAGAGGAGGGTCAGAAAGGAAAGAAAAGGAAAGTTAGAAGGAAGGAATGGGAAAGGGAGAGGGAGAGGAAAGAGAAAGTGAGAGAATATAGGAAGGACTTAGTTCCACATACAGAGGCATAAATGTCTGCACAGTCTCTTAAAAGAACAACTTGGCTCCCCAAAGAACTGGTGTCACAAGGAGATACAAAAGGAGCTCAGAGAATAAAGGGAATATTCAATGAGAAGACACCAGAAACTCCGGCAAGAATGGACACATGCAGACCCAGAGACAGCGGACTGTAAGTAGACCTGGAGAGAGGCCTATGCAAACATGTGACCTGTAAGGGATGGCTATAGGGAGGGATGGAAGGATGAGGATGAGGAAGAAACAGAATGAATATAGTAGGGGGCTAAAATGGAGAAAAGCAATCTGTCCATTTGCAGGAACTAAGAGGAATTTGGTCTGTAGGGCCATCTGCCTTCCCAACAACCCTGAGCATTTCCCCTCCCCTGTGGGGATTCCCCATCCAGGGTACTATAAGTCATGAGGATTATCTATGTGGAGGTGGAGACCCCCGAGAGGGTAAGTTATTGACTCTTGAGTTCTTTCTCCATGTTGGAAGGAGGGGCACCCAGGTTAGCACTCAAAGTCAGGAGAACTGTATAGGTCTCTGGGGAGGCAGAGGCCCAGCCGATGGAGGGAGGCTACCTTCAAAGACTGTATCTGGTCCATATAATACCTGGATCCTCTCTCGGTAATGGGCCACGAGTTACACTTTGGTGGTGGGGCTCCTCTAGGATCGATGCTTAATGGTGGGCAAGTCAGGTTATTAATACTAGCATTTAGGAGGCTATCTGCTCTAAAAGTAAGCCATTCAGGAGAGATTTCTGCCAACCATAAGGCTTATTAAACAATTGCATATTGGGAAAAAATTATGCCAGTTACTAAAGAACTGGGGCATTGATAATGAGTGTACTCATCCTCACCTAGGAGTAATGATTTGGGAGATGCTGATCAACTATGACAAAGACATCAGTGAAGGAATTTCGCATATTGTTATGGGCTTTTTGGAGGTAGCCAGATGGCTCAGTGGGCCTGGAGGCAGGAAGAAAACCCAAGTTCAAATTTGGCCTCAGACACTAGCTGTGTGACGTTGGGCAAGTCACTTAACCTCTCTTTGCCTTGATCCACTGGAGAAGGAAATGGCAAACCACTTTACCGAGAAAACTCCATGAACAGTACTGCCATACTATGGGTACATGGGGTCATGAGGAATCAGCCACGATTGAATAACAGAAGAGATCTTTGAGAAAAATTTAAGGTACTGGCAGAAACATTGTATGAGCTCTGTGAAATAACGCAGCAGGTTCCAGGTCCCTAGAGAGTTATTCAAAATTGGGCCTACAGGACAATGTGACTGACATAATTTAGAGGGCCTGAGCATTCTTAAATGGGGGTGGGGGTGGGGAGAGAACCTAGTAATCACGATCCAGGAGGAATTACAAGTGTGTGTATATATGTGTGAGAGTGACCTTGTCCTACCCAGGGTAACACTATAAGTCAGGAGGACTATTTAGGTCTCTTGGTAAAGCTGAGGTCAACCAGTGAGGGAAAGGAAGTGGACTTGACTGTTAATGGACTAAAGTATGAGTTCTTTACATTTTCAGTTAGAATGAATAAAATGTGCTCCATGTATGACGATTTGCTAGCCCGAGTACTTGGCTGGGAGCGAAAGTCCATTTTTCCCTTTTGCAAAGACCAAGACAAGAGACAAATTCTGACATTCCCAAGGGAACCTGGGGGAACACATGAGTTTTTTTTTATGAAATAGGGGTCACCGAGAATGAACCCAGTCTATTTTGGCCCCGAGTTGTGGAAATGAGCAACATATTATTATTCCCCACTGGAATGTTCTAATGGTGAGTATGCACAAATGGGCACCAGGGCGAGTCTGGGAGGCAATGTCACGTACGTTAGAAAAGCAGCCTCAGGAGCCATATTTTAAAGTTTGAGCACAAACACCAAATGCTGATTGAATGGAACCAAAGCAAATGCGCAGGACTCTAAAAGATGGTCCTGGGATCTTAATCAATTAATCAATCAATCAGCATTTGTAAGCACCTAATAAGGGCCGGATCTCTCAATAGCATCTAGAGAAAAACAGATACCAGGACAGGGTTTGGCCAAACTACGTCCTCTCAACCTGCCATTTATTAGGGTCAGACAGTGACAAATCACTTAACTTTTCTTCATCTATAAAACGGGAATACTAAGACTTAAACTATTCGATAGGGTTGTTACAACATGAATTCAAGAACATCCGCACTGTGCTTCGTAGCTACAAAGCTACGAATTTAATGACTTATTCATCTCCTTGTTTCAAGGGATGGCATGGCATAATGGAAATAGAGGGTCTTGGAGCTCACCAGGCTTAGGTTCAAGCTCTGTCTCTGACATGTGCTAGTTGTGTGACTCAGAGTCCCTACCCTCTGAGGCTCTAAGCTGTAGAGGAATCGAAGAGCTTTCATTGGTGGGGAAGTGTTCCTATGTCAGAAATTCTCCAGGGCAGTGAAATCACAGCTCTGGACCTGCCTCGCCTCCTCACCCCCCACCCGCCCCATGATCATTATTTATATTTTCGAAAGCTGCTTTAACTCATATCCACGCACATGTACACAGACTCCTTCTTGTTCATCTGCCTGCAGTGGTTCATTTTTTCATAATTTCAGACTTGACTAGGTTGGTAAAAGGGTCCCATTTGCCCTAGAAGAAAGATGAGGAAGTTCCAAATACATGGAATGCTGAAGCTATGCTCAGAACTGACATGATTCAAGGAGGCAGAGGTGTGGTCTGCAAGGGTTAGAACTCCAAGCCAGGAAGCCCTCAATATGAGCCTGAGCACTAACAATGGCTTCCTTCATGTTCTTGGGCTTAATTCTGTTTTAATCCCACCATCTGTCCAAAAGAGGAGAATTCTGCTGCTTTCCAAGGGTGCTGAAGAAAAACGATTTCTTAGGTGTAAAATGCTCTATGAATACCGGGTATTCATTAGCTATTTACATTTGTGACCCTCTGAAAAGAATAATTTCCGGGACAGAAATGACAACACCAAAAAACTTCCCTTTCTAACAATGCTGACATTGTCACTCCCTGGAAATGCCTGTCCTTTTACGAGTCTGTCACTTGGTGCCAAGGGCATTTCAAATTGTACATACCACGTTGTCTGTGGACACTGCGCTGGGGTCTTCTTCCTTGTGCCTACTGGCTTCATTTGGAACTGCTTCACTGGGTTCTTCTATGGAAATTAAAAAAAACCCACCATTGGTTATATTCCCAAAGTTTCATTCATGATACTCCTCCAAGGAGGCGGACATTGCCAGCATCCTTAGAAAAGCACTTAGAGAGACCTGGCCAGTGAGCAATACACGGGACCCAACTCGGGGATGAGGGAAGTCACTTGGATATCACTCGGGTCTCCATTTTCCATTCCTCAAAGGAAAAGGGACTGCAAAATTGCAGGAGGGTTTCTGGAGCACCACTGGCACGGGGTGGGGGGGGCTGCTTAACATTTCCAAGGTCCTTGATTTCATGAGGTGGGGCTCTCCCTCTCCTGGCCATCTGTTCTCCAACAGCCATTCATCTTAAGGCCAAGAGATGGTATGAATGACTTATCTAGCACTTGCATAGAGTCTTAGCCGTTTAGGGACATTTTTTTCATTTTGGGAGAGTCCCAGACCCTGGATTTCATCAATATGGAGAACCCTGTGAGAGCAGAAGATCATTCTATCGACATAGCTCAGCAACTTTTCTGTAGATCACAATTTTGGAGAGTTGCCTGGAGCAGAGAAAGTTAAAGTGACTTGCTCAGGGTCACACAGCTAGTTTATGTCAGAGACAGGACTTAAACTCAAGCCCTTCTGACTCAAAGGATGGCCACCTCTCTAAAATACCACTCTTTCCCTCGGGAGTATGAAACAGAGCAACTTTCTGGATGAAGAGTAGTCTCCATTGTACAAGTGGGAAAACTGGAACACAGAAAGCTTAATTATATTGATTGGACCCTGTTCTTCCAAGGAGGTTAAGATAGCCCATTTCAAGTACAGGCTGCTGATTAGGCATCTCTACTCGGAAGTAACGCTGAAGGGGCAAAGGTTCTTGGGGGCCAGAGTGGAAACCACACGAATTTGAAAACTTTGGGAGAGTTTTCTCCACTGGATAGAGTACACGATTGAGGAAAGCCTGATCTTTCCCAGCACATGGCACAGTGCTCTCACTGTACATGCTTGTGCTAGCATTTCAAGGAAACCAGATGTCATCAGTGTGGGTATTCTCTGTACCAGTGTGGCTCAAAATCCCTCCACACCCGGGCAAAAGAGCCTCATGAATTACAACGGCTGAAAAAAATGTCTCACCTGTTCATCAATGGATGAGAGACCCTTCCATACTCTACAGGGCTAGTGCACCATCCATGCCCTTGAGCCACAGACCTGCCAGAGCTAGCACTCCACTCCTACAATCTTCAAAAACCCACAATCACTTCCTTGGCAAGGCCTTAGAACAGTGGTTCTCAGCCTTTCGGACTCAGGACACCTTTATACGCTTAGAAATTGTTGAGGACCCCCCTCCAAACCAAGAACTTTTGTTCACGTGGGTTATCTCCATCGCCACTTACCCTATTGGAAGTAAATTATGAATTGTTATGAAATAATAATTATGAAAATAATTTTGACCTTGTGGACCCACTGAAGGGGTATTGGAGACCCACACTTTAAGAAGTATTGCCTTAAAATAAGCCTTGAATTGAGGTCATAGGGATTACTTATTTTTTAAACCCTTAACTTCTGTGTATTGGCTCCTAGGTGGAAGAGTGGCAAGGGTGGGCAATGGGGGTCAAGTGACTTGCCCAGGGTCACCCGGCTGGGAAGTGTCTGAGGCCAGATTTGAACCTAGGACCTCCCGTCTCTAGGCCTGACTCTCAATCCACTGAGCTACCCAGCTGCCCCCTCGTCGGGATTACTTAGATGAACAGAAAGGCATTTTGATTTCTCCAGAGTTAGCTATTACATTATCCTTATTATTAATCAGCAGCAAAATATTTGTCATCGCTCTCAAGTTTTTTTTTTTTTGTTGTTGTTTGTTTTCAAGCCCATGACTCCCCAGTAATGGCGAGACAGGTCAGTCATGAATCCCAGGGGTTAGTGGACAGAAGCACAAAGTATTTTGAGAACTCTTTACAGAGTTTGTAATTAAGTCAACATATGAGTAAAAGGAAGAACATTTTTAAGGAAGAAGAAATCGATCCTGTTAATAAGCCTGACATTTCAAAGCATATTTAATCAGCAACCTTCTAAGAAATCAGGGCGGGCAAGGTGTCGCCAGTACCTGCCCGTGGTGGCCTCTCCTCATTGGTGACTTCATGTGTATTATTTCTGAAGGTCTGTGCAGTGTCTCTGCTCTCATTTTCTCATAATTTTGTGTATCGACATTTAGTTTCACTAAAAACTTTTCCTGCTTGGTTCTTCCCATTCTGGGAATGGTACATAAAAGCTATTGGGAGGATTTCGAAATGAAAAGGGCATAAGAGGAAAAGAGATGCATCTCAAAAAGTGATGGTGCTGACTGTTTAGAGGCAGCCGAGAGAAGCCAAAGTGTCACAAGTTAATGTTCTTCATGGCCTGTTATTTGGAAAGAAAGGAACATTGCTAAATGGAAAATAAATAAGCAAATACGGAGTTATTGATCATCGAGTTCCAGAGAGCCCACTAGACAAAGGCAGTACGCTCCAACTAAGAAACCGGCTGGAGAATCCTTTCATGAGTATAACCAATATAGCTCAAAAGGGACATCCTGGCAGAATTTCACGTTAGAGGTGCTAACTGGTCTAGTTCTCCAAGCACTTTTCTCAGTATGGAAGTTGGAAGGCTTTGAAAGCTCTCTTCTCAAACATGCTCATTTCTCTCTCCATGAACCTGAATCCTCTGAAGCGTGTCTTTCTATGGAATAAAACTAAGAAGCTTGACCAACTAACTGCCAGCATGGGACAGTGGGAAGAACAGAGGATGGAGAGTCTTAGGCCCCGGACCTGAATCCTAGCTCTGCTATTTGGTTTTTCCCTGGGTCACTGTGTGAAACTCATTTAACCTCCCTAAGTCTCAGTTTCCTCATCTATAAAATGACAGGGTGAGACCAGATGATATTGAAGGCCCCTTTTGGCATTAAACTGTATGAGTCTATGTTGTTATCTGAGCCAAGACTTGAGGTGGGTCCATTGGAGGCAAACAGAATGATCATAGTGGGTTCTGACCATGCCTCTTCTATTCATTTCCGGGGGGAGGAAAAGAGAAAGAAGAAGGAGAGAGGGTAAAACTGGAAAAGAGAAGGGACGAGATGTGGAAAGCATAGTATTCCCTGGCAGGGAGGTAAAGGACCTGAAGCTATGGGTGGGGGGGAGATCATCAATATTTGAACAGAAGGTGGGTGATACTTTCGAAAGAACAGGTGATTCTAAAAGGGCTCTTTTTTCTCCTTCAATTTTTGGCATGGTTTTACTATATCTAGACATCATTTTTTGGCCCCAGAAGAACGCATCTCCTGTTTTGAAAGAGAAGTCAAGAGAATATTAGGATTCACTTTATAGAAAGTCATCAAACAATGAACTTAGTTCACTGTACCTGCCTGAAGGATACCTGCATAGATCAGAAACTGGCTGGGTCTTCTGGCTTGGGAATGGGAAGAGCAAAAGACTGCATCACCTCTTCTGATTTTCAAGACTTTCAGAGTAGGAGGCGTGTTAATGTGTGAGGCAGATCCCTGAAGGGAAGAGTTGTGATAGCAAAGACCAGGCGGATAATTAGAGAAATCACAGCTCGAAGACCTTAGGACTTTCACTAATTATTCCTTCAGGGTAAGAAGTGGAACCAAATCTTATTAATTATTTACCTAGAATTTTAGCTGGTAGTTATTTGGGCGTATTACTAGAAGCAATTATTTGATGAAATGCTATCCCCATTGTAGAGATGGGAAAACTGGGACACAGAGAGACTAATTATGTGCTCCGAGTCCTTTTCTTCTAAGGAGATCAAAATAGCCCATCTGAGTAAGGCCTGCTGAGGCAGCATATCTGCCCAGAGGTGAAGTTAAAATGGAAAAGTTCATTGTCTTTGGTGGTGCTAAAGCGAAAACGATGGGATTATACTATTCCTAAAGATAATATCTTGTCCCTTGAAGCTTAGGCTCGCAACTCTAAAACAGACAAACCTTAAAAGCCAGAATCCCATCCATATGTTTTTAAATCCCTGAGAGAACAGAGAAGTGTAGCTAGAGAAATCATGGGCTGTTGCTCGTCTCCAGCAGTGAAAGAACTCTGTGGCCAGACCCAGTTCCTGTAGCTTTGAGGCAGCAAGGTGGCCCAATGGATAGAGTCTCGGACCTGGAGTCAGGAAAATTTTTGTTCATATCTGGCCTCGGATACTTGCTAACCTGAGATTGTCTCCATTTCTTCAAGTGTGAAATGGGGACCATGCTAGCACATGTCTCCAGGGTTGTTGTGAAGATCAAGTGAGATAATTTGTAAAGAGCTTAGCACGGTGTCTGGCATACAGCAGGCACTTACTAAATACTTGCTTCCTTCTAATCTTCCTTCCTGAGCTGGAAATCAGGAGCCTGAGGTTCTGACCCCTAAAAAAATAGATTGTTTTGGTCACTTCTTCTCTCAGGGCTTGGGGACGATGAGGAGCGATGATCAGATCATCTCCTAAAGATCACTTCCAGCTTCACCTAAACCCTCCCCCTCCCCTGGCTTGGTCATGAACCAAAGAACCGACTTGGGCTAAATTCTAATTTTCTTGTTTTATTTCTATGTCTGGGTTCCTCTTGTTCAGGCTTTCCTAGGATCCCAGACTATCAAAAGGGGATAGACCAGGGGAGCTTCGAAGGGAGCTTGTTTTCTGCTTTGATATGCATTCCGATGAGTGAGCCCTCTTCTAAAGTTTCAACGCCATCCAATAGCTTGGAATTCCTTTCAGTTGTTCAGCTTTTAGAACTCAGGACTGCTAATCTGATCAGCAAAACTTGGTATCTAGCGGAAAAGACAAATCACCTCCAAGACCAGTGATTCCCAAAGTGGGCACCACCGCCCCCTGGTGGGTGCTGCAGTGATCCAGGGAGGTGGTGATGGCCACAGGTGCATTTATCTTTCCTATTAATTGCTATTCAAATTTTAAAAAAAATTAATTTCCAGGGGGCTAAGTGATATTTTTTCTGGAAAGGGGGCGGGAGGCCAAAAGAGTTTGGGAACCACTGTCTTAGACTGACCTGATAATCAGCCTCAAGAGGCAGTAAGGCAGAATAGGAAATGTCGGAGGAGGCCTGGGTTTGAATCCTGCCTCCGATATTCTCCTAGCTATGCGACCATGCTTGCTGCTTTATCTCTGCAAGTCAAGACATCACCCCATGATGTCATTGGTCCTCTTTGAAATGAGGGATGAACAACAATCTCTGTGAGCCTCAATTTCCTCATCTGGAAAATTAGGGTAATAATACTTAATAGGGGGGAAAGGGAGGGTTCAATGAGGTAGAATGTGGCCAATGTGAGCTATTGTTATTTGCTTATTGAAATGTTCAGCCCCCGAGAATGGGACCTGGTTAGCCTGGGAGAGCTCCATTTCTTTCGAGGGTAGATAATATTAGGCCAGGCCATGTGACACAATCACACTTAATCATGACATTTAGACCAATCAGATTAGCATTCTCCCTGAACAAAATGGGCAGGAGAATAGGCTGGAACCAGGGGGCAGCTCTCTGCACAAGGATTCTTTCAGCCTGGGAAATGCTTTTATGCTTTTGTGTTGCAATTTCTGAGGAGAATAAAAAGGTTTCCATGCAGCTGTGAAAAATAAGCCACTGAGAGGAATTGGAGGCAATCTCACTTTTCATCAAGTGTTCTCTGCAGAGGGCATTAAATCCTCTCTCCCCTCTCTCTCATTAGGTCTTGATTACCATGCCAGCTGTCTACGAGAACACACTAGTCAGTGATAAAGGGTGCCAGTGGAGAAGCCGTGGTCCATTGGCAACTTCAAAACGAACTTTCCCTTTTTTCCATTAGCAAGTGCAAATTTTTCTTTGGGGACTGGGAGTGGAGTGAGGAGCAGAGAGAATGACAACTGACTGTGTTCCCTGGTTTTCCTGGTCTCTCTCCGGCCCTTCAGATTTCCCTGTTTTCATCTTCCCCTCCCTTGCAAGGTGGAGCTGTCAGACCTTGCCTCCCACCCTCCTCAGCCCCAGTGACCCATGCCTACCGGTTTCCAAGGACTCCCTCTGGTGCTTGCTCTGGTAGCACACAGACACCAAGGACTCCCTCTGACACTATCGGATGTTGTTTCCTCACCCTAAAAAGTAGGAAAACGACCAAGGGTTTTCCAAGCCATATTTTGGTTCCAAAGCCCATCGAATGGATCAAGAGATGAGATGTCACGTAATATAAGTTCAGTTTCTCAGTCAGCCACTGTCATAAAGTGTGTGCCTCAGTTTTGCAGTTTAGTTCTTTCACTTGTCTTCATTATTGAAGCAGCAGATGCATAAGAATAGTGTTTTGCCATCTGATGCATTTCAAAAAATGAAGGCAACTCTTTAGGAATAGTCTTTGTGTTTCAGCAAATGTAAAAAGGATTTCTTCTAGGCTGAATAGGCTGAGTAATGTGTGGGGATGGAAGATGTGGAAGAAAGCTATTTGGATTGTTCTTTCTGGGAGTTTGGCAGCAAAAGGGAGGAGAGATGGGATAATAGCTTGAAGGGATGCCAGGGCCAAAGGAAGGTTGGTTGGTTGGTTGGTGGTTCTTGTTGTTTTTTAAGTGATAAAGAAGAGGAGGCAGCTAGGTGGCTCAATGGATAGAGAGACAGGAGGTCCTGGGTTCCAATCTGGCCTCAGACACTTCCCAGCTGTGTGACCCTGGGCAAGTCACTTAGCCTCCATGGCCCAGCCCTTACCACTCTTCTGCCTTAGAATCGATACACAGTATCGATTCTAAGGCAGAAGGTAAAGGTTTAAAAAGGTTAAAAAATTAAATAAAGGATAAAGAAGAACTCAAGAGAAAAGACCCATGGAGGAGAGATTGAAGACTGCAGAAGAATGCAAGCAGAATGATGTAGCCTGTTCCCAGAAGAGAAGGGAAGGATGAGGCAGTGGGACTCCTCTGAGACAGCAGGGAAGGAAGAAAAGATGAGTGAGGTGACTCAGAGGATTAAGTGGATACAACCAAATAAGTTCATGTAAATCTGTTTCAATAGAGCAGAAGGCTAGGTTATCTGCTGAGAGTGAAGGGAAAGAAAAGGTGGGGAGAAAGGCTTAGAGGTAAGAAGAGAAGGTCTGGAACCCGCCTCATTACAATATTGCCCAAGGGTCCTTGAGCCATCCTGGGGACTGAAGTGAGCTATTTCAGCATAGCACGAAGGGTCCAGTTGAAGTTAGAGAGCAAAAATTAGTACTGAACCCGGTTCTCAGGATTTCTTTGCTTTTTTTTTCCCCAGCAGCCTTTAGCGCCTTGGGAATAGGAGCAGAAGTGGCAGATGGCAGAATCTCAGGGCTGAGGGCTTTTCGTTACTGTTGTTCAGTCATTTCAGTCACGTCTGACCCTCTGTGTGATCCCATTTGGGGTTTTCTTAGAGTGGTTTGTCATTTCCTTCTCTAGCTCATTTTATGGACGAGGAACTGAGGCAAACAGGGTCAAGTGATTTTTCCAGAATCACATAGCTAGTAAGGGTTTGAGGCCAGATTTGAACTCAGGAAGATGAGTCTTCCTGACTCCAGGTCTGGCACTCTGTCTACTATGCCAAGGTTAGCACGGTACAAATATTAAAAGATCAAAGGGACAATGAATTCAGGGCTAGAGAAGAGAACATGCTAAAGTGGCTGATCATAGATAGGGTCAAGACTGGTTAGAAAGGAAAGTGACACAGGGAAGAAGAAAAAAATCTAAAGGCCAAAGGTCACTCACCAGTTGGGCAAAGAACTGGCATGGAAGGAGTAAAGGAGCGGGGAATGTTGAATGAGAGGAGACTGCGACCAGGATCATAGATTTGGAACCGGAAGAGTGCTTAGGGGCCATCAAGTCCAATCTCTTCATTTTAGAGATGAATAAACGGAGATAAAGAGAAGTTAAATGACTTACTCGGGGTTACAGAGCCAGTAAGTGTTTGAGAGGGGATTGGAACCCGAGTCTTCCTGCCATCAAGTCCAGCATTCTATCTCCTGTTTCACGGTGCCTTGAAAGTGGCGCAGCTTCAAATGATAGTGAAGCCTAGGGAATGACCACCTTATTAGGTGGTTAAAGTAAAACGGAGGGCGAGGTCATAGAAGGGGAAAAGTTGAAGAAAGTCTAAAGATGGAGTGTTGGAGAGGGGCCGTCAGTGTGAGTTACAGCCAGGGAGGACTGGCTAGCAAGACTGGGAACTAGATGCCCAAATCATAACAAACGCTTAGAGGACAATGACAAGCAGGTGAATGACAGCAACAAAGATCAGGAGAGAGTGCGAGAGTCAGATGACATGGACTTCAAAGGAGAGGTCACTGGGTGCCGGTAGCAAGTACTAAGAGTATATTTACATGGAGATGAAAAATAAAGAGTGGCTCAAAAGTCAGTGCCATAATATTAAGTTTTAAGGGTTTCAGCTTGTATTAGGACTTTGGGTACTCTGTGTACATTTTCTGAAATTCTTTATGCCTTCAAAGGTTATCAGTACTGAACTCTTTTTTTTTTTTCTGTTTGAAGTCAAAGGAAACACGGTGTTCTTAAACAAATATTCCAGGGACAGTGGAAACAGTCGGCTCTTAATTCAATAGTACTGCTGGTCAGAGGATCAGGGACCCAGGGCAAGGCTCTTTCCACAATACTATTACTCCTTTTCAGGGTGGTGAGTTGCTGCTGCCATATGCTTGATCACATTTCCAAAAAGAAAGAAATCAAAATAATTATTTTCTTAGTTTTGATATAAAGCTCATGGCAAAGAGCAGAATTTCTGAATGTGGGCCGAGTTTAGATGAAAATCTATTCCCTTCTTGTGCCCCGATGTAGAGGGATGTTTAAGAAGAGGCATTTTAAAAAATCAATTTCTGTTTAAACGCTTAACAAAATGTATGGACCTTAAGTGCAAAGGCTGAAAAGCAAGTCAAATAACCACTGAAAAACAGCCCTTTGTCAAGGCTATTTATTAGGAGGTGCAGCAAGCAGAGTACCTTGAGAGCTTCCTTCAGATAAACAGATGGACACTTCATCATTTCTGTCGTTATCCTCCACTACCTCGGGCCCAGCTTCCTCTCCTGATGCTAGTGCAGACAAAGGGCCCGACTCAGGCTGCTCCGAGAAGTCAGCAGGGCCGCCTCTGGGAGGTGGAACTTCAATCCCCATTAAACGATATTTTCTTCTTCGATTCCCAATCCAAGTCTTTATAAGGGAGATACAATAGAAACTTTTGAACACACATAAACCTCATTAGTTTTGAACATGAAGAGAAAGGAAAGGCTCTGAGTAAAACATGGTGGGTTATTCATTAAAATGAGAAACATAAAAAAGGAAAATACATTGAATAATGAATGACCAGCTCTGTTGGTAGTTCACAAAGTGCTTCCCTCACAGCCATCCTGAGAAGGGTTTTTGTTGTTGTTGTTTTATTGTGAGTCAACGAAGTATAAGCAAAATGACGATATGCTCATTTCAAAACAGCTTAGCTGAAAGATCATATTTATTTAAAACACCCAGAATGCCAAGCAACATGGAGTTCATTACTTTTTTTTTCCCAGAGAAAATAATCCCCCACATCTTTCAAAAGAAAAACAGATTGGTTGGGTTCCCAAAGGAACTGGGTATGTAGTTATAACTACAGCTTATGTCCCATTTCCAATCTTGCTTTGCCTAGGTGAAAACCTGCTTATTGGCTTTCGTCCTCTCCCTAGCAGCTCAGTGCTTCAAGGAGCTCCAAGGCTAGGTTTATTGGCTTGAGAAATAATTTGCATCCCAAGTTCCTCACATAATGTACACGATGCTCATTTCTGTGGCTTGACCAGTCTGGACAAAGTCATTCCACAAAACTCAAGTAGAATTATTGTTTCTTTCTTATTTTTCTCCTCCTTGTAAAGAGATCTCTGAAACAGTACAGAAAACTATCAATGCAATGCAATGATTTCCTGCCCCAATCAGAATACAGTTAAAGAGCTTATGTCGACTAGGTTTGCTGCTGTGCAGGAAAGGCCATCGGTGTGGAGGAAATGGTCTCCAATGTTAGACTGCTTCCAGTTCAAAAATTCTTAGAGATCATCTAAATCTAGCCTCTATGATTTTATAGTTACAGAGACCAGAAGTGGTCAGCACTGAGCCATGTAGTTAATTTCTAATACAACCTGGTCCCCAGGCACCCCATCAAGTCAGGGCCCTTGCTATTCTCCAATCTCAATGCAATGCCTCTTCTATTTGTACCACTTTGGGGACAAAAATAATGCAACATTAAGAAGAGAAACCAAAGACTAAGACCAAGAAGACATATTCGTTTTCATTTTTGCCCAAGTATTTTCCCTTCAAATTCAGGAAATGTAGTCTCTTGAATGTATTCAGTATTCAATACTAAATATACACTCTGAAACACATGGATTGTTTTTGTGAAGTCCCAAGTGAAAATTACCCCGTAGGAAAGAAAAATATTTATGTATATTAATTTTCCTGGCTTTGCTAACTTCTCCCCTAGGAGAAATACTCGTTTAAACAGTAGAATTCCATTTAAATTCCCCATTACATTGTCTCTGTGAAAAAGTACTGTTACACTTCAGAAAACTTAGAAGCTGGAAGTTCTTGCCACAGCCCCATTAAATTGTCACGCGCTTCCTATATTTCCTAACTGAATATTGATGTTTATTAGGCAATAATAAAAAAAAGTTTCCTTTTCTTTCACGGCATGACCCATGGATATCCAAAGAAAACCTTTACCAGGGCCAGAAGGGGAAGATGTGGTCTCTTGAAGAGATTCCCAAGCTTGCTTGGGTCACTCTGGGTGGGGAGGAGCTAAGAGGTAGGAAAGGAGAGCCCGAGATGCTACCCGACTCTATTTTTCTGGGAGTTGTGTATGCATCAGCTGCATACGGACAAAAGGCCAAATGTGCCTTGGAATGAATATTAGGCTTCAGTGTAATTTTTATTACATGCTGGGGCTAAGGTTTCTTCTGCGGAGACACATCTTTCAAATTATAATAGAAGACACAAGGAAAATATGATTTTCTAAACAAATGTAATAAAAGTTGTCTTCTGCAGTATTCACAGGATCACACGCAGGCACCTTAGAGGTCAGCTAGTCTACCATCCCACACAAAGTAAGAATCTCTTCCAAGTCTACAATGAAAAGATCGTCTGCCTTTCTTTAGTCAAATACTGCCAGCGACGGAGGGCTCGCTATTTTGTGAGGCCGCCCATTCCACTGTTGGACAGTTCTAGTAGACGTTTCTTTCTCATAATGAGCCAAGGCACACTTGCCCATATCCACTGCTCCTAGCTTCGCCTTCTGGAGCAATATAAAATAAGCCCACTCCCTATTCCATCTGAGTCTTTCAAGCATTTGAAGATAGCAAATACGTCTTCCTTAACCTCTCCCTTTTCTAGGCCAGACACTCCCAGTTCCTTCAACTATTCTTAGATGAGATGGTTCCCAGATCCCTTGCCATCCCGTATTAAACACAAATCTTGCAGGTTGATTAACTTAAGTGAGTTGTACTGCAGCCCATCGACTCAGTCTCCACCCTCCTCCCCCCTTCTCCCTCTATCATCTGGAAATGGTGGGTAGGCTGCTCGGCCTTTGGAGCTTTTTCCCTAGAGAAAGGAAGAAAGGGAAGAAGTGGGCAAATCACTGCATGTCTCTGGGCCTCCGTTTCCTCAGCTGTAACAGTTAAGGATTAGAACAGATGATCTCTTGGCATCTTTCTGGCTCCTAATCGCTAAAGCCAGATAAGCGAGGTTGTGCATATAACTTTTCAGGAACATAGCTAACTTAAAAACTAAGTAAAGTTGTATTTCAAGTGAATAACCACTTTTCTTTTTAGAGAGATTTCAAATAAATCCTGCTACTCTGCGAGTAAACACCATGCAAAACGATGAAAAACAAATCTGCTTTCCAAGAAGTTTATTTCAATCCAGAAAAATCACTTTGATAGTGTTTTGCCAACATTCAAACATATGCCCATCATTCAAGTGCTTGGGTGCATGAGGGTATATTTGGATACTGATCCACTCTGACCCTGATCCAGATGGGAGAGCTCCTCTACCAAACTACAGGCACCACAAGAGACCTTTGGATACCTTGCATACAGCCCAACAGCTTGCATACAGTTGGTGCTCAATACAGATCTGCTGATAAGAATCAGGCTGTACATTAGAAAGTCCACCAAAGAACCAAACAAAAAGAACACGAGGCCAGGAGAGAAAGGTCCTAAAACTTCTTCCTTAGATCTTTTAGGGAGGCAAAATAGAAAACTAAAGCCCTGCCAATTCTTCTGACCTTCCCAGCGGTCACAAGCCAAAACCCCCAGTGGGGCACTAGTGATTCTTTTTGGTTACCCCAAACTGGAAAAAATCAGCTTAATGTGTCTATGGATAGCTTCTAAGTGCCTACAATGAGCTTAGCACTGTAAAGAACTCAAGAGTATCTTGGGAAGAATGAAATTATTTAGGGTTACAAAGCAGGTCATCTTTGCCCTCTGTTTCTCTTAAAGAGATTCTATGGAGAGCTTTATCACCCCATTTCCTGCAGAAGCCCACTGGGCGCCACATTGTAGGGTAGGCTGTAGGCTCCCTAGCTTGACTGAGGCTCTTGGAGTAGATACAGAAATCAAGTCAGAGGTTGCTTAAGTTCCTCATTCTGGGAGAGAAGGGGTGGGGATTGTGGAGTAAACTCTTTCTCTACTCTGTGTTCTGTCAAGAAGTGCCCCATTAGAGAAAATGGCCACAGGAAGGAGATCTGAGAAGCCCAGAGCTAGGTGAGACTTGAATAAGAACTAGTGGTCACCCACAGCATTTGAGTGAAGATCTCTAGGTGGGGTTGACTCACTACCTCTCCAGGCTGCCCATTCACTTTAGGAACATTCTCATTTTTAGAAAGGTTTTTCCTTAGCTTGATTTGTTTCTTTGCCACTTCTACTCATGATTCTTAGCTCTGTCCTTTGAGGCTAAAACATAACAACCCTAACACTTCTGCGATGTCATGTCCCCTGCTCCCAGATTTTCTCTTATCTGTGCTAGACATTCCAAGTTCCTCCAAGAGATCCTCCTTTGAAATGAAGCTAAGAATTGGAACACTTTCCAATTCCTCATTGTCCTTTAGTGCCCAGAACTGAGTACAAGACTCCAGATGTGGCTGATCAGGGCAGAGTACAGTTAGACTATCATCTCCCCAATTCCTGCATGCTGGGCCTAAGATCACATGAGCTCTCCAGGAGGTCCCATGACATCAGTGATTCATAATAAGTGCAGTCCACTGAAATATCAGAGACCTGTCTTCAGAATAAGTGCCATGTAGCCACCCCAGAGGAGGGAGAATCAAGAACCCTGATTTACCTTTTATTAAATGCCTTTCAAAGGAAGGATTGCTTCTCCTCCTCAACAAGGCTTTCGATGACCATTCCTTTCCACAGCGATTGCTCCTGTAGTTTGTGCCCCTCAATGTATTATGTAAACACTGCCTGGTACTCTGCCATCACCAGAGGGTAACTATATCTCTCCAACTTGATGAAAAATACCGGAGGGGCAAGAACAATATGGTCTGTTCTCTTCTGTGTCATTTGGATCTTAGTCCCAGGCTAAGAACAGAACATGATTCCAAATAGCAGAGAGACCACTCGGCTCAGCTGCAAGGAAATGTGCTGCCCCTCACAGATGTGTTTTATGGGCTATGCCAACCTCATTTCTGCTGCCAGCCCAATAAGAGGGAAAAGGATGACCCTTCAAACCATTTCAAAGTAGTCAAGTGACAAGGCCTCTCCCTGTAGAGGAAGGCAGGAATCCTCCCATTTTTGGTTCCTTCTTCACCCATGGGCAGTCCCTTCCCTAGTGAAAGTCCTCCAGAGTCCCAATGGGACTCCTCTGGCCCTGCTCTTCTTGGAGTTGGAAGAGGCCTCGGTGGCCCTTAGTTCAACCTGAACCTAAACAACATACCTGATGAGTGGTCTACGACATTGTTCACATCTAATCACTTCTATCCCGTAGCCACCTTCTTTGTTCAAGCTTTCGACACCTCTCACCTTGGGTACTGCAATGGCCTCCGGATTGGTGTCCCTACCCTAACCCTTTCCCAACTACACTCCACTGGCCACACAGCTGCCAAGGTGATTCTCCTCACGTACAACACATCTGACCATATCTGTCACCCAGCAACCCCCACGCAATCAACTTCAGTGGTTCTGTATTACCTCTAGAATGCAAGCTAAACAGATTTGTTTAGCTTTTAAGACTCTCACAACCTGGCTTCAACCCATCTTTCGAGCCTCCCTTAATTTTATTCCCCTTCCTCCCAAACTGCACTCTGCAATTCAGTCTTCTCTCTGTTCCTCACACCCAGCCGTCTATCTCCCAGCCTTTGCAGTGGCTGCTTGGAATCGACTCCCTCCTCATTTCTGTTGCTTCATAGAATCTCTCTTTTCCTTCAAGACATGATCCAAATACTACCTTCTACATGAAGCCACTGCCAGTGCCCTTCTTTCCCAAATCACTCAACCCTTTTTCAATCAATCAATCAATCAAACATTTATATATGTATTTGTCTTTCCCATTAGAATGTCAAGTCAAGTAGCATTTCTTAAGTGCCTACTATGTGCAGGCACTGGATAATCACTGAGGACACAAAGGAAAGGGAAAAATTGAGCTTCTTCTCAAAGATCTCACAGTCTAATGGGGAGAGAGATGACATGCAAATAGTTTTGTGCAAACAAGATATAGACAGGATGAATTGGAGATAATCTCAGAGGGAAGGTACAAGTTTTAAGGTGGACTGGAAAAGGCCTCCAGTAGAAGATGGGATTTTAGTTGAGACTTACAGGAAGCCAGGAGGAAGAGGTGAGTAGGTTGAGACATATTAGTTCCTCCTTGAAAACCGATATTATTTCATTCTTTGTATCCGTATCCTCAGCACTCAGCACAATGACTGCACCAAAGCAGGAGGTTAAAAAATACTGACTGATTGATCATCCAATCTTTCCTCAAAAACCTATGCTGCCGAATGGAAAGCTGCCACCTTGTGAGGCAGAGCAGGGCATCTGAAAGAGCACTGGATTGTAAATCAGAGGACCCCAGCTTCAATCCTGACTCTATGTACGGCTATGTGCTTGGGGTGAGTGACTTCAACCCTCTAGACCTCAGTTTCTTCCTCTGCTAAATGGGGAGGATAGCCTACATGCTCTCTGTCTTAAGTTCTATGATCTCTATGTTATAAACCTGTATTTCTTTGGTCACTACTTTTCACAATCCACTTAAGCAGAGGATGAGCATTCTAAACTAGCCAAGTGACCTGCAGCTGGGTGCGCTGTGGAAATGGGGAGTTAGCTGTATTTCTTTCCAACACAGAATTATCTACTCCTTTTCTCCCTTGATACTAGCACCTATGAAATGTTTTCTAGAGGCTACCCTAGTGAGCTATTGCCATGAATCATGACTTTTCCCTTTCTGATTGCACTCCTCTCAAGTTGGAATTCTTTTCTCCTTTTTGCCACCACATTCTACTAAGGGGAGCTGGCATTAGACAGGTGGCTGAGAGGATGCCTTTCGATCTATGACAACCCTCAAAGCACTTTACTCCAGCAGACCGGACTAGGCATCTTCTGCTTTAGCACCTGGGTCCCCACTATTTCCTGTACCTGTGGAAGACCTATGAAATTCCTCCCCTTGATTGGGTACTTCTTACCTGAACTGCCCAAGGGCAATTAACTTCTTCCTGGAATTCCACATCTAGAAAATGGGAGAGTTAGACTAAGTTCCCTTCTAGCTCAAATCTATGGTCCTATGATCTATTAAAAAAGTCTTTCCTTCTTCCTTGGATCTCATATAGCACTTTGTTCTTCAACTCACAAATTCATTTATGGTATAACAGAGCGTAGGATAGTCATTCGTTCTGGTACCTCACCCTCTTATTAGACCAGAAGGGTTATGGGGACCCAGACCCTGTCTTACCTAAACTTTGCATTACCCCTTTGCCCAGCATGGTGTTCTGCACATAGCAGGTGAATGATACCAGCTAGTCAACTAGACTTTATCTTGTTGTTTGTTCTATTCATAGTTGAATAGCCTGAGTGTCCCCAAAGTCTTAGTGTAGTGTTAAGTTTTATGAACTTCTTAAAAGCTTAAATAAGACTTATTTAAGCTTTAATAGCCTCCAACTGTACTAAGACTTTAGTCTTAGACTCATGTCTTTTGGGACATCCAGTTTCATGTGAGAGATAGCATGTTACCGTGTCCCCTTTTAGTTTTTCTATGCTGCCCAGGTCCAAGAATAAAAGTCAAAGGGATCGGCCAGATTAATGAATTGCCCTGGTTGTAATAGCTCCAAATTCAGGAGCCCCTTTGCCTCGAATAAGCAACAGAGGTTGGCTTTATGGCTCCTGCTCCTGCTTCGCTGAGATGGGTTTCTGGCAGCATTTCAAAAGTTAGAGTTCTTCTCTGTCCTGTTTGGCTTCTACCAGCCCTCTTCTTGTCAATTCTCATCTAGATTCTAAGGAATAGAAACACCCCAGCCTTATCCAGGCAGCCCTATTCCCTGCCCCTGCCTGTATCTCAAGGCAAGGGACAGGACAAGGTTGGGAAGTTAAGAGTAGACATGGTGGATGAGCATTGGATCAGCAGAGGATTCGGCTGTGCAACTTCCTATCTTAAGACTTCAGTTTTCTCATCTCTAAAGCGATATGGTTGGATTAGATGGTCTCTAAGGTCCCTTCCAACTCAAAAACTATAACTCTGAGATATTTTTCTTCATTATTGATTTCTCTCTCTGTTTCTCTCCCCAAGTCTTTTTTAAGGAAAAGCTTCTGTGCTTCCTCTAAAGAGCATGTGAGGCACTCTCTTCTAACTACCACTTCTTCGTGGTCTTCTGGGATCACGGTCACCACTGAAATTTTATGTAAACTCCTTGAAAATGGAATGTCAAATGTGGCCTTCGTGGCTAATCAATCTGATCTTTAGTTGGAGGCTTTTATCTTTATATAGTGGGAGAACAAGCCCAAGAGTGCTTTGGAACATGTTCATTCAGTACGTACCATGTGGCATCTATTTCAGGTTGCCTCATGCAACTTTAAAAGGAATCTTTCTAAACTCCCCTTCCACCTCTGTCAAAGAAGGATCACAAGTCTTACCCGCACTATTTCACAGTCAACATTTAATTCTGCAGCAACTGCTTCAATTTTCTCTCTGCAAACAGAGCCCAAGCTTGTCATGCCATTGTCCCAGTATTTCTTGAGGGTGGCTAAATCTCGGTCGCTGAACTGGGTGCGGTCCTGGAGCTGCAAAACAGAATGTTCTCATTAGAAACATGGAATGAAAGGATTGTACCGAGCGGCTGCCCAGGATGAGATGTGCTAGATTATTTGTGCCTGGCCGACCAGGTCAGAGCATCTCTTTGATGTTTAATGGGATCATCTAGCCTTCCTGAGCACATGTGGTGACGGGCTTTGAGCTTCACAGGATTCAGAACTGGAGAGGACCTTAGACGGCCCTGTCCTCCTGCCCCCTTCATTTTACAGATGATGAAACTGAGGCCCACCGGGTTTAAGGGATTGGCCACACAGGTAGTAAGTAACCTGGCTCCGGCCTAGGGCTTCTAATTTCCCAGCAAGGACTCTTTTCAGGACACCATAGTGCCTTGAGAAATAACAATGGAAGTCATTTTTCGAGATGGGGATTTTCCGCAACATTTAACATGATGTGGCTGGGGTCGCATCAGTCAAACCTTTCTAATGGGAGGGCTTTTAAACTAAGCTCATCTCAATCTGCCTTCCATGGGCTTCCTTTCAATGCTCTCATTAAGAACAGGAAAAGTTTGGAAAGAGAATGCCAATGCAGCACTGCCAGAAGAACTCTAATATGGCAGTAGAGACCTTAATGATAAGCCCAGCTTAGGATGTCTAAATCCTTTTCCATCTCATTCCTTCTAACAATGATACAAATTCCTCATACTTAAGAGCGTGGCTTTTGTGAATAAACGAAGGCTTTAGCAATTGTTTTAATTCAATGAGTTCATGAGGCACCCTCGCAAATTGATGGCTGACATAGAGGCTGGGCCACACAAAAGAAAGAAAGAAAGAAAGCGAGAGAGAAAAAAAGAAGGAAGGAAAAAAAGGAAGAAAGGAAAATAGATTCTGAGCAAAAGGATGTGGGTACAAATATTGCCTCTTACTTTCACACATACTCCCTGTGTGACCATGGGGAAAACTACTTGCCCTGCCCGGCCTCAGTTTCCTCAAATGGAAGGGCTGGACTAGATTGCTTCTGAGGTCTGCTGCGGCTCTCCTGTCTAGAATTAAACAGCCTGGCTTCATGTTCTGGCTTCTCCACTTATAACTTGTGCCACTTTAGGAAAATCAATTCCTCTTCCCAGATTCAGATTGCCACCCTCTGTTTCACAGATAAGGAACTGAGAAGTAAAATGATCTGTCCAGTATCACACAGGGATGAGGCAGGACTCGGAAATATTTGTTTGATGACCTACTCACTAGCCCACTGGCTCCTAATTATGCTTTTACAATATCCTAGGTTGACTTCAATTAGCAAAGGGGCAGGGCAGTCATGCTGAAAACCTCAGAGAGGTTATTCCTTCAAGGGAGAAAATACCCTGCCGTGAGAACCATCGGGTTTCCCTCCAGCCTGCTGACCATTGAAAGAGGATGAGTTCTTGGTCCCCGTCCAGGAGCCAAAAAGCTCTCCCTTCTTGCACACAGACAATACAGGAAAACGATCCTGACAGCTAGGATATCTCAACAGGCAAAGGCCAGGTAAGTGAGGGGAGACCACATGCGGTACGCTTTTGAAAGTCTTCTGGGAAGTAAATCTTGTCACTTGGTGGGGGAAAGCACTCTGTAAACTCCAGAGTTCCTACTCAGACAATGAACTTGGATCAAATAGTAATTAATCATTTATCTAGTGCTTTGAGGTTTGCAAAGTGCTTAAAAAATTCATTATCTCAATTGATTCTCCCAACAAGCCTGTGAGGTTGGCACTCGAGAGAGCATCCTCATTTTACAGAGTAGGAAAGCGAGGTTTACAGAGGTTAAGTGACTTGCCCAGGCCCCCACAATCAGGAAGTGTCAGAAGCAGAATCTGAACCCGTGTCCCCTCTGATTCTAGGGCCAGCACTCTCTCACTCCACCACTCCGTCTCTCCAATTAAAGTGGATCTCTTTGTAAGCAATGTACTGCTACAGTTGCTCATAGTAGTCAATATTATCTGCTAAATCTGTTTTCTCCTTGTCCTTGAAAAAAGCTTAATGATTAGTAACATTCATTACAAGTACTAGTACTAAATTACATCTTCCCAATAAGTGAATCAAAATATCCTATCCAACTTTTTCTAATCAAGAGGAGAAACTCTTGAAGTGATTTATAACATAAAAATCTCATTAGGTCCTCGGACCAGACTGATTGCAAAATAGATGGGGAGCTGAGATGTCTCAAAAGAAGAGAGAATGCAAAGAAATTGTAGCAAAGTCCTGGGTATATGCAGATAACCCAGCAAAAATGACCAGACTAAACACTCATATAATTTTCCATTGTCCCGAATGCCCCGATGCAAGCTAATGTGCATTCCTGCCAGTCTGAAAGGAATAATAAACAGAACGCCGAGCACACTCAGCCAATTAATTTGTAATTCATTTAGAGGGCATCCAAAGCCGCCTAGTCCCCTAAATTGAACTAAATAAAAACTGATTTGATTTGCTGGAAATGTGCTGGGGTCTCAACATTAGCAGCACTGAAAGCGACCTATTTTGACAATGCCTGTTAAGTAGAAGCTTATTGGGAAAGACCAATTATTTTTAAAGCTCCTAAGAGCATATTTTAACTAAGAAAATAAATAAGGTAATAAAAATCAATTAGCATTAAAACTTCAAATGCCCCTTTGGAAAAGGAGCTGAGGTTTAAGGGAGAAGGGGGACTTCTCAGAGAGTCCCCAGAAAGGAAATCAGTGACCTCTGTCTTTCACCAGTTGTATGGGATTTGAAAATGCGGACTTCCTGGAGTATACGCTGTCCAAGGTCTAACAAGACATTCTGATGCAACACTGATCAAGCGCCTACTATGTGTGCCTCGTCTCCCCTGGCTAAAGTGAAGGAGATCAGAGAAGTAATTGTCTTCTTAATTTGGTGGCAAGAGCTATTTGGAAATCAAATCAGAGAAAATGAAGGAGTCTGGCCCAAATGACTCGATAACTTTGTTGACATCACTTTGCCCATGCAGACCTGGCCCAACCAAGGGGTAAGAAGATGGAAGCCATGAAATATTTTGGGCCTTTGTACTGGCCATGGAGGCACTCCCACCAATTGAATTCCTGCTTCTGTTTTTTAATAAAGGTTGAGTTGATGGAGCTCTGAATTTGGGGTACAGAGCTGCTGTCCCAGCCTTTCATTCAATTTCCTAAGAGTTTCTCTTAAAGTCATCATTTCTTCACGTGGGGAAATGATGGCATTTAGAGCCCAGAAAGTCAAAAGCTGCATATAAACACAAAGGATGATGTGGGAGAGGACTGCCCCAGAGAGAAAGCCTTCTGAATACCAGTCAAAATTCTGGGATCCGGCCTCTGAGAACATGAACCCAAATCAAACCCCATGAGGGTGTGGAATGTAGTGGAAGGATCACTAGACTTGGCTTTAGGCTCCCCTAGGCCTCAAGATCCTGATCTGGAAAATGGAAGTTAGACTAGACGACCACCAAGGTCCTTTCTAGTTCTCTATGGTCCATGAGAGCCCATAGTCTCATAGTTCATTCTATTAGGCCTAGGAGCAGATGAAAACCTTTAGCAAATTGGGGAAATTGGGAGATAATTCTAAGCTGCATCACTGGATTCAATTATATTGGAATTGAACTGTCTTATCTTTATTTATAAATAACCTTGACATGGGGAGCAGTGGTGGAGAGGTGTCAAGACAGGTTTCAGAAATCTGATCATCAAGAGAGGATAGAAGAGGTAGGAAGAGGTGAAAAATGACTGGTAATTGGATTCTGCTGGATACCCTGTCACAAACAGCTGCAGGCAGCTTGTTTGAATTGGGCCATTGACAGGAAGCTGCTAATTGCCAATCAAAGGCAGCTGAACAAACTAGCATCATCTCACCAGAAAAGACAGGAGGCCCATTATAAATGAGGCCTAGCTTGAGACCCCAGAGGCCTCCTCCCCCATCCCCCCAATCTTGAAAGCTACCAACAAGAATGACAGAGAACTAAGGATCTCACTTCCAGGCAGCATGGAGGGCAAAGGGTACTTTGCAATAAACTGCAGAGTGTGTGCTACGCTTGTGTTTATTCCCATAACAAGTAACAGCCGTGTAGGTACACACATATTTTGTTCTTCCTGGAAGACGAGGCAAAAGGACTGAAGAAATGACTCTCTACTTTCCAGGCTATTGGGGAAAATTAAGTCTTCCAAGAAAGAATGAAAAAAAGTTTTAAAGATAAAACAAAGAAAAGAAGCTGTGTCTGAGAGTGGAAATTTTTGAGAAAATGAAGAAGGGAAATAAGATAAGTCAATGGGCATCAGCAATCCATTTCTGACAGAGCAACTAGCCTGGTGGATCATGGGAATGCTTGGATAGCAACAAAGGATTTGATAAACTCTCCCGGGCCATATTCTCGTGGGAAAAATGGAGAGATGTAGGCTAGCTGACAGTCTAGTTAGGTTTTGAACAGGCTAAATGACTATATCAAAAGAATAGTCAGTAACCTGGGTCAGTGTCAGCATGGAAGGTCTCTAGAAGAGTGCCTCGCGGATCTGTATTTAGCCTGGCGCCATTCAACATTTTGGTCAGTGATTTGGATAAAGGCATAGATGGCATGCTTATCAAATTTGCAGATAATATTCAGTTGGCTATGTTTGCCACTATTTTCTCAAAAGTTTTCTGGTCATACCATGTATACACATAATCTATAGGCACTGTGTACTGTCAACGTGGACTTTTGGATGACTCGGTTTACCCTTACCTTTGAGAAATCCCAGTGCCAAGGACCCCTATTTTGGTTCAATGTTAAGCACCTTTTTGTTTTGGAGGGTTCTCTATTGGATGAAAGTTTTCCTCTCATGAAACCCAGTTTCTTAGTTTGACCTTTGCCTTGGATTTGTTACAGTTTCTTCATACCCTAGTTGCTGGCTGCAAAGAGGTTTACACACTTGTTTGTGATACTTAGTTATCCAGAGGATATAAGGACTCCCAATTTCCTTTCCTTTTTGGAGAAAGCATCTAGTGTGTCTTCTCTCAGGGTGGAGTTGGCATCTAGTACGGTGTCTTCTCTCAGGGCCTTTGGTTTTGTATGGTATTTAACGTTTGACTCTGCGTGGTGATCAAATATTTGAACTTTATCCCTTTTTCCTGATTAAAGAGGGGGTTTTATGATTACTTGATAGTTCTAGTTATTTCCAAGTAAACAGTACAAATATCCCTTTTAGCAGTTTGGGTAAACGAGAGGCCTCAAAGTGTAAGAAGACCTCTCAAGCTGATAATCCCTAACAATTATGCAGAGGTAAAAATATTCCCACCATTATTTAATATGGTATCAATCATAGGAAAGGTTGGGAGTGGGAGAGAGACGGGGGGAGAGACAGAGACAGAGACAGAGACAGAGAGAGACAGAGAGAGAGAGAGAGAGACAGAGAGAGAGAGAGAGAGAGAGAGAGACAGAGAGAGAGAGAGAGAGAGAGCACTAGAAACACACACACACACAGAATACAGTTCATAATACCCTTGATTAAAAGACTCAATAAATCAAAATAGTAATCCTGCTTGAATGCAACAATCTATTTGCTAATATCCCCCCAACACTCTCTAGGGTTCTTCTTCAAATAGAGAAATTTAGCTTTTATCAGTCTCTTTGATTAAGCACGATCCTCAGATCTATGGGTAAAACACATTCACTTTCCTTGACAGAAGAAAGATGAACCTTTCCTGGAGGGCATCCTCCCCACCCCCCAGGCTTAGGATGCTGGGATATGGCAGGTCTTTTGACCTGCATGCAACAAGACTTCTATGAAGGGGGGAATAACTAAAATAGAGGTGGCTGATCAGTAATCCTTGCCAAATAGCGGCGTAGCTTGAAAAGCCAGGCCGAGCCAAAGTACTGCAGTCGAAGGTGTGGCCGCAGCAGAGGACGAGTGGCTATGTTCTATAGCTGGCAGCAGATGGATGCATATTTGCTGTACTGCCCAATTCCGGGAATTCCTCTGTGAAATCCATTTTTCTTTTTCCGAAATGGAAAATGCCACCTGACACAAGATCTATTTCATGCCCTTTAAGACAATTAAAAGTAATTTCTTTGGCTAGAGGGAAATAGATGTACGGTCATCATTAGAGAAAGCATTTCAAAGGCTTTCCCTCCATAAGAAATGGCTGCAGTGCCTCGCACATAGTAGGCAGGCACACTCGTCCATGCACCCACACAAACATACAAAATATGTGCCAAATGAAGTAATCAAAGTACTCTACCAGGGCTTTTCCTAAGCTCAGATTCACAATTGAATGGAGCAATAGATAAGAAAAAATATTAGCGATATACACAAAATTCATTTTCCTCAAACTATTGGTTCTAATAGTACGAATAGTGTAACAATATAATGAAGTTAATTGGGTGTATGACCACTAAAATAAAACCAGACAGATGCAAAATAAATGGACCTTATTAATATCAGAAACAATTCTTAGCTCCGTTATTATACACGGGAGATCTAGGCGTCCCTGTAAACCTACAGGTCTCTCCATTTCCTATTAAATTTTAAAGCATCTGATGGGGGGCAATCCATCTAGCTGAGAGAGGCTGAAGAAGCAGGGTTCATTACATTATCTACGACACTCACAGAGAGATAAACTTGGGCCGTCATTTTTTACAATGATTTTTATAAGCGAGCCATAACTTTTCCTTGTTTTCTTTCCTTCCAAAGTACTTTGTACTTATGAAACATAATGCACCTCCAATATCCTGGTCGGCACAAACCTCTCTCGCCGGGCTGGCTTATTAGAACTAATATAGTCCTCTGGTGATTCTCCTAAAGGAGCATCATAAATCTTCACAATGGAGCCATGCAGGCAAGGTTTCTGGAAGGCTCCGTTCCTTTCTTTCTTTCTTTTAATCAGCAATAAACTCCAGTGCTGAAACGTATATTGCCCAGCTAACATTTCAATGTTTTTGCTCGTCACTCAAGCCCTTTCGATTACTGTTACCTATCTGCTAAAAGACTGTCAGAAAGAATGATGTTAGACAGAAAAGGGGGGGGGGAAGAGAATCCCTTTAACTGACAAGCTGAAGGGGCTGGGCCTGGGGGGGAGGCAGGGGATCCATACTATCATTTCCAGGGATAAAACTACTGCACACAGAACACCAGACTTGTTAAGGAGGCCCCTAGAGTGATCTTCTCATCTCCATTTGGTTCACAGGAACATCAAAGTTTCTCTTCCAAACTTAGCGGGCAACAGTCTAAAAATATTCCAAGAATCGTTGCTCAGTTTTAAGGAAGCAATATCATAAGAAAGAATGGTAAGTGCTCTTCATCCCTCCCCCCACCGCACCCCCATCTTGTTCACCCAACTCTTGATCTTTCCTGGAAGCCAGAGGTGGAAAAAATCAGCTACAGGGGGAATCTGGAGCTGGCCACAAATTGCAGGCTGCTCTGTCCTCCATCGTGGCCTCTGACCAGGTTCAGATGACCTCAGAGGACAATCTCCCCCTTCCCCCAAGTGCTTAGTGGACTGTGTGGAGTAACCTGAACTCTTAAACAGAATAGGCTCTATAGCATGATGGTAATTTGCCTGTAAATATTGTGGAGGTAGAGATGGATGAAGATTCCAGAAGTGAGAGAGATCTTAGAAGCTGCCTAGGTCAACCGCCCCTCAATCTATCTCATTGGTTCTCTTGTACCCTCACTGCATGAATTTACATATCTGCCCAACCTGGAATATGGGCTAGCTTTTAGTTACTGCCACCAGAGGATCAAACAGCCACCAGCATGGAACAAATGGAACAAACAGTTGCAGTTGATTTCCTGGCCAAGGTAAGGTAGAAGATCAGTGCTGCTTGATGAGCATCTCCCTCCCTGGTTTTGTTTTTAATTTTTACCTTCTGTCTTAGGATAGATACGGAAGCATCGATTCCAAGGCAGAAGAGTGAAGGGCTAGGCGATGGAGATTTAAGTGATTTGTCCAAGGTTACACAGCTAGGGAGAGTCTAAGGTCATATTTGAACCCAGGACCTCCTGTCTCCAGGCTTGGTTCTCTATCCAATGAGCCATTTAGCTGCCCCCTCCTTGGTTCTTTTTTAGACAGTATTTGGGGGAGCCAGGGATCCCAGGAAGCATGTCCCAAATTCAAGGCTAGGGCTATGATCCCCTGAAATGGAGAGGCACCTCTTTTGGATATGGGTCCCGGTCAGCAGCACTCAACCCAATTCTACTTGCTCCACCACAGCCTATGAAATGCAAGAAAGCATGGAGCATTACATTTATAATAGAGACCATCGGCATGGTGTAATTTTGAAAAATATACAGCACATACATAGTGTTGTTAGAAGAGAGCGATTGTCTGCATGCCTTGTATCTCTAGACATTTTCAAAAGACAATTGCCATGCTATTTGGGAGTTGAAATGAGGGAAATTCAGTACTAACTAGCCTTGGTGCCACTTTATCTTAAGACACTTTGCTAATCTTAATGTTATCGTGGGGAAAATACAGATGGATTTTCCACGTTTGGTAGCTTGCAGTTGTTTATTTATGTAGTGCTGCATCAGGTCACCAATATACTCTGCTTAATATGTGATATAAAGAAATGCTTAATGAAAATAACTTTCTGCATAACTTTAAATGCGGCAAGAAATCGATGGCCAGCCTTTTGCCGGAGAAGATGTTTTGTCAGCCAGCCAATTAACATTTATTGACTGTCCACTGGGTGCATGGTACGGGATTGTATGGCAGCATTGTTTACAGAAGTCTGCAGGAGAAAAAAATTAAATAACTAAAAAAACAACCCACCAGTCTGCTTTCGGTGTCTTGGAAATTTACTGGAAGACTGAGCATCTGCAACCCCGGTTCCTTCCCCATCACACTGGCTTCTCTTCCATTCTTTTCCCTTTAGCTAAAGCTTTGTTGCAGGCCATTCCTTTTAGGGCTGTCTCTTTAAAATTTCTTCATCTTCTTGTGCTAAAGTCTAACCAATATTTTAAATTGTTTTTGTAAGTTATTAAAATTGGAAAGGCTCAACAGTTTGAATCACAGCCTAGATTTGATGGGATGAGGGGGCAGAAGGGCCCCTACCTGGGAATGGGCAAATATACTCATGAAAATTAGAAATTTGATTTGCAGCAGCTATGAGTCAAGACTAATTTAATTTAATAAAAACTCTATTTAACAGGAAATTACCCTGCCACCCCCACCCCACAACCTGCAGGTGAAAAGGAAAAACTAGATATAATTATTCAGACTACTCTGTATTAACAACATTCATACTTTTGAAAGTGGCTGTGTTAAGGTAACCTATGTCTCATCACCATTCCCCAGTTTTGATTTGCTTTTTCTTTATTGAAAAGATGTCAACTTTAATAACTGTGGCTCATCCACAAATATATTTTTTAATAACATTTCCAGAATGGATAGGAGAAACAAGATCATAAGGCTATGCCAAAGAATTGGGCTTATTCCCTGTAAGAATATGCCAAGCCTCCTCTTTTCAGAAAACACCTCTGAGCCCTCGCGAAGACTGAGAGTGCCCAAACACTTTGGACTGGTACATCAAGGCCGTGGCCCACGTTGGGTCTTTTGGAGAGTGGTGGTGGGAGGAGGTTCAGAATCACCTCTGAAAACACTGGCCACTTAGGCTTGAGCTTGGAAAATCAAAAAGCAGGATGAAAAGATGATTGCTCCAATTAGATAGAGAAACAGATGATCAGAGAAGCTAAGTGACTTTCCCAAGGTCTCATGGCTTATAAGTGTCAGGGTCAGGATCTCATAGTGAACACTCATCTTCAGCCTCCCACGCTGGTATTTTATCTGGAGCTCTGAACCTAACATAGTCTTTCTACTGATCTCTGACCCACCATGAATGGTGGGCTTGAATTTCCCAGATGTCTAAATATACGTAAGTTGAGTGTTTTACAGGAATTCACAGAAGGATGCTACAAACATAGAAGCCCAGTCATTTAATGTGTTCCAGCCTTAGTTCTTTTTGAAAATGGGAGAATATGGCTAAGTGATATTTTTAAAAAATCAAACACCTAAAAACCCAGATTTGCCTGAAATGAAAAAATGAGCTGTCCCAAAGATGCCCAAAACTCCTGAAATAATTTTAAGCAATACTCTTCTTGGTAGGGGAAGGGCTTGAGATTTCGTGATTGTGGAGAACCTCCCAGTGTGGAAAGAGTCTCTTCTGGGTGAAGAGAGGCAATTTCTACATACCATAGCATTAGAGAATTAACTAGGGGGCACTAAGAGGTTAAGTTACTTGCAGAAGTGGGGCTGGAACCTAGGTTTCACCTGATTCTTAAGCTAGCTCTTTAGCCACGATATCAAGCTGCATTTCCATTTTAAGTCATTCCCTTAAAAGGAGAATTTGTACAGCCACAAGACTCCTACCTAAAATGCTCAGTTTTCTAGCTCCCAGTTACTGGCTAGAGTAAACAAATCCATGGCCTGAGAACTTCTCTTCCTTCTTCAACTCCCAGCAGAAGCATTTTGAAAATTTAAGATCTGCTGCAGAATCCCATTGCAGGGACTACTCATACCTCTCTAGCTATCGATCACAGAATCCCAGCATCTCTGAGTTGGAAAGGGCCTAAGAGGCCACCTAGTACAACCTATAACTAAGCAAGGATTCCCTCTATATCATACTTGACAAGTGGTCATTAAACCTTCATTTGAAAGGCTTCTAGTAAGGGTGAACTCACTACCTCCTGAGGCAGCCCATTCCACTTTTGGACAGCTCTAATTGCTAGGAAGTTTTTCTTGACATTAAGCCTAAATTTGAGGCTTTGTATCTGCTACTCATTACTCCTAGTTCTGCCCTCTGAGGCCAAACAGAACAAATCAATTCCCTCTTTCACTTGACTTGAAGACAGCAATCGGGTCTCCTCTAAATCTTTTTTTTTTCCTACAGGCTAAATATCCCTAGTTCCTTCCATCAGTCCTCATATAGCATACTCCCAAAGCCCTTTGCCATCCTGGTTACCCTCTAGCTTCCAGTTGGTACTCCTGATTTTCCAGATGTGGTCTGCTCGGGGCCAAGCACAACAGGATTGTAGTCTCCCTTTCCCTGGCACTGTGCCTCAGTTAATGGCCACCTGAGACCGCGTTAGTTCTTTTGGCCGCCATATTAGTTTGCAGTCCACTAAAGCTCTTAAGTCTTCTTTGAATACATTGCAATCCAGCCACACATACATACAGCTATCGTGTCTGTAGGAGTGATTTTTTTAAACTGAGTATTAAACTATTAAATTAGTCCTATTAAATCCACACAATTGTATTAGTGCCTAATGCACATCTCTTCATTTTACTCACCAGAAAAGCACGAGTGACTTGATTAAAATGCTTTGCTAAAATATGGGTAAATTATATTGAAAGTAGCCTCAAAAGATGTGATCTGCAGCAGGAAACCTGTGCAGTAAATCTCACTTGTTTCTATAAGGAGAGTCTAATGTCAAGGACTTTATCAAAATTCCAATGCAAGCACAGGAGTCAGCAGTTAGAAATGGCTTATCAGTCACCATCTTTACTAACTGTACTGTCTGTCACTTTCCATACCCTTCAAGTCTTTCCTTCTTGGAGATAAAATCTGAGGGCTAGCTGTAAGGGACTATATAAAGATCAATATTCGAAACATCTCATTTTATGAATGAGGAGGCTCGGAGAAGCAAAGTGGCGTGGTTCTAGAGCCAACAAATGGCAGAGCTAAGTCTAGAACCCAGATGTCTCAATTCTGCCCACCCCAATTGCCTTCTTTCTGTCCTGCATGAAAATCCAAAATACACTCAACTCTGCCACATGACAAAATTTAACAACAGATCTTGGCTTTGAGCCAAAATCTAACCAGGCAGACAGGGTAGCTAGGTGGCACAGTGGACAGAGCACTAGGCTGGGAATCAGGAAGACCCGAGTTCAAATTTAGCCTCAGACTGTCACTTAACTTTAGCTGTCACTTAACTCTGCTTATCAAGTCACTTAACTCTGGCTGCCTCAGTTTCCTCATCTATAAAATGAGTTGAAGTAGGAAATGCCAAACCAATCAAGGATCTTTGCCAAGAAAACCTATAAAGGGGTCACAAAGAATTAGACATGATTACACAACTAATCAGGCAGAATTATACCATCTCAAAGGTCAAGACCAACCAGTAACTGGGTAGAAACCACTTCTCCACCACTAACAGGCAGTCACTGAGACTCTACTTGAAGAAGTCCAGGGATGTGAAACTCATTTCCTGAGGCAATATGTTACAATCTGCCCCAGTTCCAATTGTTAGCACATTCTCCTTTAGCTAATTCAGCTAAATATATTTCTCCCCATACCCCTCCCTTGCCGACACCCCCTCCTTACTACTAGTTCTGCCCTGTGGGGCCAAGGAGAACAAGTCTAATCTTGTTTCTGACTAAGAGCCCTACCAATGTCTGAGGACTATGACTGTTATGTCTCCCCTTAAGACCTATTGAGCAGGATTTAGCAGCTCTTAACACTTCTTTTATAATGATCCTCACACTGCTGCTGGCCATTCTCTTCTGCATATGCTGTAGCCTGTTTTGGCCCTTCCTAAAACATAATGCTCAGAACTGAACTACCATACCTCACTAATATCTGAACACTGGGCCTCTCTCTTAATGCAGTCTAAGATCATGGCAGCTTTCTTTTTGACTGCCATGTCACACTGTTGATTTGTATTAAGATGCTAGTCCACTAAGTTCCAGGACTTTTTCCAAGATGGTGTCATTTAGCTATCTTTCCTCCATCCTGGTTTGGAATTTGATCAGTTATCCAGTGTAGGCCTTTACATTAATCTCTATCAAATTCACTGAATTGGATTCATTTTAGCCTGTCAAGATCTTTTTGGATCTTGATTCTATCATCTAACCTAGATTAGCCATTCGTTCTCATTTCAGGTCATTCACAAATTTGATAAGTCATCTATCTATGCCTTTATCCAAGTTGCTGATAAAAATGTTGAAAAATATGGGGCTAAGAACAGAGTCTAGTTCATGTGGTCCTTAACTCATCTTTCAACTATTGGTAAGCAGGAGAAAAGAAACATAAACAACACTGAGAAGGCAGAGAAATTTAAAAACAAAGTCTTGTAGAGACAGTTTGTACTCATTTCATATTCCTCAAAGCACTGAATGAAGTCAGTTTAGTCATCTCACATTCTCTTCCACAAACATTTCAAAAATCAATCTGATCTAACTATATTTGCTCTTTCTTTGATGATGTCATTACATAGGGGTCATATCTCTGTTGGGCCAATAATTCTGTTCTGGGCTCTTGAAGCTGCTTGTTTGGCTCTAGAGAATTGAAGGAAGGAAGGAAGTTATTCAAAAGTGCTTCTGGGAATGGCTAAATATCCATAGACCCACACAACCATAGGCCATTCTGTGGGAAATTGCTTTGTTATAGTGAATCTGTGTTCTACTGGTATTCATTTGAATTGAACGTTCCCTGTACTGATTTTAATTATTCTTTGAATGTTTCATAGAACTCACTTGTGAATCCATCTGGTCCTGGGGATTTTTTTCTTAGGGAGTTCTTTAATGGCTTGTTCAATTTCTTTTTCTGATATGAGATTATTTAAGTATTCTATTTCTTTTTCTGTTAATCTAGGCAATTCATATTTTTGTAAATATTCATCCATATCACCTAGATCTCCATATAATTGAGCAAAATAGTTTTTTTTTTAAAATTTTAAACCCTTAACTTCTGTGTATTGACTTATAGGTGGAAGTGTGGTAAGGGTATTCAATGGGGGTCAAGTTACTTGCCCAGGGTCACACAGCTGGGAAGTGTCTGAGGCCGGATTTGAACCTAGGACCTCCCGTCTCTAGGCCTGACTCTCAATCCACTGAGCTACCCAGCTGCCCCCTGCAAAATAGTTTTTAATGATTGCCTTAATTCCTCTTCATTAGAGGTGAGATCTCCCTTTTCATCTATGATACTGTTGATTTGTTTTTCTTCTTTCCTTTTTTATTAGATTGACCAGTACTTTGTCTATTTTATTTGCTTTTTTTCAAAGTACCAGCTTCTAGTCTTATTTATTAATTCAATAGTTCTTTTACTTTTGATTTTATTAATTTCTCCTTTAATTTTTATGATCTCTAATTTAGTTTTCATCTGGGGATTTTTAATTTGTTCACTTTCTAGTTTTTTTAATTTGCATGCCCAATTCATTGACCCCTGCCCTCCCTAATTTGTTAATATATGCATTCAAGGATATAAATTTCCCCCTGAGTACTGCTTTGGCTGCATCCCATAAATTTTGATAGGATGTCTCATTATTGCCATTCTCTTCAATGAAATTATTAATTGTTTCTATGATTTGTTCTTCAACTAACCAATTTTAGAGAATTATATTATTTCATTTCCAATTAATTTTTGATTTTCCTCTCCATGTACCCTTACTAATTCTGTACTGATTTTAAGTTGGGAACATGGGTGAAGAAGATGCAAAGTCAACTGTACAACTTTCCAATACTTCTTGCTGCAAAAATCATTCTAAAAAGAAAAAAAAAGTTTGTAAAGCACCAAGAATTATGAGATCATGGAACATCAGTGCTATGATGGACTTTGAACTTCAACTAGGACACCTCTCTTGTTTTGTTAATGTTATGTGACTAGCTTGAAATCAACCAGAAGGTGAGAGAGCTAGGTATAGAACTCATTTCTCCTAACCCCAAATCTCCTCTATGCTGCCTCCTTTTGAATTTTGACCTGAAATGTCTTTTCTTGTCAAAGACTATTGAATGCAAGGCACTTCAGTGCTCCAGAGTACCTTGATTCCTCTGTCAACAAAGATACAAATATACCTAAAGTACATTTCTCTTTGTAAAGGAAAAATATCAACACAGGGGCAGCTCTTTGCTGTGTGTGCTGCTCAATTCTTTCCTTGGCACCTCAATCTTATGACTATATTGGCTAGAACTAGATGTACTTTGACCTTCAACAGATCTTTTATTTGCAACTGTAGATTGGGAACTGTGTTTTCTTCATATTAAAAAATGAATCAAAAGATTAATTGATTTTATAAATCTCATATTTCAAATGTCCATTTTCTTCTGCTTCCAAGGTAGTCTGCTGAAATATCATTGAAAAAGATGAGCTTTGAGAAAACAATCACCAAACTGCAATACCTAATAAATTTCTTACCTCAAGTAGAGAAAAAACATGGGCATGCAGCCAAATCCCATGTCCAAACTGCGCCTATAAATATAGGCTTCTGCTTTCTTTGCCCATGCAACTCACTTTGAAACCAATGTCAGATTATTCATAACCAATGCACCATCCAAACAGGGCCAACCTGCTGCAGAGGGTGATTCCAAGAGAAACAAATATCAAACTTTGGTGGTGGTAAGCATCGTTCTCCTTATACACACCCAAATGGCCCTAGTCACTGGTTTACCCTTGCTTGGCCAAGCAAGAAGTTAGATCGTTTCAAGGTAACAACCACAAAGGTGAACATTTCGCTATCATTTTAAAGTTTGCAGTGCATTTTAAGTCCATGACCTCACTTGAACCTCACAACTCCCCTGTAAGGTGGGTGCTATGGCTATTCCACCATATGACAGCTGAGGAAACTGAGGCTCAGAAGGAATAACTGTTTTGCTTGTGATCCCCACAGGCATAGAGCTTTTGGTGGCAGCAGTGAGATGCAAAATCCCCATCTTCCTGATTTTGAACCCAACACTCTATCCCCACCCCAGTAAACTGCTTCTAGTTTTGGCTTTGCTTTTGAAACTAACCCAATTTCAATTTTATGTGTAATTTAATAATTATACCAAAATTAATAACAAGTAAGAGTGAACAAAGAGGTCCAAAATAATCCTTTCTTGCATCCTCATATTTTCATAGGAGATTTACAGTATTATTGCAGCCTGGAGATTTATGGTCCCAACTCAGCATGGCTTCCTTCCTGTATTTGCCAAATTGTACTAATGCCCATAACATTGAGTGCAAATGAAACTAAGGAAGAATAAACACTCAAACTGATTTTTAAAGGTATTTATTTAACAGCTTATTTCCCAAAAGTATTTTTATAATTATTTTAAAAAGGAAAATAAACTTATAGGTTCAAAGGGTTAGCTTAATGATACACTAACATGCCTCCCCCTTCCCACTCATTCCTTGAACACAACTCCTTATATTTTCTTTGTTTGAAAACTGTTTCATGTTCCAAAGAGTGGTTATTACCCTTTCACTAGGTTTCTTAGATACCCTCAGATGACGTAGGCCTCTTAGTAGCAGAATGGGATACATGCTGTGATGTACCTCAGGCAACACTTTAGGATTTGGGAAAGCTTTACCTTTGGTGGAAAGGTTCTCTCAAGATTTTAACCATGCAAAATGTAATTTTAAGGGCTCTAAGAACTTTGTGTATGCAGAGGAGAACAAGAGGAAATTGAGGAGGATCTGAACCAAAGGACAAATAAATTTGGTTGGCTTTCCAAATGGAGTGTCTTAACAAAAAGGAAAAAGGAGTCCATTCATTGGGCAAAGTTAGCCTTCACTGTACAAAGCCAATTGCTGACTTTCTGAAGTAGGGTTCCCACCAAGTAGAACAAGTGCCCCTAGGGATCCTGTGGGCCCTAGCAAGCTGACAGATCTCTAAGCCAGGTGCCAATGCCACATACATGAGATTTGCTCTTGGAATTTCAGGCATTTTCCAACTCTTCTCCCCCTACTCAATTCATCTCAATGTTATTTCCATTCTACTGAATTAGATAAGCCATAATTTGAGTACTCACAAGAAAGTTTAGGGATACCAATACAAAAGACAACCAGTCCTGAGGACACATGAAACCTGGTCCTCTTAATTGGATGATATTGAAAGGCTGCACAGCAAGGTAAAAAAACAGTTCAGGTAAATTTAATAAGGACACCCAAACCTATTGCCATCTTTTGACCCAAACATACGGGTAGAAGCCAGCTTGCATTAATGGCCACCACTCCAAAGCTCAGCTTTCCATAATGAGCCCGTTTTCGGGCCACAGCCAATATTCTCGTGCTGCTTTGATGATATGGGTGTAACAAATTTGATTAACTAAGAACTCTTCATTGCCAGATGTGCTCACAAGTCACTGTCCATTTAGCAGTCGATCTATTTAACGGAGGGCTTCCTTTTGGTATGGTGCTTACATACAGAAATTATATGCAAACACAACACATGATACCAGCTTCTTAATAAAGCTCAACATGTTGGGGTGGGGTTTGGTGGAGGGGGGCCAGGTTCTATTGTTTAACAATGCTTCCAGGAAAAACTAGAGAGCTACAGGCATGAAAGTTAGTGCTTCTGTGGTGCTCTCATCCTCAAGACTCAATCTTCAGTGCAAACATCTGGGTTGGTCTCAGAAAGAGGTTGGACAAAAAGCATACAGACATGGAATGAAGTGGTTAGTAGAGAGGGTCAGAATAAAGAGAGGCAGAGACAGGGATATTAGTTAACTTAGATTATTTGGAGAACAGAAGCTGGTGGGGAGAAGAAAGGTGGAGAGAAGTGATTGAGGGTAATTCGACTTGGAATGAATATGAGAGGAATGAGGGCCAGAGAGAAGAGAGCATAAAGGCACAGAGTCTACACAGAAGTGAGGGGGAGTGAGGCCAGTAGCCCTATCAACCATTCTCAATCTCTGCAATACTGATTGCGAATGTTTCTAGAACCTGATTGCTGAAAACCAGAATAGGGGAAAAAAGATGAGCATAACATGAGGGCCCCTCCGAACATTCAAACACAACATGACAAGAGAAACTATTTAACAAAGATTAAAAATTCCCTCTAATTTTGGTCCCAATCAAGATTCAATTGTTAAGCCCAATTAGCTGGCACCAATCAGACCCAAGAAAACTTACCAATTATAGTTTATGAAAATGATCTTCCAGCTGTAACAACCTGTTGTAAGAATTTCTTAGGTGCGCTGATTGCACTATTTTTGAAAGGTTACCTTTACTTGGTGGTATTTGTAAACATTGTGTAAATATTACTTGAAAATATAGCCTCTGAGATAAAACAGTTTTCATGAGGTTCTGTATTCCCAGCATGACAAAAGCAGGACAGTTTTCTACATGGCATTCCTAACAACAATAAGGAAGGTAAGACCCGCTTGCTGCTTTATATAAAAATTTACTTACTGCTCTTTTTCTAGAACACCCTGTAATCCAAGGCACAGTAAGGTTTCCTGAAATCTGTGGAAACAACAAATGGAGTCTCGGTCAGGTAGACATTGACATGGGAAGGAGGTAGATCAACATGAAAGAGATGGGTCTATTTCCAGAGCACATCCCTTACGACAACCAAAGTGATTCCTTAGTTTACCCCCAACATATCTAAATTAGGGCCTTCATTTCAGGAGGGGCAGTAACAAAGTTCCCCTAGAAATTTAAGAACGTTTTCAGGACAATGCACTGTGGGACTGTTTGGGCATCTGGGGCAAACAATCTGGTTTGGTTTTAAATCCGTACACAATAAAGTCATTAAAAACAAAAGCAAAAATATAGCATAAACTATAGACATGTGCTCCATGGCATCGAGATGACCTCAGTTTATCTTTCAAAATCATCACTGGGCTAACTCTACTCAAGTACTTTTCCCAAATATTCTTGGAAATGAAATTGTACTCAAACAATAAAAATATCTGCAAGTCCCCTCTCCCATCCTTTTACCAAAAAAAAAGGCAGAAAAAGATTATTATCCAGATGGTTACAGTTGGTAGAAGTTTACTCTTCTGGGGAATCATATACTCCCTTTTTCAGAGTTTCATTAACTTAAAGAAAGTTTCAACTCCAGAAAAGACCTCTGAATAGAGTAAAGGGGGAAGGGAAATATGAGTCAGAGGCATAACTCTTCAGTGTCAAATTTCTGCAGAGAAGAACACTTCTCTAAAAGACCTGTCGAATTCGGGTGCTCAATGCTGATAAAGAGGTTTTAGATAATACCATCACCTTACTCTTACAGAGGGCTTTCAGAGAGCTCAGACCACTTCAAATTTCTGCAAATGAATTGCAATCATTTCCCATGAATGCAAAGAGACCCTGAGCTTTAATTACAGAGGATTCATCTGACCCATTATGATGGCTGAGGACGAATTTCTCAACCCACTCTCAACTGGCCCCGCAGACCTACAGAAAAGATACTGAATGGAAGTAGCAGAATCCCATTAGATAGGATAATAGTCCAACTCTGAATAGAATTTACCAATGCATCCCACCACAGTCACCTGGGAAGTGGGGGAAGGGGGAAGCCAGCCCCAGGGAATGTAGGCAAGTGAGTATGGAAGGATGGAGAATACCCACTAGGTGCCAGGCAGTGGCAGGATGCAGTGAAAGGCATAACGAATAAACCAAAAAAAAAAAAACCCAACAACTGAGAGAAGTTAAGGGTGAAAGTGCTCTACTGGGGAACAGCCCCAGTTACATAACAGCCCCAGGACAACCTCTGGCTCCAAGCACCTTAGGGTGCCTCAGGTACACCATCACAAGCCGAACCAACAGAGGTTTGGATTTCTCTTGGCCAGGCAGAGCCAGAACCAAACTTTTCTCTGCAGTTGAGAGAGCTGTCTATCAGGAAAAGCCATTCTTTTTGATAAATTCTACTCAGGGCTGGTCCATTATATCTCCCGACAAGAAAACTGCCTCTTGGAGATGTGAGAGAGTGCCTGTGTGCGATAATTCAAACACTGGGAAAAAACCATTACAGTGGCTGTGCTACTAGAACTGTGATTTGTCTTTAAGATAATAACGGGCAAATCACATTAGGCTACTCAGCAGCCATTCATTCCACAAACTGTGAAGTGCTTGCCATGGCAAAATACTGGGCTGACACTAAGGGAGACACTCGGTTTAGTTAAGACGTGCTCACTTTCAGGGAGTTTACAGCATATCAGGAGGACATGACCCCCAGGCCTAACTCTAATACAGAATGTGACATGCTAGGATATTGGAGAGCTGCAGACCAGAGTACCACATCAGAGGGCATCAAGAAGAGCTTCATGGAAGAGGTGGCCTCCCAGCAGCATTTTAAAGCCTAGACAGGAGCTCAAGAGAAGTAGAAAAGAGGAAGAAAGCATATTCCAGTCATAGGGAAGAGTATGAACAAAGTGAGAGAGAAAGGAGAGCAAAGGGTACTGGGAGGTGGGGAAGAGTCGTTGCCCAGTCAGTTCAGTATATATAGGGGAGTAGTCTGAGACAAGGCTGGAAAGGGAAGTGAAAAACCAATAGATTTTCCTATTTCACCAATAGGTATAATGCCTTGAACATCAAGCAAAGAAGTTTGAACTTGACTCAGTAGGCAACAGAGTCAATGGATATCTGTGGGAAGGGCCATAAGAGCAGATCTCTGATTCAAAAAGGTTATTCTGGTGGCATATGAAGGATGGGGTGAAGGACTGAGAAAATAGAGGGAGGAAGATTTGTAAAGAGGCTATACCAGTCATTCAAGCCGGTTGGAATACGGGAGGAGATGGATGGGAGATATATTGCAGGGGGAGAATCAACTGGACTTGATAAGTGACTTAACAGAAGAGGTAAGGGTGAGGCTGGGAAACCTGCCTACAAGTACTCTATCATGCACTGCCATGGGATGTCCCCAATTCTTAGCCAGTTTGTATATGTGCTCAGTAAAGCTAGCTAACTAGAACACAAGGCAAAAGCAATCACAATCAATCAATAAGCATTTGCTAAGTGTCTACTATGTGCCGGGTGCTATGCTAAAAAGTGGAAAGTAGAAAGGAAGTTTGCTGAAAGAAAAGCGGCTCATATCCAGCATTCCAGAGCTACAGGGAAAGATTGGGGTTTTCAACAATTGTGGATTATCTGTACAATTGCTCCCTTCTCTTGGTGAGGCTAATTGAGAGTTTGCCATACATAATTGCTACTTAAAATACGTAAAACTAAATGAACTGCAAAAAAACAATAACTACTGCAAGATTATACTTGAAATAAGCAAAGGCACGTATATAATAAACTTGGTAATTGAATTTATATAAACAGTGACAGGGCCCATCTGTGGCAATAAAATGTGTTTTAGTGTTAAAATCAATTATGTATGGCCACGAAAACGGGCTACTCCCAGGAGCGCCGGTCACTTCCAATGTCCCGCAATTGTAAAAAATACAAATAATAATTCCAAGTGAAGAAGTTTGGGCAGAATTCAATTCTCCTTTTTATAAAGCGGTCTACCAAGAGTTATCACGTAAACAACTGTCAAATTCAACTAACCTTGGCTTCAGTCACCCAACAAGCATTTAATATGCATTCACTATACACCAGACACTGTGCTAAATGCTGGGGATACAAAAAAAGGGCAAAAATCTCTTGCCACCAAAGAGCTCATATCCTAATGGGGGAGACAACATGCAAACAACTATGCACATTCAAGATATACACGGGGTAGGTGGGCAGCTAGGTGGCTCGGTGGATAGAGAGCCAGGCCAAGAGATGGGAGGTCCTGGATTCAAATTGGCCTCAGACACTTCCTCAATGTGTGACCCTGGGCAAGTCACTTAACCTCTGTTGCCTAGCCCTCAGCACTCTTCAGTCTTGGAACTGATTCTAAAACAGAAGGTAAAAAATAAAATAAAACAAATAAAAACAAACAAACAAACAAATAAATAAATAAAGCAGAAGATAAGGATTAAGGGAAAAAGATATATACAGAGGATAAGACACATAGTGGTAGAGTGTGTATGTGTGTATAATAAGTATGAAAAGGGACTTAAAGAAGGAAGGATATAAGCTTAGTCTTGAAGGAGGTGGCCAGGAAAGCCAGGAGGCAGGGGTGAGGAGAGAGCTTTCCAGGCAAAGGGGACAATCGGTGGAAAGGCATGGAGCCAGGAGAAGGAAAAACCAGAATTGCTTGATGTTGGGCACACAGTAAGTACTATGTAAGTGTTAGTTATTATTATCATTATTACTACTATGATTATTATTTTTAAAGTAGAAGGGAGGAAAGTGTAAGAAGACTGCAAAGGCAAGATAGAACCAGATTTGGTTAAAAAAAAACAAAGAAAAGATTTTTCCATTTGATGCTACAGGTAACAGGGAGCCACTGAACCTTATTGAACAGGGTGATGATGCAGTCAGACCTGCGCTTTAATGAAGACCACTCGGGCAGTTGAATGGAGGACGGGCTGGAGTAAGGAGAGACGAAGCAAGGAGAGCAGCCAGAAAGCTACTGCAATTGCCCAGGCGTTAGCCGTGACGGTGCTGGCTATGTGAGAAGAGAAAAGGGGAAGTAAATGAGAGATATTCAAAAGGTAGAAATGACAGGATTTTACCAAGAGAGTGAGTGGATTGCTTATGTGGGGTAAGAGTAAGGGGTCGTACACTGAAGTTGTAAGCCTGGGTGCCTACAAAAGTTGGTGGTGCCTTCAAAAGTTATAGCAAAGTAGGGCAACTAGGTGGCTTGGTGGATTGAGAGCCAGGCCTAGAGTTGGAAGGCCCAAGATTCAAATCTGACCTCAGACACTTCTTAGCTGGGTGACCTTGGGCAAGTCACTTAACCCCCATTGCCTAGCCCTTACTGCTCTTCTGCCTTGGAACCAATACACGGAATTGATTCTAAGACAGAAGGGAAGGATTTGAGAAAAAAAAAGTTATAGGAAAGTTTGGAGGACTAATGAGTTTGGGGGTGAGGGGGAAAGTCAATGAGTTCTGTTTTAGACCTGTCAAATTTGAGATGTCTATAGTACGTTCAGTTCTCGATATTCAACAACTTAACTGGTGGTATGAGTCTGGAAGTCAAGAGAGACGTTAGGGCTAGATAAATAGATGTGAATATCATCTAACAAGAAGTGATAAAGGAACCTATGAAACCTAATGAGATCATCAAGTAAGATGGTATAAAGGGAAAAGAAAAGACGACCCTGGTCAGAGCCTGGGGGGACGCCCAAGTCATTTCTGTATTTCCATAAATTTGTGGTACACAGAAGACAGTAGTCAAGCAGAGGAGACAAGTTTTCAAACTGTTCTGAGCCAAACTATCCCTCAACTGCATAGCCCCAAAGCCTAGAAGTTTCCCTTCTCCACAGTCAATCATCTTGGGAGGCTATACATATATTCCAGCAAGAGGGCCATCCGTCCAAATCTTTTGGGTCACTTCCTTCTGGAACAGTGTTCACAGCCACATGCACACCCACGCATCAGTGTAACAATTTCATAGTCACTTAGCACCTTGGTGTTAAACTGTGTTGCTCTGCTTGGACATATTATTCATTCATCTTGGCTATAAATGGTTTTTTGGCAATTTTCAAAGTCCAAATTGACCCTCAAAAGGCAAGAAGACCATCAAAGGGACTTAGAGCATCCACAAGAATGGGTCACCCACTCATGCCAGTTCCAAACGAGAAACATTAATCATCTGCCATGCTAGTGAAATGTAAGCTCCCTGAAGACAGGGACTACGTCACTTTAAAAAAATCTCTGTATATACATCTTCTAGCAGAGTGTCTTATAATGTGGGGTCAATGTTTGTTGAATGAATGGCTATCTGGCGTGTGTATTCTCACTCCAAACCGACTTCTTTGAAGGGGGACAGTGCCTAATTTGGATGTCTACAGTTTGGTGTGCTTAGCTACTGGTCATACTACTTTAACAGGCAGATTTCAGAGGACCAGGAAAAGCACTCCTTTGATCTTAAGAATTCCCCAGGTGAAAAGGCAATTCTGTACATGGGCTGACTACCTCATTTTAATATTTCAGGGCCATTTACAGAGAGCGGGGCGGGCTACCTGAAATAGCCTCTGCATTACGTGAGGTATAAAAGTGGATACTTTATTAAGTTCTGTTTCATTCAAATGAATTTGATTAACTAAAGCAATCAGCAAGATTCAACTAACATCCAACCAGGTAGCTGCTCACTGACTTTCTGCAATAAGAGATTCATAAATCAAAGCTTCACCTCTCTGTCAGCAGCAGCTTTGGCATGAGCCGGGTATTAAAATGTATCAATCACTCAAGTTTAATCTGCAGGGTTTCCTAAGCTTCTCAGAAGTGGTGTTTTTCAATCCTTAGGTTAATGAAAGAAAATGTTAATACACTGTATGGCACAGCGCTGGCTGCTGAGCATACAGTAGGCACTCAATAAATGAGGGAGGGATTGACTGACTTCATGGCATGCCCCTGTAGTATCCATCAGCCATCATGTGCTGCAATTCAACAGAGGGCCAAGAGAGGACACCATGCAAGAGATGAGGATCCCAAGGGAGGGAAAAGGGCCTGCTCCAGACTGGGAGCCACGAGTCTTGGTGGACAGAGGAGAAAGGCCCCTTGGGACATTTAAAAACTATAGTTGTCTCTCTTCCCCTCATTTAGTCTTTTGGAAACGAGACTTAAATAAAACAACCCAACAACAAATAATACTTTCAATGCCACAGCCTCTGGCTAAACAACTCACACAGTTTTAAAGCACATTAATTTTTCTCCTGTTCAGTGATCTGAAACTCGTGCCTGGGAAAGTTTAGCAGCCCTGAAAGCCCTGGCAACTGACAACTAAGCTGCTTTGCAGTTTTTTTCCACATGATTTTAGCAGCTGACCTTTTACAAACCACAAGAGATAGAGATCAGGTAAATTGGAATTCCATGCTGTTTCCAATGGGATTCTAAAAGAACAATACACAATATACAAACCTCATTTTAGCAGCAGCTGCTAAAAATAATGGCAAAATTAAAGGGGAACTCAACAATGCTCCATTCAGAGAGAGTTTATCTCCCTATGCATTGGTGTGAGGGGTGGGAAAAAAAAGGCTAGAAGAACTTGGAAAAGCAGTCCTTCCTTAATGCGGGCTATTTTCTCAAATATTCTTATAGAAACAAATATGGCTACACTTGGTTTTCATTTTTCAAAACGTACTGGTCAAACCTCAACTGCTGAGTTACAAGAATTTCTTTTATTTTTTCTTTTCTTTCTTTTTCTTTTTTATTATGTTATATATATATACACTTATATATATATAATAATTTATTTATTATCAATTATAAATCAATAAGAGGGCCATCTAGCATCTTGCCATGGTCGCTGCTCCCTCCAGGAAGCACAGCACCCATTTGTTTTACCTAGCTTTCCCTCTGGTACCCAAAGCTGGAATTTAAACAGATTCAACGACAACAATGACGACGACGACGACGACAGAACAAAACACGCCTGGCTGCTGTCCTAAACCTAAACTGCCTGGCAAATTCACACTGTGATTTCCTCTTTAGAGGAATAAAAACAAATAAGGATCAAAACCAGGTTTGTTTTAAGACTTAAATGTCTCCGCAATTTTAGCAGGTATTTTAGCACCAAAAGCAAGGGAAAGGGGAGAGTTATGCTATCCAATGTAGGCAGAAGCATCTACCACTTCTTTCTTCCTCTTCCTGTCTCCTCCAAAGCATCATTCTGAAACCTGGTCCAAACAGTGATCTCCTATGTATATGTCTCTGGGGCCGCTTCCTTTAATTCTCATCAAATTAGCCAAATAATCTCTTCTTCAAGTGAGTTCTAATCAAGCCTTCAGAGCTGGATAGCAGCCCGAAAGGGATCGGCCAGGGGCAAAGCTGAAACTATGATAGGGGAAGAAAGAAAGGCACACATCTCCTCTTCCACGTGGGCACAGGGGAGCATATCCCAATAAATATGATACCCAATATCCCCAAAGTCAGCACAGTTTTAAGCTCAAAGCTATTAAAGCTTACAAAGTGCCCTGATGTTGGGGACCCCCTTTATCACTGGCATATTAGCACAAAGGTTATGGAAACAGAAATGGCAAGTATGAGCAAGTCGGGTTATGGTCTCAGTGACAGCTTCTGTATTGGTGATGTGCATAGCCAGATGTGAGATGTAGGTGCATACCTGGGGAAGTGTGACGAGAAAAGGAAGTGGGCCTCTACAAAAGAGGGGCAGCTAGAGCGGCAGACTGTTGTCCAGGCAACATTGGAAGAAGACTTGGTCCTCTAGAGCAAAGGTGAAAGATGAAAATGCAATTGGGAACTAAATAACAGCTAACATTTATATAGCACCTACTATGTGTCAGGCACTGTACTAGGTGCTTTATAAATATTATCTCATTAGATCCTCACAACAACCTTGGTAGGTAGGGGCTATTTTATTTAATAGATGAGGAAATGGAGGTAAACAGAGGTCACGTGACTTGCCCAGGGTCACACAGCGAATAAGTATTGGAGGCTGGATTTGAACACAGGTCTTCTTGATTCTAGGCCCAGCGTTCTATGCATTGTGCCACCTAGCTGCCACAAAACAAAATATAAAGGTTTTCCAAGCCAATCTGCAGCCTGCAGAGAATATGTATGGTTTCCGATTTGAATTTGACACCACTGCTCCAGAGTGTTGGGTAAATCTAAAGGGGACTTACTGGAAAACCTGCATGAGAATCACATTGGACAAGAAGGTACGGAGGAAGGAGGGTGGGAACTGTGTGATCTGGTCCAGCAGAGAGAACACACTCACTGATGAGAAACGAGGCCCTTCAAAGGCCCAAAGCACAGCAAGAAATAACTTTTCAGTTGTCTTTGACCACCTGAAATGAAGGAAGATGGATTAACAAGATGTACTTAAGTCCCCCAATACTGGAGACAGTAGGAGCTGCCTACCAAGGCACTGTCACTAATAAGGATGCTTTGTGTTTATAAAGTGCCTTTTAGAGAGACTCAAAGTGCTTTTCTTCCATTAGCTCATAAGATCTAATGAAATCCCTGAGATAGGAATGCAGTAAGTACAAAGCCAAAATAAGAATAGCAATAATAAATCTTGAATTTATATAGCACCTTGCCTACAAAAGCTCTAAGCTCTTCACATAGATGGTCATTAATTATTCATCTTTAATCAGCACAGTAAGCCTATGTATGATATACAGATGGTTTGACATTGAAGAGAACTGCACAGTGAGTGAAACTCCAGGGGCCAATGTGATTGCAGATCTCCCCCCAAAGGAGTGAACCCAGCCTAAGGAAAATCTAAGGTGTCTCCAATATGGAACACCCCTAGCCAAGGCACCCTGTCAAAAGAGCTGGTTCCGAGGCCTGCTTGGAATCTGAAGTTGGCAGTGGGGCCAAGATGGATGTACCACCAATCTCTCTGGTCCGCCCCCGCCCCCCACCCCGATGTCTTACGACGTGCATCCAGCAGGGTGCATGGGAAAGAATGGTAGACCTGGAAGCAGGAAGGACTTGGGAGTGAATCCCATCATAAAGGCGGACTATCGCTGGGACCCCAGCGCCTCTCAGTTTCCTCATTTGTAAAACGGAGGTAATAATGAATAGAGTACTTACCTCGGGATTGATGAGAGACTCAAATGAGATAACATATGTCTCCCATGAAGAGTTGAGTGTTATGTATGCTCAGATATGATTCAATCTTTTTAAAGGAGGGCAGGAAGAAAAGTGTGGTGCTGGATGGCTTGAACTACACAGCTGATGCAACCAACATGGAACTGGCATGCAGCCATCTACCCATCCACACATGGGACAAACATTTAAAAGTGCCATCTGTGTGCAAAGCACTGTGTTCTGGGAACAATGGCAGAACCAGGAGATACACCTACAGCTCCCAGAAGTGTCTTGCCTTCAGTAAGCACTTGGTACCTATTTACAATTATATTAGCTGTTGTGCAGCAGAAAGGTACTTGGCACCTTCCTCATCAGATTTCATAGAATTTAGAATTAGAAGGGAATTTAGAGATCATCCAGCTCAGCCATCTCATTCCCAATAAAGCTCAAACTCTCCTGGGGGGAAAGGTGGGGAGACATGCTGGGCTATGAGTTTTAGTTTCTCATATATAAACACTGAAGAAGAAGAGGGATGGAGCCGCTTTTGTTCACTAGGACTGGGAGAGGGCAGCCTGACTTTACAGCACAGGTATGAATGGCCTGAAATCATCTACGGTACAGATAGGCCTCAAGTCCAGGAGTCATGCCCACCCAGCAGGGAGAAGCGATCCCAAAGGAGCTTCGCAGCAGGGAGAGAGCAAGAAGATTTCTGACTCATAGAAAGACATGGCCCATTACTCAATCTCAAAGAACACCAGAGATGTAGCTAATTAGCAAATGAACTAATGAAGTAGCAGGGGAAAAAAAGCTCAATTTTGTGCCTAGGTATTTCTTTAATTTGTATAATTTCCTATAAGTGCTCTTACATAAACTCGTCTGATTAATATTTAACATGATGTTTTTATTTAAAAATAAAAATTGGCTGAATGTAGCAGATATCACTAGCTTCTTAACTATCAATCCTCAGGGACCGAGGGAAGATTGAAATCATCTGTGTATTTATTTATTTATTTATTTATTTTTTAAGCCCTTGTACTTCGGTGTATTGTCTCATAGGTGGAAGATTGGTAAGGGTGGGCAATGGGGGTCAAGTGACTTGCCCAGGGTCACACAGCTGGGAAGTGGCTGAGGCCGGGTTTGAACCTAGGACCTCCTGTCTCTAGGCCTGACTCTCACTCCACTGAGCTACCCAGCTGCCCCTATTTATTGTATTTGAACAAAGCACCCACCCATCTGGTGCTAACCATCTAAATTGCAGGCTTAGGCCTTATCAAAGCAGGAGTACTTGATCTTTTGGGGGGGGGGTCCTAGACATTTGGGGCAGTTTGGTGTGAAACCTATGGCTTCCTTTTCAGAATAATCTTTTTAAATGATTAAAAATACAGCATTACAAAAGAAACCAGTTCTACTGAAATAAAATAATCAAAACATTTTTTTTCAAAAGTTCATGCCCCCCCCTAAGAACTCTTGCCTTAAAGGAACAATCCAAGTTAAAGAGGATGTAGCTAGCTAATTCAATCCAATTTTAGTGACAGAAAGCATTGTACTTCCCATAAGGCTGCCACCATTTCCTGACAAATCAACCTCATTTTGAACCTTATGGGAAACCTGCCAAGGTGTTAAAATTACTATCTTCAGTGGAAAAAAGTCAGCATTTCTAAAAAGGGCAAAGGAAATACAAGGCTCTCTGGGATATGAACAAAATGACACCAAAACACCAAACCTTCAAGGGGAAAAAAAAAACCAATCCTCGAGATTTCTGCAAACTTTGAGATATTTGACCCGAGTCTCTATCTGAAGAATGATCAAAAGTAAAGAGACTTTGATACTTAAATGTAGACTTTGGTCAGAAAAACCAACCAACCAAACAAACAAAAAAGCCCTAGACAAATAAAACTTGCAAATTACCTGGTAATTATTTTGGTTTTGTGATAGCCTCAATTGGTTTGATGATACAAAATGTGGAGAAAAATTACTTCGTGATGGATTAGCACTGCTATACAGTGTACTGGATGGTGTATGCAATGAGGTCCGTGGTGCCAAGTGGTAGTCTCTATGATAGAGTACATTGTCAGGCAAGTCTCTGGCATTCACTAATTGTGAATTTGCCATATTTCTCCCTGGTCCAGGCAAAGTTGCACTTTGGTTCTCGGCTCGAAGGGAACCGCCTTCATAAAACCTTGAGTAGTTTGGGATTTGGGCTCCCATCAAGGCCAACTCTTCTTCTCTGGCATATTCATCATCAACATCACCTGTCTCCATAGCAATGGACAGGTAATTCCCTTCAGCTGAGCTAGGCTTGTGTGAGGTGTTCCCTCCAAGCATTTTTTGTGGATAATCGCTAACGGCCAACGAAAACACTTCCCGGATTTCTAGGTTTTGGGCACTACAGTAAGGGTCTCTGGCACTTCCCCTTTGTCCCGATGAGCTGTGTGGCATGAGACTTGAATGCTCGGGTTTATATGACCTTTGACCCCCTCCTGGTTCTGTTTTGCAAGGTCGGTGGCATGCTGTTGACTTCTGAGGTAATGGCATTTCAGCAGCTTGGACTGAGGCACCTCCATAGTTTTTCTTGGCCTGGTTATACGCAGGGTTTCCAGCATTTAGTACGCTGGTCTGTCTTGACAAAATAATCGTTTTTTCACCCAGGAGCAACGAAGCATTTTTACAGTGGGCCATTTGCCTCTGCACAGGAACATGCAGCTGAAATTCAGGCTCATTTTTCCCCAAGGCTCTCTGAATGGGGATTTTATGAGTTTCTGCCATTTGAACATTTGTCTGCTTGGTGGATCCTTGCCTACTGGATGAACTAGCTGGGCTATAGATACCAGTCACTATGACATCATTATTAGAGGTTGCCCAAGAAGACTGCTGGCTTGGGGGTCGAGTAGCATTGACGCTGACGATGTTTCTGACAGCTATGTCTGGAGATGCCTGGGGCGTACCAGGTATAGTCCCTGGGGTTGAGGAGCCAGATTCGGCATTCTTGCTGCTCATTTTTCTTCTCTTGTTGCCAACCCAAGTCTGGAAAGACAAAAAAGTTCCTATGAAAACCCCAAAAACCCAACAACAAACCAGTAAGCCTCAATCTGTAAATCATCAATCGTGTTCACATTTCCCATCAAACCAGTTTTAGCTAAAAGATGAGGAGTCAAAGACAAAACCTCTCCAAAAACTAATTATGATCATAGTATATAAAGAGACTCAATAAAGATTTCAAACTTTTCTCCAAAGTACAGTACTCCATTTCCTTGCCCCTGTTACTCAAAACGGAACTTTACACCAAGAGAGCAAAGATCTTTTATAATGGCCAGCCTTCAACTGCAGTGTGATTTGCTTCTTTGTAAGATTTCTTTGATTTTTGAGGTTACTTTACACTAGATAGAAAAACCAACACTACTATAAAAAAGGAGGGTGAGGGAGCAGAAAGACCACTGAATCTGGAGAGACCTAGGTCTAATTTCTGGCAGCCCCACTTACTGGACAGGTAACCTTAAACAAATTTTTTTTTACTATTCCTAGCTCCAACTTCCTCATCTGTATAATGGAGATAATACGACATAATAATATACAAAAGAGGTGGTATGATGGAGTGGACCAGTTTGGGCATCATGAAGACCTGGTTTCTAGTCCTGCCTCTTGATACCTACTAACAGTGTGATGCTAGGCAAATCACTTAACCTCTCAGGGCCCCATGGAGCTCTTTAAGATCAAGTCACAGAGAAGGTGTGAGTTGGTATCAAATAGAGGATGTTGCCACATCTGGAATTTCTTGCATCAAAGAAATTAAGAGATTCAGACCAAAAGTGACGATCACCCCCCCTCCAGTCCCCCAAGGGTATAAGCATAATAGGTAAAGTGCTAGCTAACTGTGATTTAGCATACGTGTAACCTGAAGCACCATTGTTGCTATTGTCATCACTGTTGGGAATTTCTACAAGAAGTACCTGTGCCAACTATTTGCTTTGATGACTAGCTTATGTCCAGATCAAGCCAATGCAAAGGCAACTATGGCTTTGCTGGCTTCAAACTGGTTCTGACTGAGCTGAAGCAAAGAGCAGGAGAAAAGCCTTTGGAATAACACAGCTGAATACTAAGAACTATGAAAAGTCCTTATCCGAAAGCTGAGGGATTGTGGACGAGTAGATGAGATCAACTCCAAAATCTTGAAAATTCTTGGATCCTATAAGCATCGTAAGGGCTGAGACAGAGCTGTCTAGCAAAATCATTATAAGAAGGATATATTTTAAAGCATGGTATGAAGAAAAAAATATCTGATTTCTGTGTCTTTGGTTTAACAGTTAAGCAAAGCAAAACTTCCATTTTAATTCAGACCTCAAATAAAAATACATTAAATTGTATCGGTATTTAACAACCACTTGGTGATTTCTCAAATTTAGAAAATTAAGTATGGGTACCATGCTGCATATAGACATTCACTTGACAAACAAATGACAAGTAATTCTTAGCGTCTTCATCTGCAGAATGAAGGGGTTGAAGTAGATTATCCTTATGGTCCCTTGTAGCTACAAATGTTATAGTTTTAATACCAAAGGAAAAAAGTGGAAATGTTACAATAAGAAAATTTCCTCCATGAAGCTTTCCTTGATCCTCTCCAGCTTAAAATACCTTCTTCCTCTCCAAATAGTCCTAGAGCATTTTGTCTGGCTCTCACACTCTATCTTGTATAACCCTTATCTAAGGTCCAGGTTGCATCCCCAACCCAACCTCCCTCCAGCCCTGCCACCGAGTTCCTTAAAGGCCTCTGCCTTTGTGTGATTTCCCTCCCTCTCTTTGTATCTCCAAAGCCTACCATCGTGCCTTATACTAAGCAGCCACTGAATGTTTATTAGAGGAATGTAAGCTATATAATTCTCTAAGAAATTCTGAAATGGTTAATTCTAGCCTCTTAAAGGAAAGTTCTGAAACATATCTGGTCTCCCCATCCCACCCACTCCATCCTCAAAGCACCACATTTTCACCATGCCAACTTGAATTGAGGACATGCGGAATAACCTGAATCCACTGTAAATGTCAGGGTTATTTTACATTACGTTACATTGGAGACTCGAACAAGGCACATGACGAAAGCTAAATTATATAACTATCCCATAGGGCTAGAAAACTTGCCCATCCAGGAGAGAGCTGAGCATCAGGAAGTAGGCAAAAACAGGCTCTGAAGCATCCGAAATCCCGTGCGTTAAAAAGCTCATGCATGTGCTCACAAGAAATTTTCTCAGATCCTTACTCAAAGTCTACTTCCTACTACTTTACACGAGTCTAATGAGCTTGGTTTTTTGGCTTAACAAACCCACAGCAGATTAGAGATGACATTTTAGAAGGTTGGAGAGATGGGCTACTCCAGACAGAAATGAGAAGTGATATCTGATAGCTTGACAAAGGAGGGAATAAGAAAATAAAAATCCAACTATCAGGAGCAGACAAAAGAATTCAAAAAAGACTGCAGTCTGTGGGGGCCATGGAGTATGGAGGCAAAGGGCCATAACATACTAATTGGCCCAGAAGGCATCACTGTCCCACAGCAATGTGCTGTGATTGATGTTCATGGCGATGTCTCTAAGTCATCAAGGAAAGGTTAAATGATGGTCAATATCCTCTGCTTGAGAATGCAAGGAAGTGTGGAATACATTTTAGGAAGATCTCTTTGCAAAATGGTTGAAACAAAAAAAGCAAACAATTCCTATGTGAAGGGGTAAACCTTCAGTAATCCAGAATGACTCATTCCCCAAGGGTTCTGTATAAGCCAAGGTCTGACTGTTATTTCTATAGAAAAAAAAATTTAGGAGTCTCAGGAAGAAGTCAACAACTCAAGCATGTATGTTTGATGTACAGTGTTCTACCATACAAATGTTCTATTGTTCTGAGATGAACAAATGGGTCAAGTGATAATATTAGAATCTTGATTAAGAGCTGACAAAGGAACAGTATGCAGAACACAGAAGCAAGATTTATCTGATATTGACCCTTCGTTTCCATACAGATCTCCTACAATCCAACTTGACGCTTGGCAGTTTCCTCTCAGTGACCTCTTCCCCTTCTCTCTTCCAGCCTCACATTAGATTTACTCTTTATGCTGCTCTCATATTTGGGAGGAGGAAGTCTTCTTTCTATGGGAAATGCTGTTTATAAGTTCTTTGAAGCAGAGACCTGGAGTTCTTTGAAAAGGGGGTACTGTAAACAGATGAAAAAAAGAAAACAAAATCCTCTCAGCTGGGACACAGAGAACTAGAAAAGGCTAGGGTGGAGCAGGGAGGTTTGATATGGTTTCCTTCACCCTGGGCTGGAAAAAAAGGGCCAAATTCTGTCTCCAATTAGAAAGTATGGATTCCTGGATTCTTTCCACTTGCTCGGAATGGTGAGCATGCGTAAACTTTACAGATTCTCTAATAATGCTCTGGTTCAAATCTTATTTGTAATCTTCTGTTCTAGGCATCGATTTTCCTTATTTCCATTAAGTCCATTCCCTGTTTTGGCATCAGCAACAGCACAATCCCACATCTTTGTATTTCAACGCATTCTCAATTTTCAAGCACAAAAAAGCCAAGTTATTAGAGGAAGATTGCAATGAGCAATTGGAAATATGAAAGCTAAGAATCTGCCATACAACTGCCTGAGAACACTTTTTACATCAAAGTAACAGGAAGATAAAAGGGGGAAAAAAACAAAAGGAAGTCACACTTCGAAAACAAGAATCTGATCTGACAAAATGGGATCTCATCAACCTGAGCTACTATTACTTATTCTTTTTTATTAAATACCCTAAACACAACCAAAAGGAGGTTTTTGGAATGGCCACTTTTTCAAAAGGATTTTTTTTTCCTTTTGAACAACCATAAGGTTAAGTCAAGGTATTCTTTGCTATACAACACTGAGCTACCCAGGGGATGCATTTCTGGTCCTCGCATAAATCTATTTCGGTTGAAGGTTGAGCTCAGCAAACAGGAAAGCTATGTTCTCAATTTGTTTTCCCTATGATTAGTGATACAAGTCCTTCTTTGAAAGGAACATGTCCTATGATCGAAGGAAATGTACTCTCCAAAGTATTCTGCTTGTCAAGAGATCTCTATCTCTAAGTTTCTTTGAAGAAGTTCCACAGAAAAGTACATTAGAAAACAAGGTCTACCTTCTCCCTCCCAAATGACTCCAAAAGAATGCCAAGGTTGAGAAATCTGATACTCTTTGACCCAACAACTTTGGTGCCTGAAGGAAGGCGGGCATGTGCCAACAACTATGGAAGGATCAATGAACTTGAGAGAGCCCCCCCCCACAACTAACCATTGGATGGAGGCTTCTTAGCACATGCATTGCCTCAGTCTCTCCTAAATGGCTAACGACTATGCTTTAGATAACTCAACTACTCTGGGTACAAAAGGATCATTCACATAGGAATGCCATGTCACTCTGGGAGAGCACCGAGCATTCAACCAACGTGATGAAATGAATATGTTTCTATAATACAAAAAACCCCAAAAAGGCTTTCCTTAAAACAGGTCAATAAATGTCCATGTTATGAGTTCCCGGTGGCCATTCAGGTGTAGTCTATACCTAAAGAACAGGTAGCACTGTGTCAGGCACCTCTGGGGCCCCCTCAGATGACTGAGATCCATCGCTAAGAAAGGTCAAATTTCATTAAAGATTTATTTAAATGATAGCCGACAAGGAAGAAGTAACCCTTGAGGAGTTCATTCATTCACTGGACAGGGGCCTCCTTCAAGACGTTCCCACCCCTACCCTCCCAACAAAGGCTTTCATGCTCCCAAGCCATTCTCAGGAACAGCAATACAGACTACAGGTCTCACGACAAAAATTAGCATTAAGTCATACCGGGGAAACTAAGTTGTTGAGAAAGTTAGAGCCTTAATGCGGAGCAGTTGTTTCCACGTTAAACAAATATCATTTGTTATGAAATGATGTCAATTCAAGGGTGGAAGACCTCTGTACTTACCCTGACTACACTGAAGTCCAGCTTAGTTTCTTGCGCACACTGTAATATGAGCTGAAAGCAATTTTTACTTTGATTTGTCATCCCATTTTCATAATAACGCTGCAAAATCCTTTGTTGCTCTACAGTAAATACCGAACGCAGATTCATCTAAAAATAAAAGAAGATACTCTGAACATTGGAAGCAATCTCATTTATCTGGACAAGTTCAAGCTACCGAGCTAAAGGGCTTTTCTCAGTCAATTAATCCCCACCAAAGGGCAATAAGTTACTTGGGCTATGGGGAGACAGCACTTGCTGATAAAATGCACATCAGGTGAAGACTTATTGTATTTGTTCAGAGAAAGTATCCACTTAAAAGAAAGCCCTTATCTGGTGAGTTTACTGTGTGAAAAATCAGACACATAAGGCTTCTTTCACTGAAAGCAATATGCATGCATGGCCAGCAAAGCTTGGCACGGTGATGGCCATACTTGGTCAGTTCTTACCGCGGCCAATAACTGTTCTTGGTCAGGTAAGAACAAGCATCACACCTGACAGAGATATCCGTCTCACAACCAAAAAAAAACGAGCCAGTGTTTTATTTTTCCCTTCCTTCTAGGAGTAAAGTGGTCCTGGGGGCGGGGAGGGGGGAGAAAGAGAAGAGAGAGAACCAAGAAAACCAAAATACTCTCCTTTAAAGCCATAATGTTTATAGAAATATTGTCAAATAATCTGGCAGGTGTGAGTGGGAGGCTCCCTGTTCTTTCGGCAGTGCTAACCAGTGTTGTGATTTGGATACCTCTATAGCATAGAAATCAAAACCCCAAATCATGCACATTCGACTGAAAAGAAGCCATATCCAATCCATGCCCCTTTGGGTTAAATGAACACTGGGTCTTAATGAGAAGCAAGAAAAAAACAAAGCATACTTCCTCCTTCTTGCACAACAGGTTGGATGCCTTAATCCTAAGGGGAGAACAACTGTGGGCTTGCCACACAGAGATGGCAGGTCCACGCTTTACTTTAGGACAGGTGCATTCTCCTTGGACATTCCGGGAAAGATAACAACTCCTGAGCTCCGGCTAAGGCCATTCCTAAAGTGGTCCCTGAAAGGAAGAATCCTAAAAGCAGGCCAGCCTTTCTTAAGCAGACTGGATCAGACAAACTAGAAGAAGGAGGGGGAGAAACAAGCCGAACAACCTCACAGAGAAGCGACAGAATACCACAGGCAAACCCAAAGGAAGTCTTTCCTGGCAACTGTAGATAGAGACCACCCGGTGCACAGGCGCATGAAACTGAAATCGATTTCCCATTCTCCGAAGGTTTCCAACAATAAACCCAGTCCAGTGAGGAAATGAGAAAGGAGCCACCCTGCCTGTCACCTCAGCAGCTAGGAGTGCAGTGCACCTACCTTTCTTCTTTGCCCCTGCAGGTATCTCTCTACCTCCAGGAGGGCTATGGCAGGAGGAAAGTGGAGGGGTGGGGTCACAGAAAAAGGACTACAATTGGTTCCTTGCCCTGTATTGCCCAAGTGACTACCTGTGTCTTGGAGGGGGTCTCCTTAGGGTCCTTTGGCTGCCACATAACTGGATATTCCAGGGAGGGTACTCTGGTCAGTTGGTAATGGCAGCATCCACAAAGGCAACTGCTCAGCCACCACTGCTGCTACCTCTGAGAACTCTAACTCAGTTCCATCTCCAGCAGGAAAGAACCTGACGGACAAGAGATCTGGTGTGCCAACATGGTGGCCTGCCTCTCCTTCTGATCTGGCAAAAACCCCAGGATCCTCTGGTCATGACAGAGACAATGATTGATCTGTTTAGGGAATGCCTTTCAGTAGATTGTTCAGGTGAGTGGGGCTTGTGGTTTTCCAATGGAAATGCTCTGGTCACATGTGGAGCAGCAGAGTCGTGATCCTTTGTGGGCTAGCTAGAACGAGTTCACTTTGACACACATTTATTATGCACCAGGAGCATGCAGAGCACTTTACGAGATACTGGTGGGACACACACACATACACACACACACACACACACACACACACACTCCATTTAAATCAGAGCAGCCAATTTGGATTCGTGGTGGGCATTTACCACTACACCTTGGCTCTTCTCTTAACAGGACTGTAAACAGAGCACAAAGCCCAGGAATGGAAGGGGATGGAGGACACCTAGGTGTGATAGCACCTGCCCAAACTGGGGGAATGTCTTCCTCTTTGCTCAAATCCAGGAAAAACAATGGGCATTTTCTCAAATCAGAGGCCAACCTCACAAATCCCAGCAGGTTCTCCATTACTGACACTATTAGCTAAATACGAAGGCTCCATCTCTAGTAAAAGACAACACTGTGACCTTTTCCATGTCTCCATAAATTCAGTAGCATCAGCAGGAAGGCCACTTTGCTCAGGAGATCTATTATTTATCTTCCAAATTAAAGGAAGCTAATTCTTTCCCACAACAACTAGATAACCCTGCAAGAACAAGATAAGTTGTCATTATCTCCACCCACCCCAGTTATCTTGGTCAGTGAGGAAGCCCACTGTTCAGCTGAAGCTCTTAATCGTCAGCAAGAAAAGTTTTAGTGAAGTCTTACTCTTAAAAGCAGGATTCTTATTTATTAGTGGCAGAATAAAAAAGCATGTTGGGGATTCCACAGGCATTAGACTACATGGGGAAAGAGAAAGGGGGGGGGGGGAAGCAGTAGGAGCTAAATAATGAAAAGTGTGCTGTGTCCCTGAATGAGTCTAGAGGCGGGTCATGGACTCAGGCTCCTTTTTATCTGGGGCTTCTGTATGTGGAACCCCCTGGAGCTCAATTCTGCCAATGAGGGCAAAGAGCATTCCGTATCCTTGCTACAAAAACATCCGTCGCTCCCCCCTCTGGTAAAATGGAGACAGCACTATCTTTCCGATCTATCTCACGAGGCAATTCTGAGGACTGGATGAAATGGTGTAGTCATCTGACAAATATTTATTAAGCACTACTGTATACCGAAGCACTGGTAGGTTCTAGGGGAAAGATACGAAATTGAGGTAAGATATGGTTCTTCTCCTCATGAAATTGCCAGTCCGGGAAAGGGATAAGCCACAGATTATGGTAACATGCTTGAACCGCGACACTTACAAGCAAAAGCATTTGGCAAATGTAAGGTTTTCTCTTTCTAGCATTATTATATAATACTTAGATCTTTCATTTGTTTTCCTGGCATCTTGTAATATTCTTGAGGTAGTTGGTAAAAGTTAAGAAAACTCTAGGCAGAGTAAATGAATGAGAAAAGCATGAAACCGGGTAGAATTCATGAGACTACTGACCCAGGGCTTAGCACAGTTCCTGACAATTAGTAGATGCTATCTGAATGCTAGTTGACTCACCAAACATTTTAAATAGCCCTTAAAGGTTTACAAAGAACTCGGAATACATAACCCCATTGTAGTTTCACAATCCCATTAGACAGAGGCTATTACTATTATCACCCCCATCTTACAGATGAAGAAACTGAGGCTGTCAGTGACTTGCTCACAGGTAGAAAGTGTCTGGGGCAGGATTCAAATCCACATCCTTCCTGACTCCAGGACCAGTTTTCTATCCATTATAGGAATAAGAACCAAGTCCTAACCCTGGTCTTGCTGACACACAGTGATATGTGGTATGGACTGCGTTGGACCTCAGTTTCCCTTTGAAATAAAAAAGGAGGTAATTCTTCCCTTTTACCTTCATAGCTTCCGAAGATATAATGGGTGAAGTATTTTTACAGAATATACTGGAAGCCTCTTTCTAAAGTCATCCTTAAGGTATAGGTCACTCACTCCCTTCGTAATCCTAAGGAAGTCATTTAGCCTCTGGGCCTCTTTCCTCATCTCTAAGATGGAGGTTTGCATCAGATGGCCTCTCATTTTCCTTTCAACTCTAAATCTATGAGCCTGTGGACATAGCATGTAATTGCTTTGAGATTACCTTATACCTATGGCCTTTGGAGACTCCGGCAACTAAAGCTAAGAGAGATGCACTGTGTGCCTGATCTCACTCACTGAGCAAATAGTGTTACAATTCCAGCCTAAGCAAGGCTAGCCCAGCACCCATAATGTCCTCCCTCTTTTTAGGAGTGGGAGCACACCTCTGGGGGCCGTGGTGTTCGCGTATGACAAGGAATTTTCCTGGGACACTCCAAGAATCCAGTTATTTTCACAGCTTTGCCCTGAAAGGCAAACACTTATCCTGCTGGCAGATGAATCCCAAGCTTTAAGCCATGGATTTTAAGGCCTGACAGTACAAGGTCACTGAAGAGCTAGGGCCATTCTTCATCAGAGCTAATACGGCTACCAAAACAAGTTTCTACCAACGTAAATTCTCCATGTAGCTTGGATCGAAAGTAAACACTGTTCATCTCCTGCCCCAAACTGTCATTATCTTGGACTTCAACTGCTGGGGAAATTCACCCTGGAGCTAAATGCAATGAAGAAATAACTGCTTTAATAATTCCCAGGGAGAACTGGCACAATATCTGCACTTTATGAATTAAAGGTGGCATAAATATATAAAAGCAATATACCACAGAGAAGAGTACCAACACCTCACTTATCCAGAAACTACATTGGATGTTCAGAAGGCTGAATCCTCAAGTAAAAAAGTTTAATTATGTTCCGTAGCCCCATTTAAGAAAGCTGAACATGTATGTATTAAGTCCGATTGATCAACCAACGAGCATTCATTAAAGAGCCTCCTGTGTGTTGGGCACTATGCCACATGCTGGGGTACACAAAAAAGTAAAAAAACAAAAATCAAAAAAAAAAGGTCCCTGCCCTCAAGGAGCTTACGTTCTAAGAAGAGAACGAATATGTAAAAAACTAGGTACATACAAGATACACGCAAAGTAGATGGAAGATAATCTTACAGGGGAAAGCACTAGCAGCTAGCGGACCAGGAAAAGCCTCTGGCAGAAGGTGGCCCTTGAGCTGCATCTTAACAGAAGTTGGTGGCCCAAAGAGGTAGGTAGAGAGGAGAAAGAGCCCTCCAAACACTGGGAATACCTTCCACTCAAAAAAGGTGCAAAAGGTTGAATGTTTTGGCCTTTAAAGGACCAAATGCACATAAAACACATCCCAAGCTATCCAGAAAGTTTGCCTTTCCACAATGATCAACGTCCAAGGATTGAGAGAGTATGGACTTGACTGTACTTAGGCACACTGCTGAGGGTTTAGGGCTTAATCACTAAGGCTGCCCCGCTCCTTTTTCTACAATTTAAGTAATGAAGACTAGAGAGGCTAAAAGACTTATTAATAAGGGCATACACTTGGTTCAAATTATGCAGAATTACATGGGGTTCAAAAAAGAAATTGAGCATGCAGTCAAATGGTCAAGAGGCTTGTAGAATAGTAATGCCAGTAAGTGGAGTATTATTCAGTTCTGCTAAATCTTTTCCTCAATCAATTTTCTGTTGGAAGTCTCCTGTTCATATAATCATTTCTCCAAGGTCACAATAAAAAGAAGAGAGAAACATAGTATGGTATGTGCTATATAGTAGATTCCCAACCCATAATATCAACTCCAAAGTACTGTTCCTTCCCAAAGGTTAAATAAACTTTATTTGTCTTTGGCTTTCTATAACATTCCTTCAAGAAGAGTATGATCTCACCTTCTAAAAGGTAATATTAATGCGTTCTGATTTAGGCCAGGACAAAAATTAGCATGACATTCTATAGAACTGAAGTTATCTCTGTAAATAAAACAAACACATTTTGTTCTCATGGCAGGGTGAAAAGAATCTAAGGAGTTAGATTCATAAACTACTTACTGACCTACGACCTGGAGAAATCTTTTGGGGCCTCAGTCTCTTCATCTGTTTAAATGAGGGACTCCAATATGAGCCTATAATCCATAATCAGACTTGGAATATTTGAAAAACAAATTCTGGCATAGTTTAAATCTGTGATTATTAAATGTCCATGATTATGTGACTAGAAGAAGTCAAAAGAGCTTTGCCCTGAGACTTTACTACCCAAGCTTCGTCTCTTTGATGATTGTTCCTGGCTGTTAGTACTGCCCAAATGGCACCCTTTTTCAGGGATCCAACTTCCCATCTAACTTTTATGGGCCAGGGTGCTCTAGGGAATAGGCTACCTGCTGCCAATGTGTCAAGAACGACATCATCTTGGGTTACCATTCCCCACTCCTTTCCAATTATGACTCCATCACTATAGTTGCTATTTTCTTCAAAAAGGCAACAAAGGGGGAAAAAGACTTTTTGGTGGCATTTGGCAAATGATTTCACCTTTTAAGGTATGGTGAAGTAACTAAATCAATGCAGTGTAGCATGACGAATGCAGTTCTATAGCACTATACCAAAGGGTTGGCTAGCATAAAGTAGACATATAATGACAATCTTCTCTAAGAATCTTTTGGAAAGATCTTTGTGTGAAAACATACTGAACAAAACCTCATCTTCTCAGAACCCCAAGTGAACGAGTCATTCTGGACAGTCAAGCTTTCTGGACAGCAAAGGAGTCACCTCTGTAAGTACTCAAGTTCACCCACTCAGCATAGATGTCTTACTTCCCTATCTCTTTGATGAAAGATACTGAACAGATTTATTTATTTCTTTTTTTAAACTTTTATCTGCTATCTTAGAACCAATACTATGTATCAGTTCCAAGGCAGAAGAGGGACTAGGCCAGCACTGTGAACCTTTTGGAGCTCACATGCCAAAACTGCACCTTCAAGCCACCTGTGAGCCTTCCACATTATCCCAGAGAGGGGAGGAAGGAAGTGCTGGCATTGGCCAGCTGGGTGGAGGGATAAGGCATGCAAAAATGTTCTCAGGGGCAGTGGAGAGGGGGAATGGAGCAGCCCCCTCCATGCCACCAGGGCACACGTGCCACGTCTTCATCAACACAGAACTAGCCAATAGGAGTTAAGTGACTTGCCCAGGGTCATACAGCTAGGAAGTATCTGAAGCCAAATTTGAATCCAGGTCCTCCCACTCCAGGCCTGACTCATATTAAGGTTAGGAGTAGGACAAGGGAACGATCTCCATATCCAGGCCTGGTGCTTTTTTAATTATTAGCAGAATTCCAATATAGCAACTGGCTCAGGATCTACTGAGGATGGGAAGGGCTATTTGCCCTGCAAATACTCTAAACAGGCAGTTGGACTTTATCCACCCATCCGTCCCTACACACACACACACACACAGACACACACACACACAGACACACACATACATATGGGAATATAGACATATGTACACATAAACACATATATATATATGCAGATAAGACACACACGTGCACGTGCATGCAGACACATTTTCAATCACTTCTCTTGCAGCCAGTTGTTACTTTTCAGTAGGTTTATCCTTAGCCCCAGCCTTTCCCATTTTTTTCCTCATTAATCTCCTGAAGCCAGCTAATCCAGCTCATTAGAAGTACACATCAAGTAAGCAGAGATCTGAAGTTGGGGTGTGAAGGTTCTGCATGGGCTTTGGTGGCTCCCCTTTTGGTGACTCACAGCCTTCCTTCTATTTCCTCTTTGGAATATTTTATGATATTCCCCACAGGCCAGGATGTTCAACGTCTGAGTGTGGCGAGACATTACAGTACCCTTCTTTTTCTCATGAAGGCCTTTATAGGGTTGAAAAGGGGACTTCATTTTACTGCCCTCAATTCACACTGAGAAAGAGTTAGAAATAAAGTTTGATTAAAATCAGCATATTTGAAGATCCTGCCAGTAGGGGTTTTGGCAAAGTGATACAATTTATTCCATTAATAGCTTAATGAACCAAATGTCAGAGACATTACTCTAGTTTTCATTCTGCTTAATGCTGATTAAACAAGTCAAACAGAAACATTAGATTAAATATTTAAATTGTTATTAGTAATATTACTTTATCAAGTAAGCACTAACATTAAGGAGAAATAAGACTTTGAATTGGTTCTACGGCCTTTGGCTCCTGGTAAAAGTAAACTTGGGTACTCCCATCCTAAGCCTTTCATCTAACTATAGAGTTCCCGAGGTCAGCAATTGGTCAAGATCCATTGGTCAAGTATTCCAGTGCTGAATGCCACAAAGGATAAGAGAATCATACATTTAGAGCTGGAAGGGATCTTAGAGACGGTCCAATCTAACCCCTCATTTTACAGAAGAAGCAACCGAGGCCCAATGAAAGGAAGTCCCTGAAGACCCCAGGCCTATTAAGTGCCTGGGGCAGGATTTGAATTCAAGTCTTTTTTAATTCCAAGGTCAAAGTTCTACCCACTTCACCACACTGGTTGAAGAAGGCTGGAATAGTCAATGTCCTGCCTAACACAGAACACACTTGCCTCTATCTCACCCATTTAGCTGAAACAAAGAGAGGCAAAGAAGAGGAGCAAAAGGAATTAAAAGAATCCCTCTCCTCTTGACTTGATTGTGCATTTTCCTCATTTCAAAGAAAGTCAGGGACTTTTAGTACAGTCAGAGGTAGAAACAAACCGAACTAGACCTTGAAAAGCCTATAAAAGGCAATGTACATAGAGACACACATCTAGATTCAAGCTCTTCCTTTGTGGGGCTCACCATTATGCCTCAACCAGAAGAGACATGCTAAAGGGTTACCTACCTCCTTTTGGCAGGGAGGGAACAGAGGGAACTATTTCATTACGTTATCTTTACTCTGATGAAGAAACAGAGTTATCTGTTAACTCTAGGGGGAAAAAGGGAAAAAAATAAATTCTTCATCTGCAAAATGAGGAATTTGGGACTAAATGTTCCCTTAGATCCCTTCCAGCTCTAATAATCTATGAGTCTGTGATTTTTTTTTGCCTATGAAAAGATAAACTTCATTTTAACAACACTACAGACTGGAATAACAAGATCTACTCCCAAACTACCGCCCTAGAAGATCTCCATGTGTGCTAAGAAAAGTCTTATTTGGGAGGTGATGCACAGGCATCCTCTAAGGACATCCTTTTTTCCTCAAAATGCCACATTTCCCAGCCCTTTCTCCTTGGGCCCACCAAAAAAGGGTTAAGCAGATTTCCAGTGCTGGGAAATCCCACACAATTTAAGCCTTAGTCTCTTTTCGCAAACAGTGAAGTTATAAAATAAATGGATGGAGATAAAAAATAAACAGATGGATCTGGAATAGCTATTCCCTCAAAAAGCCAATCGATGGCAGAGCATTCAACTGATAACTCATCAGAAGCCCACTTGCAATTCCCTGGGCTTCCTAATATGAAGAAGCATACCTAATGTAGTCTGTCTTGGAAGTCAATAGCTGCCCTTAAGAAAAAAATCAGCTCCGAACCAAATGAGGAGTTCAAATTAATACCTGTAAATGAAAAGCTGTGCCACAAACAAGATTTGCTGCTGTCAAGCTCCCTTCAGAATTATACTAAATAATCACTGCCTTTTCACATCCGGGTGTCTTCTACCACTGGCAGGCTTCTACATCCACTCAACCATCTGCGTGCAAATACTCTCAATTATGGATTCTATGCAGGCTTCGGGATTTGTCTGCCCCATCATCAATCAATTCTTCTCAGAGTGGGCAGGGTGGTGAGAGCTTAGTTTAAAAAACATAACAAGAAGCCAGAGTCTGTTCTTGCTGGAGGTTTTTCACAGTTGGTGATTGCCAAACATGAATTTTTTTGCAATGCCCAAGTAACAGTGCCCTGGGAAAAGTACATCTGGTCAAAACCAGGTGACCTTCTCCACTGGGAATCAGTATGTTTCTATGCCCTGAGACCACCTCCACAGATGGATGGACAAATAAGAGGCAGGAGAAGCAAATGTCAGCTATTCTCCACAAAGAAATGCCAGTGAAGCCTTCCTACACCCCCTTTTGGGGGAATCTGAAAGTCAATGGCCTTGGGAAAGATGCAACTGAACTCTGGGCCTCAGTTCTTCATCTGTCAAATGGAGATAAGAATACTTGTCCTACCTGCCTCCTAGGGCAGTTGGAAAGAAGAAAGGAGATAATGTGTAGAAGAGTGCTTTATACCCATATAAAGCAACATAGAAACGTAAATGCAATCTGTGATGGCCACACGGTGCCCCTGCTCAGCTCCTCTGTGGTAAGTTCCAGAACTGAGCGCGATACAGAGAGGACCACACAAAGAGAGGGGGTCTCTTTTCTGCTATTAAGCAGCAATCACATGAAATGATACAATCTCAGAAGAACCAAACCCACAGCTAACCTGAAGGGGAATGGAGAAATGCCGACGTGGTAGATGGAAGCAGGCAAGTAGCTGAGAAGTGATGAATATTTTTTGCATCTGAAGTGGGAGAAGGGAACTGGTTGGTCATGTAGCAAGAGTGAGGAATAAGAAAAGGGCAGCCCAAATGCCTCGAGGTTAGCCAAGAAATATTTCAGGGTCCCGAGTGATATCAGGTTCAGTGCATTGGGGTGGGGGAGAATCCTCTGGGAAGGATTTATGAAAAGGCCAAGAATCCCAAAGGATGAGATGGCAAGGTCAAGAGTACTATCTGCACTAGGGAGCCTGTCCATGTCAATCAACTCAGAGTTTTTCCAAAGGATTTTCTCTTAGAAGTAGTTATGCACAGCAAGGGATTGATATTTGCAACCCAATGACATTTTGCCATTTCTATGTCAACTGGTACTGTGAACTTGCTTTCATCAACCATTATTTTGGCGTGGGATTTATAATGAACAGTTCTCTTCTCAAAAAGCATTTCCCACCATTTACTTTACTTTCCTTTTTTCTTTACCTTTAAATTAACTTGTCAGAAGTTGTAGAAAACAGTTAAAAAATGAATTTCAACAACTTTTAACAATATCTCTAGCACCAGATACCCCGCATGCTCTACCAGTATGAAAGGATGTTAGTTATCTGTTGGCCGGGCTAGAGCTGTTGATAATACTTTGTGCACATCCTTTCTTCTTTCCTTTTACAGAAATAATTGGTCTCCATCGCTTCATCAGAAATATGAAACACAGGCAACTTTTAGAACACCCTGGCTTGCGACTCTGTCAAGGAACAAAGAAATCGTGCATTGACCTCATCCAAAGAAATGCTACTTTGAAAGAATCCTGCAGAGTTGATAAACATTGTCTGTTGCCAATTACATAGAACTAAATAAGTTTTCAGAGGAAACTAAATGGAGATATAGTTCTATGAAGGAGACCCACCTCCACCAAAAAGACTCAAGACCATAGAAGTGAATATTTGCAGCAGGAAAGGACAATTAGCAAGCTGATGAATTCGCACTGTTTATCATTATATTGCAAATGTTAATAATTTTTTTTACTTCCATTAGACCCTTATGCCTTGATTACAAGTGCCAATATGTGAAAATACTTAGAAAATTCAAGCACATTCCCCATCACTGGCAGGCTTTGAAATCATTCTGCCTTTGTTGAAATGACTAAAACACACACATGACAAGAGTTGGCAACTGACGTGTAAACAGAGACCAAAGGATGAATTTGCTGGCTGTTCATCTGCTTTGGTCTTCAGTTAGACAGAGGATCACAGGGAGAGAGAAAGGGACTGGCCCTGTGATTTCACGTGGGAAGCTGTCTTTCCCATTGCAGGTAAGAGTGTAAGGCAGTTTCCCTGAGCACTGAAGGGGCCCATGATTTACCTAGAGTTACCCAGACATCAGGTCTCAGAGATGCCATGTAAACACAGGTCTTCCTGGCTTAGAAGGCCAGCTCTCTAGCTTAAAAGCAGAAAAGAGATTACAACTAAAGGCCAAAGTTTGATAAAGTCCACAGGATGGAAGGACGAACAACAGTGTCTGGCACATAGTAGGCAGGCCGCGGACTTTCATTCAATGAATGGATTGTTTTTGTTTACATTACTATGCCCACAGCTAATGAAGCAAAAAACTTCCTCCATTATTACAGCCACTGGTTAATGAAAGTGCTCCTATTTCCACCAGCACAGTATGTGCAAATCTGACAAGTCTTACATTTCACACTAGGGAGCACTAAGTTTAAAGTGTTTCTTTTCATTTGTTAATTCCATTCAGAGAGAAGCAAGAGCATCTCCAGCCCTGTACAATGGGAATGTGATTTCCAACTATTCATTATACCAGAATAATCTGGATGTCCGAAGGAGGCCATTACAATGGGATTTTGCCTAGATCACCTCTCCCTCCCTTCATTTTCCCAGCCCGAATGCTAAATCACCCAGCCAAAGTTCGGTCAAGTAGTTATAATCTGGTTTTTGGAAAGGCTGAAATTGTATTGCTTTTCTTTCCTTGGCTTTTACTAGGCCGAGCTTTTGCTTTAGTTTTCCAAATCAGACTTAGGCAGTACATTTTTCCAGAACAGAGAAACATGCCTAAGCTTAGAAGGTAACCTAGACAGGAACTGAGAGAGCCCTTGGCAGTACTAATTCCATACTAGCCTATTTTTTAAAAAGTGTGTGTGAGTGGAGGGGTGGGGTGGGGGGGGGGGAGGTGGATGGGACTTCTAAGTACCTGAGATCAATTCTTATAAGGAAGTATCTAGTTCTTGCAGGGCTAGGTAAGGTCTCTCAAACCTCGCCATCTAGTTATAGGTTAAGTCAATGGCATCAGGTATATTTTAATTCATCAAATCAGTCCTGAAAATAGATTACAAAGCAGGGAGGGGCTTTAAAAATCCAGTCTACTCCTTTCATTTGCTTTTTTCCCCTGGTTGCCAATGCAGGGAACTCCTAATGGGAACAATTCCTCCATGGGGGCAGATCGGTAGCTCCTCTGTAATTTAGGATCTTGGAGAGTTTTCTGGGGACACTGAGAGGCAAAACTGCTTGCCTTATCAAAAGCTGCTTTTAAACCCCAGCCACACTCCAACTCCAAGCCTGGCCCTCTAACCTTCAAATCAAATAAGATCTAAGATCCGGGCAGCTGGGTAGCTCAGTGGATTGAGAGCCAGGCCTAGAGACGGGAGCTCCTAGGTTCAAATCCCTCAGACACTTCCCAGCTGTGTGACCCTGGGCAAGTCACTTAACTCCCATTGCCTAGCCCTTACCACTCTTCTGCCTTGTAGCCAATACACAGTATTGACTCCAAGACGGAAGGTGAGGGTTTATAAAAAAACAACACAAAAAATAAGACAAACAAATCAAATAAGATCTAATGAGATGAATTTTGTAAAATGCTTACTTAGCACAGTGCGTGGCAGCACATAGTAGGCACCTGATACATGCTTCTTCCCTTCCCTTTTCCCCTTCTACCCACTCCACCATGATGCCTCTCATCCCATCATTTCGTAGATGAGGAAACTGGGGCCTGCATAGGTGAAGTGACTTGCTTAATGTCACGGCTAATTAGAAACAATCTTCTCGTTCCCAGTCCAGTGCTCTTTCCCCAAATTAGCTGATTGTCTTTAGACTAAGAAGCTGAACTCTGTGATTAAAGAGCCCACATAATATAGCCCCAAGATAAATCTAACGGCAAGAGTAATAAAACAACCACCTTTTCCCAAACCTGTAGAATTAACACTATAATCTCCCATCGTCATCACACACAGAGAGAAGATCACGATTTAATATTATTTTAAAATTTACAAATATTATGCGTAAGACCACAACAGCCAAACCAGAGTTCTCGAAGAGCTCAGCCACTGCCAACAGCTAGAGAAAGGAGAGAAAGTTCAGGTCCTTCTGACAAAAGAGAATCCTTTTGGTGCTGATGATCAGTTCTGATGCCACGTAGAACATGGTATACTACCCATGGTCTAATCTAATGGAACAGCATGATACAACAAACACTCCAGTGGGCTGGCACAGGGAGGAAACAACATTTAAATAAACCACAGTCCCTATCCTGAAGTAAGATGGGAGAAGGGGAAGGCATAAACACAGACTTCCAAAATATACTGATCTAAGTCCATTAGAGGGTTACAAAACCAAGGGCCTTGAGAAGTCTGAGTGGGGAGGTCATAATAAGCCAGAGAACACAAAAAGACTTAAGAGGGTACCATTGGAGTTGGGAGTGAAAAGAAGCACTGGAATTCAATAGGCAAAGAGGAGGGAGGCCATCCAGGCTCAGAGAACAGTTTGAACAAAAGCCTGACAAGCAGACTCAGTCCTTCGGATTCTGTTGACATCATTCAATTCAGGTAGCTTGACAGCCATTTGCAAGAAAAGACCACCATGGCTGCTTGGAAGGTATTACATTTACTTGTGTTTTTCCTACACATCTTGCTTCAATATAACTGTCAGGCCTGAGAGATTGGAAAAGAAACTGGCAAAGCAATTCCCTTTCCTCCAGTCAGTAGTTTCAAAGGCTGCTGGGAGATACAAAAGAGGTGACCATTTTTTGTCATCACTTGGAGATCATTTGCCCTTCATTGAACAAGCATTTATTACGCATCTATTGTGGAACAAGAACCATTAATGCAGGGTGCTCTGTACAAGTCTTAAACCAATTTCAAAAGGGTCAAGAGAAGCAGAAGAACAAAGAGATATCACTGCCTTTGAAATAAGAAGGTGGGGGAGCAGGCATTAAACTTCAGGGACGCGGCTGCATGAGGAAGGGCCAAAAACAGTTTTGAGGGCTTTGCTTGCACATACTATATTTCATTCTGTAGACAATTATTAGTGTGCTCCTTAACGACTGACATTTCTGCCTTAGATTATAAACTCCCAGCGGGCAAGGACCAGTCAATTTAATCCAACAGGCATGTACTGAAACTTTATTAAGTACAGTTAAAGGAAGGCTCTGTCTGGGTTAGAATCGGAGGATAGAAACCCCCAAATGGCAGCTCACATTGCACTAGGGGGATACAAGGAGAAAAAATAAGCATGTGCACGATGATTTGAAGAGGAAGCAAGGATATACAACATGCCTATTTGTACAGCTCCAGGCGCACTGCCTCACACAAAATTTAACTCGTCAAACGCTTCTGACAACGATACCAGGTAGGCATCAGCTAAGGGGTTGTATAACAACCTGTTTCCCTAATAAGACCCAAGCCAGCCCGACTGGCTTTGATCAGTCCATTAGCCCCATCGATTCATCAATGCGTTGTTTTGGTATTCTTAATGAATATAGAACACCTCCTTTGTTGTCTTAACCTAGCCAAATCATTAAGACAATACAAATGTCTCCCAAATGGTCCTGCTGCCACAGAGGAGGACAATTTGCCTGACTCTGGAGAGATTTTCTTCTCTAAGTAGATGGAGCCCTGCTCCCAGTGAGAGGAGGATCCTGAAACTGAGTAGAACTAAGCTCTGAGAATCTAAAGCCAGAAGAGACCAGAAAGGTCATCTAGTCCAACATCCTCCTTTGACAGAGAAAGAAACTGAGTCCCAGATCATCTAGCTCGATGTAACTAAAAGCAATTTCATTATACAAGTCTTTACAGATGCAACGCTAGAGGAAAATCACCACATTTTTTCCTTGACTGCTCCCCCAGTGCCAGCCCTTGAAACAATCTAAGCTACAGGCAGTCAAATTTAAAGTGAGATGACAACCCACTTCAACGCAGCTTCCTCTCTATTCCTGCCACATATCTCTAAGCATTGGAATCTCACAGCAGCCTACAAGGATATAAGATCTTTTAAGGGGCCACTGAATCAAGAATAGTTTTCAATAGATATAGATGCACTCAGGCACTAATTGGTCCCTTAGAAAGCTACAGAATCCACTCTAACAAGTGCCCAGCTGGAGAAAATCGGACTAAAACTGACCCATACCATCATCCAACTGTGAATCACTGATACAAGGAGAGTTGAGGGCTTCATCTAAAATAGATCACAGGTATGTTTGGAAGGGGAGGATTTTTTTGACAACTGACTGCCTGACACTCAAAGGTGGCTTTCTGTTGCCACTATGTCTTAGAAGGGGCCAGAAAAAACCAAAGATACTTATACTTTCTCTAATCCCTTCAAGCCTGTGCTGGCAAAATGGACTTTGCCACAGTTTACAGAAGTCCTTCTGGGCTCTCCCAAATTCCCCTTCTGTTCTGCTTAGCCTCAGTTTCACTTGGCCAAGGAGATGGCAAAGCTGATTAAGAGAGACTCTTGAGACGTCCAGGTTAAGATGGTGACAGAGTAGGGGCAAGGAGAAATTCTCTCCTTACCAACGGATATAGAGTACCTCCAAACAAAACAAACCAAAAAACAAATCCAGATGAAAGAAGGGGCCCCACAATAGGGTGCAGTATCAAAGGAACGTGGGATTTGGGCACTTCCACACCATAAGTGGGGGAAATAGCTCCCATCAAAACGGGAGCAGATCATCCCTCCCCCACCCCACCCACAATACCAGTTAGAGGCTGCGCTCCAGAGTTAGAGCAAGCGGGGGCACAAAATCTAGCTTCTTGGCAGCTAACTGGCACCACTAGGAGCTTGCCCCTGAGAGCAGAAAGACCTGAGATCCCAGGTGGCTGGAAAACTCAGACCTTGAACACGAGAGTGGGGCTGAGAGAGGCAACTGCGGCACCCAGCTCACTCAGACTCAGGGGAAAACCTCAGGTAGAGGAGCAAACATGGGCCAAGTTCCAGGTCTGGGCTAGGAACACGGGGGCTCGACCCTGAAAACAGCTATACCAGAGACGTCAGGAGGGTCCCCAAAGAAGCCAAGAGACTCACAACGTAGCCTCAGGCAAAAACTGCTCCCTAACTCCATACAAAGAGAATCAGATTGCCTTACTCAGCCTTCTGGAGGATAAAACACAATGATGCCAAGTAAAGCCCAAGAAATAAACAAGAAGACCAAGAAAAAAACTCTAACACTTGATAACTTCTGCACAGAAAAAATCCAGAAAACAGAGGAGGACAAACAATTAAAGACATCCAAACCTTCCCAAAAATATGAAAATGGGTCACAAGATTTTGAAGAGTTCAAATCTGAGATCATGAGAAAGATGGAAGAGATCTGGCAAGAAAATAACAGTTTAAAAGGCAGAATTTCGCAATTGGAAAGTGAGGCTCTGAAATCAAATGAATTGATAAGTAAATTGAAGACCAGAAATGACCAGCTGGAAGCCTTGAAGAACCAGATAGACCAGATTGAAAAGGAAAACCAAAAGATTTTAGCCGAAAACCAGTCTCTAAAGGCTAGAATTGGGCAATTCAAAGCCAATGATCTCATAAGACAATAAGAATTAATAAAGCAAAGTCAAAAGACTGACAAAATATAAGGAAACATAAAATATCTCAATGAGAAGTTAATAGACCAAGAAAACAGGTCTAGAAGAGACAATGTGAGAATCATTGGTCTTTCTGAAAAAGCAGAAATTAATAGAAATTTGGACTCCATACTAAAAGAAATTATTCAGCAAAACTGCCCTGGAGTTCTACAACAAGAGGGCAATATAGACATTGAAAGGATCCATAGATCACCCTCTACATTAGACCCTGAAAAGACAACCCCCAGGAATATAATAGCCAAATTCAAGAGCTTCCAAGTAAAAGAAAAAATATTACAAGAAGCCAGAAAGAGACAATACAAATATCAAGGAGCACCAATCAGGATCACACAGGATCTGGCAGCCTCCACACTAAAAGACTGCAAGGCTTGGAATATGATATTAAGAAAGGCAAGAGAACTCGGTCTACAACAAAGGATCACCTAACCATCAAAACTGACTATATACTTCCAGGGGAAAGTATGGGCATTCAACAAGATAGAAGATTTCCAAGTATTTGCACAGCAAAGACAAGGACTAAATGGAAAGTTCGATATCCAACCACAAAAACCAAGAGAAACATGAAAAGGTAAATAAGAAACAGAGGGGAAAGAAAGAAAACTCTTATTTTTAAATTTGCATCTTTAAGGGCCTTAATAAGATCAAATTATTTGTATTCCTATATGGAGAAATGTTATGTGTAATTTTCAAAAACTGTATTCACTATTATAGTAATTAGAAGTATTATTCTCCTAGGGAGAGGTTGGAGCACTAAATGATCTAAGATGAGACGGGGAGGGGAAAAAAAGAGGGGGGTGAATAGTAGATGGCACCAAGAGAAACCTGAATGAATAAGAAAAATAGGATATTCTATACCACACAAAGAGAGCATGGAAAGGGGAGAGGATGAATACTATTATAAGAAGGAGAGGAAGAGAGCATTAAGAGGTAATATTTGAACCTTCCTCAGTGGAATTAATCCTGAGAGGGAAGAGTAGTTATATCCATTGGGATATAGAATTCTATCTAACCCTACTGAGAAAGTCAGAAGGGATTAACCAAGGGGAGAAGGGGAGTGGGGAGGTCAAAAAAGGGAGGGGAGGAGAGGGGAGAGGGAATTCATTAGGCCTTAAAAAATAAAAAGAGGGGAATAATAAGGGAGGGGGTGGAAAGGGAAGTAAATCAAGGGAGGGAACAAAGGGGACTGGTCTAAAACAAACCACTGGTTTAAAATAAAATAGCATAAGAAGAAGGGATAGAATTAGGAGAGGATACCAAAATGTCAGCAAATACACAACTGAGAATTATAACTCTGAATGTGAATGGGATGAACTCACCCATAAAACGAAAGCAAAAAGCAGAGCGGATTAGAAACCAAAATCCTACCATATGTTGTCTACAACAAACACATATGAAGTGGGTGGACATACACAGGTTTAAGGTCAAGGGCTGGAGCAAAATCTTTTGGGCTTCAAATGCAAAAAAATGCAAAAAGGAAGGCAGGAGTGGCGATTATGATTTCTGACAGAGCCAAAGTAAAAATAGATATGATTAAAAGAGACAGGGAAGGTAATTACATCCTGATAAAAGGCAGTATAGACAATGAAGAAATAACAGTACTCAACATGTATGCACCAAATGGTATAGCATCCAGATTCCTAAAGGAGAAACTGGCTGAGCTCAAGAAGGAAATAGATAGTAAAATCATAATAGTGGGAGATCTAAATATTCCTGTTTCAGATCTAGATAAATCAAACCAAAAAATAAATAAGAAAGAGATAAGAGAGGTGAATGAAGTCCTAGAAGAATTAGATTTAATAGATATGTGGAGAAAATAAATAGGGACAAAAAGGAATACACCTTCTTTTCAGCTGCACATGGTACATTCACAAAGATTGATCATGTAATAGGGCATAGAAACATCACAAACAAATGCAAAAGAGCAGAAATAATAAATGTAACCTTTTCAGATCATAATGCAATAAAAATAATAATTAGTATGGGCACATGGACAGGCAAATCAAAAACTAATTGGAAATTAAATAATATGATTCTCCAAAACCAGTTAAAGAAGAAATCATAGAAACAATCAACAATTTCATTGAAGAGAATGACAATGAAGAGACATCCTACCAAACTCTGAGGGATGCAGCTAAGGCAGTACTCAGGGAGAAATTTATATCCTTGAGTGCATATATTAACAAATTAGAGAGGGCAAAGATCAATGAAGTGGGCATGCAAATTAAAAAACTAGAAAGGGAACAAATTAAAAATTCCCAGCTAAAGACCCAATTAGAGATTATAAAAATTAAAGGAGAAATCAATAAAATTGAAAATAAAAGAACTATTGAATTAATAAATAAGACTAGAAGCTGGTACTTTGAAAAAACAAACAAAATTGGCAAAATACTGGTCAATCTAATTTAAAAAAGGAAAGAAGAAAACCAAATCATCAGTATCAAAGATGAAAAGGGAGACCTCACATCTAATGAAGAGGAATTCAAGGCAATCATTAAAAACTATTTTGCCCAATTATATGGCAATAAATATAGCAATCTAAGTGAGATGGATGAATATTTGCAAAAATATAAATTGCCTAGATTAACAGTAGAAGAAATAGAATACTTAAATAATCCCATATCAGAAAAAGAAATTGAACAAGCCATCAAAGAACTCCCTAAGAAAAAATCATTAGGGCCTGATGGATTCACAAGTGAATTCTATCAAACCTTCAAAGAACAACTAATTCTAATACTATACAAACTATTTGACATAATAAGGAAAGAAGGAGTTCTACCAAACTCCTTTTATGATACAAATATGGTACTGATCCCAAAGCCAGGTAGATCAAAAACAGAGAAAGAAAACTACAGACCAATCTCCTTAATAAACATAGATGCAAAAATCTTAAACAGAATACTAGCAAAAAGACACCAGCAAGTGATGACGAGGGTTATTCATTATGATCAGGTGGGATTTATACCAGGAATGCAAGGATGGTTCAACATCAGGAAAACCATTCACATAATCGACCATATCAACAAACAAACCAACAAAAACCACATGATTATCTCAATAGATGCTGAAAAAGCCTTTGACAAAATATAGCACCCATTCCTATTGAAAAAACTAGAAAGTATAGGAATAGAAGGACCTTTCCTAAAAATAATAAACAGTATATATCTGAAACCATCAACAAGCATCATATGCAATGGGGATAAATTAGAAGCCTTCCCAATAAGATCAGGAGTGAAACAAGAATGCCCATTGTCACCTCTATTATTTAACATTGTGCTAGAAACACTAGCAGTAGCAATTAGAGAAGAAAAAGAAATTGAAGGTATTAAAATAGGCAATGAGGAGACTACGCTATCACTCTTCCCAGAAGATATGATGGTCCACTTAAAGAATTCTAGAGAATCAACTAAAAGTTAGTGGAAATAATCAACAACTTCAGCAAAGTTGCAGGATACAAAATAAATGCACATAAATCATCAGCATTTCTATATATTTCCAACACATCNTACCAAAACAAACACAGGAAAACAACTACAAAACACTTTCCAAACAATTAAAACTAGATTTAAACAATTGGAAAAACATTGATTGCTCATGGGTAGGACAAGCTAACATAATAAAAATGACCATTCTACCCAAATTAATTTACCTATATAGTGCCATACCTATCAAACTACCGAAAAACTTTTTTACTGAATTAGAAAAAACTATAACAAAGTTCATTTGGAAGAACAAAAGATTAATAATATCAAGGGAAATAATGAAAAAAATGTGAAGGAAGGTTGCCTAGCAGTACCAGATATTAAACTATACTACAAAGCAGCGGTCATCAAAACAATATGGTACTGGCTAAGAGATAGAAGGAAAGATCAGTGGGATAGACTTGGGGTAAGTGACGTCAGCAAGACTGTCTATGATAAACCCAAAGAGCTCAACTTTTGGGACAAAAATCCACTATTTGACAAAAACTGTTGGGAAAATTGGAAAACAATATGGGAGAGATTAGGTTTAGATCAACATCTCACACCCTACACCAAGATAAATTCAGAATGGGTGAATGACTTGAATATAAAGAAGGAAACTATAAGAAAATTAGGTGAACATAGAATAGTATACCTGTCAGATCTATGGGAAAGGGAAAATTTTTAAACCAAGCAAGAGTTAGAAAAAATTACAAAATGTAAAATAAATAATTTTGATTACATTAAATTTAAAAGTTTTTGTACAAACAAAAACAATGCACCCAAAATCAGAAGGGAAACAACAAACTGGGAAGAAATCTTTATAACAAAAGATTCTGACAGAAGTCTTATTATTCAAATATACAAGGAGCTAAATCAATTATATAAAAAATCAAGCCATTCCCCAATTGATAAATAATAGGCAAGGGACATGAATAGGCAATTTTCAGATAAAGAAATCAAAACTATCAATAAGCACATGAGAAAGTGTTCTAAATCTCTAATAATTAGAGAAATGCAAATCAAAACAACTCGGAGGTACCACCTCACACCTAGCAGATTGGCTAAAATGATAGAAGGGGAGAGTAATGAATGTTGGAGGGGATGTGGCAAAATTGGGACATTAATGCATTGCTGGTGGAGTTGTGAACTGATCCAACCATTCTGGATGACAATTTGGAACTATGCTCAAAGG
>NC_058136.1:40407204-40452969 GCF_016433145.1 Gracilinanus agilis
ATATATATATATATATATATATATATATATCTGCCAGTGCTTTTCTATATTCATCATATTCATAGGTTTTTTAAACCCTTACCTTCTGTCTTAGAATTGATACCAAGTATTGGTTACAAGACTGAACAGCAAGGGCTAAACAATTAGAGTTAAGTGAATCACCTAGGGCACACAGCTAGGAAGTGTCTAAGGTCAAATTTGAATCCAGAACCTCCTGTTCCCAGGCCTGGCTCTCTATCCTCTGAGCCACATAGGTGCCCCTATGTTCATAATTTCTTAACAGCATGATAATATTCGATTTTCTTCATGTACCCAAACTTGTTTAGCCATTCCTCACTAGATGGGCACCTACTATGTTTTCAACTCTTTGCTGCTACAAAAAGTATTGCTATAAATATTTCAATATATATTGGAACTTGCTTTTTGACATTGACCTCCTTGGGTTGTATGTCTTCCAATGGAATCTTTGGGCCAAAGGGTATTGTCCAATACCATTTAAAATTATAGGACCGAGGAAGAAATTGCCTTTCTGATCTGTGGATCAGTAATGTTAAAATTAAAATCATTTTCCCTAATAAAGGTCTCATATCCAAGATAAATAAATAATTGATTCATATATATGAGAAAAAGAATTATTTCTCAGTAGAGAAGTAGATTCAAATCTGGCCTCAGACACTTCCTAGCTGTGCGACCCTGAGTAAGTCACTTAGTCCCCATTGCCTAGCCTTTACCACTCTTCTGCCTTCAAACCAATGCCCAGTGTTGATTCTAAGACAAAAGATAAGGGTTTTTTTAAATAGATAAATAGACAAAAGGACCAGGTCTTAAAGGAAGAAATCCGAGCTATCAATACTGTAAGAAAAAACCACCAAGTCACTAATAATTAGAAAAATGCAAATTAAAAACAACTCTGAAGTTCCACATCATAACCATCAGACTGGCAAAAAAGGAAAATTACAAACTTTGGAGAGACATTTAGAGGAATATAATGGTTTGTTATTGCCCCATAACTTAGAGAACAGTTTCAGAGAAGCCTGAGAAGATTTTATGAAGTGTTATACAAAGTGAAAAGAACCAGGAGAACAATTTATACAATAAAAATATTATAAAGAAAAACCCCTTTGAAAGACTTAAGGATTCTGATGCAATGATCTGCCTGCCATGATTCTAGATGATCATTGTGAGTGTAACTTGTTACTCATCTCCTATCATAGAGGTAATGGATTCAAGGTGCAAAATGAGACACATATTTTGGATGTATCTAGTGTGGGAATTTATTTTGCTTGGTTAGTTATATTTATAACAAAGGTTTTGTTTTTCTGGTTTTGGGTTTTATTTTATTTTTTCAGTTGAGGCCAAGGACCCAGCAATAGTGTTGCCAAAAAAGAGAGAAGAGAGTCATTGAGGCATTTTTATTTTTTAAATTTTATTTGTTTTTAACATTCTTTTTTAGAATTTTGTGAGCTGCATTCTCTGCCTCCCTCCTGGACCTATTGGGAGGGTGAGCAGTATGATCTCAATTGTATATATAAAGTATATTTCCATATTGGCCATGTTACCAAAAGAAAGTAGCAAGAAAAAATGAAGTGAAAAAATTATGCTCTTTGAAGCATTTTTAAAGAATGCATAGGAGAGAACAGAGAGAAGATCAGAAGGAAATACTCATAAGCAGGACATCCTTGAAAGCTATAGGCTGATTCATCATATTCCTTAAAGGAAAAGTAAACTGTACATTGAGATTCTGTTTCATGTACAGTCCTCTTTCTCTTCTAGTTTGTATATAGAGATCTTAATTTTATTTGATAGTTGCTAAGTTCAACATAAAAAAGATAAATAAAAAAGATATTAAATAGCAAAATAAAATCAAATTATAGGATTGTATCAAGAGCATCACATAGTCTGAATCAACTACAAAGATTTAAAACATTAACAAAGTTTAGTATTGTAATGAAATTATACAAGAAATTTAATGACATTTAAATGATATGCCACTTTTACCCATATGACCAAGATTGATATTTCTTTTATTATGACTCAAATACTGCATTTAGAGAGAGGAGTCCTGGATTGAATCCAAATTCTTCTACTTAGTACCTATATAATCTTGGGCAAATCACTTAAACCCTGTGGGCCTCTGGTTCCTTATCTGTAAAAGGAATATTAAAAGGCCTCTAAAGACCCTTCTAGCAATAAATCTTTGACTTTGTCATCTTCCTACCCCCATCCTTCCACATGGAGGTTCAGGAGCAACAAATATACCTTTTTTTCCTCGTCCTAATCACCTGCTAGGAAAGGCCAACATTAGGTGGTCTAGGTGCCAAAGAGCTTAAGTAGAACAGTGGACCAAACTTATTGGCATATAGTCATGGTCACTTATTAGGATGACTAAACAAAGGAGGAGATTTTGAGGACCCAACTTCAGTACCCCATAGGAGAAACCCAAGTCTTTGTGGTTTGGAGGTTCCTGACAGGAATCCTAAAACCCATTCAGTCCAATTCCTGAAATTGTATTATTTCCTTCATTTGATCTTAAGGATTTAGGTATTAAAACTATTTCTTGTACCACTATGAAGCTGAGTCACCTGAGCTGCTTCTAGAAATTCTTATATCTTCCATGTCTAAGGACTAGATTACTTCTAAGGCCCATGATATGGATAAACCTGCTAAGGGTTAAATGACTCTAGAGAGGATCATTTAGATGTGAATGTAGTAGGTAGGGAGCCAGGCTAATAATTACAAATGATGATTAATCTTCCATAGCACCCACAAAAGCTTGCCAAGTCTATTTTCTTCGTGGCCAAAATGTAAACCTGGAACTTCATATCCAAGCATTCAGTTCAAAAGGAAATTTAGGTAATGGTTTAGAAGTAAAGGTGGTGGAAGCATGGATCTATGGGTTAGAGCCAAAGGGTAAAATAAGAAGACAGAGATCTAGGGAACTGAAGTATGGGAGAGCCAACATCTATGAGAGTCATTGTCTGTCTCGGAAAGCCGGAAGTCTAGAGTGGAGGTGACAACACTGCAGGTACAGCCCAAATGAGATTAAAATGTAATCAAGAAACATTTAGCAAAATGAAAAGATGATAGAACATAGATAATATCAGTATGTGGTTTTCTAAGTCAGTATGTGGCCCGGCAGGGATCCTTATAAACAGTTTAGCAGTCTCTGTTTTATTTAATACCACTAGTTCAGAGAGCTGATATCCAAGAGAACTGGTTCGGATTCCAGAGGAGATTAAGGACTAAAAATTCAAAGAGGAAGGGGACTGTATCTTTCCTTAAGGATGGGGCCTGGATCTAAGCAAGACTTTTGTTGTTCTATTCTGAGGCTAGTGTTCATTCATCCAGTAAGTATTTGCATACTGAGGGATACAGACTTGTATCCATGTTGTCCCAAGCCTCAAGGAGCCTTCTGATAAGGCGGTGGCAACAAAGCCTCAGTCCACAGAATCGGATGGGAAAAGGAAAGGGCAAGGTAATTGGTGCTGCTCAGGGCGTGAAGACTGGACAGGGCTTTGAACATTCTGGGAGATTCAGTTCAATTCAGCAAACATTTATCAGGTACAGAGTGGTAGTGGGAACTGTGATAAGCTCCAGAAATACAAAGTTTATAAAACATGAAGAGGGGTAGTTAGGTAGCTTAGTGGATAGAGAGCCAGGCCTAAAGTTGAGAAATCCTGGACTCAAATCTGCCCCCAGATACTTCATAGCTATATGATTCTGCATAACCTCCATTGCTTAGCCCTTACCACTCTTCTGCCTTGGAACCAATACACATTATTGATTCTAAGACAGAAAGTAAGGGTTTTAAAAACAAGAAGAAGAAGAAGCCCTAGTTTAGATCCTTATCACTTCCATAAACTATTATAAGAGCCTCCTAATTGAGCTCCCTGACTCAATCCTGTCCTCATTTCAATCCATCTTAATATAGCCTTTGAAGTGAATTTACCAAAATGCTGGTCTGACCATTGTCAACCCTTCCTACCCAATAATCACCATTTAACTTTATGATCAAATATAAAGTCTTCCATTTGAGATAAAGGTCTTCACAAATGAGTCCCATCCTTCCTTTCTAGCCCTTCTTATATATTATCCTTTCCCATGTTCAGTATAGCCAAGCTGACCTTCTTATTGTTCCTCTCATGAAACTCTATCTCCAATCTGTGCCTTTTGCACAAGCTGTCACCCCCATGCCTGAAATGCTTTCCCTCCTCACTTCCACCATTTGAAATCCCTGGTCTCCATGACTGAACTAAAAGCCTTTTCTAGTCTTCTTAGCTATTAATGCCTCAATTCTTCCCCTGACCAAAGTTACCATCTATCTGTTTCACATATATTCTGTCCATATCTATATATGTGCATGTTGTCTCCCCCATTAGAATGTCAGCTCCTTGAAAGTGGAGACTGTTTTGCTTCTGTCTTTATATACTTAGCCAACTAGCATAGTATCATAGTAACATACCACAGTAACATAGATGGTGCTTAATAAATCCTTATTGAGTGATTGATTGATACAACACACATACAGATAAGTAAATATAAGATAACTTGATCAAGGAAAGAACTGTAACAACTGAGGAAATCAAGACATCTTATAGGAGGTGGCATTTGATTTGACTGCTGTCTGTGAAAGGCCGTGGAGATAGGAAATGGTATCCAGTTGAAGAAATAGCTAGTGAACACTTTGGCTAGACTGTAGAATATGTGAAGGAGAGTAATTGGAAAGGTCTGTAAAGGTAGGTGGGAGTCAGATTGTGGAGAACTTTAAATGCTAAGCTAATAAGTTTGTATTTTCTTATATAGGTTATAGGGAACCAATGAGGATTTTTGAGTAGAGGAGAATCATAATAAGCCCTTTGCTTTGGGAATTGTTTGGAAACTGGACAAAGAATAAATTGAAGATAGGGGTGATTACCAATAGAGAGTCCAATTAGCAGACTGTTAAAATAATCCAAGTGAAAAGTGAGAAGATCATGAATAAGGGTAGTGTCTGTGTTAAGTGGTAAAATGAGTAGACAGATGGATGTGAAAAATGTTATAGATGAAACATCACTAAGATTTGGTAGCCAGTTGTATCCAAGGTAGGATGAAAGAAAGCAAAAATTAAGGACAACTCTGAGATTGGAAATCTGAGCAACTGGAAGAAAGTGGTACCATCATTAGGAATGGAGCATCTTGTTGGAGAGTCAGATTTGGGGAAGGGAAGAGAATGAGTTCTGTAGTGTACATGTTGAGGTGTCCACAGGACATCCATTTTGAGATTTCCAGCAAGTAACTGTTAATATAGCACTGGTCTTCAGGAGAGAGATTTGGTCTGGATATATAGATTTAAGAGTCCTTTGAATAGAGATGGCAATTGGATCCATGGTTGTTGAGATCTGTGGTTCTGAGGGTCTTTTTCAAAGTCAATGTTGAGTCTTAAAGGTCATCTCCTATTTGAATGGTCTGGCCCTAACAAAAATAGATCCTGATTCAGTACTCTGTGTTCAGATCTTATGGGGAAGTTTCAGGTTCTAGCTCTGGCCCTGCCACTGTACATTATCTTTGTCAAACCTTTTCTCCTCCCTTGGATCTCAGTACCCAATTTTTTTATATGTGAGGGTTGGACTATATGACTTCAAAGGCTCCTTCCAGTTCTTGACTTTTTAACTTTCTTAAATAACCAGAAAATATTAGTATCCATTTCAAATTCAGACAGAATGCACCCTTTATTGTTGAAGCCTCTTAAGGTTTTACATTAAGGCCATGTTCTTATATTTGTTTTATCTTATGAAACAAACATTTTATGTGTATTGTAACAATTTAGTGTAAAAGAGGGATGGCTAGAGATTCTAACCGGTAGTAGTGAAGAGCACATTACAAATGACTGCAGTGGGGCCTGTCTTCATAAAATATGTGGTTTTTAGTTTATATTTAAATCATTAAAACTGTATTTTGTTCATTTTCACTGCATTTTCTAAACAGCCCTTGGTTATACTGCACAGGCTTAGAGGGGGAAATACCACCACCCATTTAATTCTAACACCCTGACTCAACAACACTGTGTTGATTTTCCAGTTTGGAATCTAGTGAGACTTTCTTACTGTGTTAAGTAATGAGGTGATGTGCCATCTGCTGGCAAGCTTTCCACTATCTCATTTGTACACATTTAAACAACTCTTGCTTGGCAAATCTAATCCTGAAAGAAGATACTTTGTGGTTATACGTTATGCATTTTTATGGCACCTGAAACTCTCTCAGGCAGTTGGCAGCTCTGGATATAATTCAAAAAGCAAAGTGAGTGTCTCAGGGTACAAATAAAAGAAAGACTTCACTTGGAGTATCTATCAAAAAAGAATGGCCCTTTCCTCTACCCTGCCCTTCCCACCCCAAGAAGATGCCCTGGGGTGGGGGGCTAAGTAGAAGTCTCTGGCTCCACCTTTGCAGACAAGATTTTTCAGGGCTGGCTCTCAATGAGATTGCTTCTGCCCCAGGACTTCTTACAGTGGTCAATGCAGAGCAAAGGTCTGCAGAAGAAAATTTAATTTCCAATCTTGCCCTACTCTCTCAGCAGCATGCCACATTTTCTCCCATGGTGCCAGTAGATTCCAACTTAGAGTCCTATATAAAAGAGAGAGCACTGATCAGTTACTGACTCTAATGCCATTTTAACCCTCTTCAGGAACCAGGGAAGCTTGAATTTATACTCATGAGGAGCAATATTGTTCTGCTAGCAATTTCAGTCACCTGTGCTCTCTTCAGGGTCTTAGATTTCAGCCTAGACATTTCCCCTTGCTGAGGTGATAAGTCCTGGATCCAGATTTGAAAAAAGGCCACTTGTAAGATAAATGACACCCCAATACATGTAAATGTAATGAGAATCTGAGTTATATAGCAATACTTTTTGTTCAGTTCTACTCAACAACTACTTAGTAAACCCCTACTGCATACACAACACTGTACTTGGTTTTAAGGATACAAAAATAAATCAAATCATCTCTGCCTTCAAATTTCCCTTTTTAAAAAACTTCCATTCTACTGAGAATGAAACTGGTGGAAAGCAAGTCAATGGGCTAGCTTACAGAATCATAAGACTTAGGGTTAGAATCATTCCTAAATAAGTCCCACTCCATCATTTTATAGATGAGACAACTGAGACCTACAGAGGGGAAGGTACTTGCCTAAACATATGACAGGAAACAGCAAAAACTAAATTCAAACCTATGCCTTTTCACTTCAAATCTTGGGTTTTTTCTAGTTATTTCAATGTCCTTTACTCTCTGAAAGGTTTTAATCCTAGTTTTGTATTACTTAGGATGTTGCCCTTTAGTGAAGCCTAATCAGACAACTAAGTTTACTTCTAGGAAATTAAACATCTTGCCTCAGACATATGGCTTTCTTTTTCTTTCCCCTCCTGGAACAAAGAAAGTCTAGTAATGAAATTTAGACACATTGGTAATTCGTCCAGGATTCTTAACAAATTGAAACCATAGGATCATAGCTCTAAGATCTAAGAAAGATCTAAGAAACCAAATATTCCTACCTTTCCCTTCCCTCTTATAGTGAAGTAAACTGAAGGCGAAGGCTGGGGAGAAAAAAGGACTTGGTTAAGGATTACACAGGAGTTAAGCGTCAGAGATAGATATGATTCCAGATCTTCTGAATACTTTAACCCATGTCTTCTGACTTCAGAGCCAGTGCTCATTCTATTATACCACGCTCCTTCTCAGGAATTCCCCCAGAGAATTTATACTGTAGACATGAACCAGAATCAGGTTGCCAAAAAGGTAAGCAACACCTGAGAAGACTCTCTAAATTTAGTTATAGAATGATGATTTTTTTAAAATTTTTTCCAAAATACTTTTTACAGATGATCTGTGAGCTAAAAATACAATTGCCCTTAGAAATCTTGAATACTGTACTAAAAAGAAGACTAGATTTGAAGTGAGAGGACTTGATTTTATACCTAAACTCTGCTACTTATTATCTGTTGTCTTGTTTGGCAAGTCACTAAATCATAAATTTTGCTAGTTCTGACCAAGAAACCTTACATAACCCTCCAATAAGTGGCTGTCTAGCCTTTGCTTGAGGGCCTCCAATGAGGAGGAATCTACTGCCTCCTGAGATAGCTTATTTCACTCTTAACTAGCACTAGTTGTTAGAAAGTCTCTTCATCTAGGGAGCAGAAATCTGCCTTTTTTCAGCTTCAACCTTTTATTCCCACTCTTGCTTTCTTCAGTCAAGCAAAACAAGTCTATACTTTCTTTCTCATGATAACCTATCACATATTTGAAGATGATAACTGTCCTGTCTTTTTTAAGTTTTCTCTTCACAAATCCTTGTATGTTCTGTTCTCATTTTCTCAACATCTTTGTTGCTCTCTTGTGCCTACTTGCCAAATATATATAGTATTTCCCAGTAGAACATAAGTTTATTGAGTCAAGACTATTTGATTTTTATCTGTGCATCTCCAGCACATAGCACAGTACCATACACATAAGTAGGCATTTAATAAATATTTGTTAAATTACCTAAATGACTTCTAAGATCCCTTCGAGTCCTAAATTCCACGATCGTTTAAAATAACATACTTTTGAATAATGAACTGGAGGAATTCCATGTGAACTGGAAAGACCTCCAGGAATTGATGCAGAGTGAAAGGAACAGAACCAGAACATTGTATGCAGAAACTGATACATTATGGTACAATTGAATGTAATGGACTTTTCTGCTAGCAGCAATGCAATGACCTAGGACAATCCAGAGGAACTTATTCAAGAAAGAACGCAATCTACATCCAGAGAAAGAACTGTGGAAACAGAAATGTAGAAGAAAAGCATATGATCGATCACATAGTTCAATAGGGATATGATTAGAGTTTTGATGTTAAAAGATTGCATTGCTGCAAATATGAATAACATAATAATAAGTTTTGAATAATGATACATGTGTAACCCAGTGGAACTACTTGTCAGCTTTGGGAGGGAGGTAAGAAAGAACCGGGGTGGGGGGGAATAATGAATCATGTAATAATGGAAAAATATTCTAAATAAAAGTTTAAAAAAATGAATGACAAACAACAACAACAACAAAAAAATAAAATAACATACTTTTTTGCTAGCATAGAAATAATATAAGAATATTAAACAAACTATATATCTTCCTTCCTCCCCTTGTTCCCAAAAAAATTCTTAAATTTTTTGGTAAGAACTTTTTATTTATAGAAATAAATGTTACATTTCTAATATCCCTTACAGCATCATAGCTTCTGAGACCATTGACATGTTAACATTCATTTTTATACCTCTGGATCATATTTTAATATTCATCACGTTTGGTGATTGCTGTTGAGTTCAGTTCTATTCTGTTGAGTTCATTTCTATTCTCAGTTCAGTAAGCTTTTATTAAACCTACTATGAGCAAAGCAATTGGCAGATTATTGAAACATGTATTTCAAAACAGTAATTATTTTCTGACATATTGGTATCTTTCTTATCTGTTCTGAAAGGGATGTAAGCTTCTTTAATATAAAAATATTACCAGGGATGCTGCATCATAAAATACCACTATAATGTGCCAAGGATACACCTTCTTCCATAGAACAGGAAGATAGATTTAAAGGTGATAATGCAGTATTTTGTGTCAAAGATCTAAGCAACTATACTGGAAGACTCTCCAACTGGAATTATATTCTGAAATGCAGCATCAATGACAGTTTTTTTTTAAAATGTTGAACATCCTTTTACTCTATTGGACCTAAAAGAGAGAATGAAAGTTTATGCATAGGAAAAACTGAAATAGAAAAGTTTTGAAAAACTAGAAAAAGTTAAAATAAGCCAGACATTATAAATTGATTTATATTATGTATTCTATTTGAAGCCAACATTTTTCCTTGAACCTGAAACCTAGGTCTGCAATTTAATCTTTTTCATGGAACACGAATTTAGTACAAATTGTCCTACTATTGGATAAGCCAGTATTTAATGAGCAATATATTTGCAAGCCATGTCTTGAGAAACAGTAACTAATATCAAATTGAATAGTGGAGCATTTCTAAGGGGATTACTTTATATTAATACTGAATACCATTTTATCTTTTCACTTAGTGAGTTAGAAATACTTTTTTTAATAGGTTTCATGGGAAGGGTGGGATAGAAACAAATGTTTTTAATGTTGGGTGCAGGAATCATTTTCTTTTACAACCAAAGTATTGGAAGGCAAAATAAGGGACCCAGTCAAGAATTCAAAGAGGAAAAAAAGGCTTTTCTTTTTATGTATTTTGCATTAAGCCTTAAGTCATCTCTTCATTTGAAGCCTGAAATGAATTGCCTTGCCTGATGACTCCAGCCCACACTGAGTTCTCTCTTCCTTAATACTTATTGCACTGAGTCAGTACCATGCAATTTAGCACTTAATTCTCTAGCCTTTTCAAGCATATGTCATTCAGCCTTGTCTCCCTAACCAGGCAGTAAGGTCCTTTAAATAAGAAAATATCAACACCATGTCTGTGCTTCTCTTTTATCCCCCTCAGTACCTAGACCCAGATTGGCCTATAACAGAGAAGCTCAATAACTGTGGGGCTGGTCCAGGCAGACCTCACTTTTCTCAATTTTGCTCACTTATGCTGTCAAATAAAGATCTATATACATCACTTGTTTCTGTCACCTGTTCACTTGATCTTTTCTGCTGGCATCTAAATGGATAAAAACTTCAGCAAATATGCACACACACACACATACACACACACACACACACACACACACACACACACAGAGTCAGGAGAGCAACCTATGGCCAATAGCCTGGACATGGGCTCCAGGAAGGCATTGCACCTATATACAGGGATAGTATTATATTTGAGATGACTCTAACTCACATTTTTTTAGCATTTTCCAAAGCATTTTCCCTCAATAACACTGTGAGGTAGGCAGTATAAGGTTTATTATCAAACCTATTTAGTATATTATGAAACTCAGGCCCCCAAAAGTTGTAGTGAGCTGCCCAAGGTCACATGGGTAGTAAGCAATAGAGCCATGACTCAAACCTCAATTTTGGTCTTTGCCTCCACATCCAATTCTCTTTCTTCTTCTGCACTATCTTGATTGAGGACATTCTATATCCAAAAACAAACCCATCTGAAAATGTGATTGAGGAAAGGTGCAAAAAACTCCAAAACTAACGAGTTAGAACTACTGGAATTTTCATTTTATAACAAAAGTCAAGACCATGGATTTTGTTCCTTCACAGCAGGGACTGATTTTGTTTCAGTATTTATCATAGTACAGTGACCAGCATATATAGTAGGTGCTTAATAAATGCTTGTTGAATTATTTTAAAATTTTTATTTGGTCAAGTCCTTCCTGTACAGGGTGGATATAGTTAATATTGTTACCAATAGCCCAAGTTTTTAGTTATAGGTTACACAGGGAGACGCTGATCACATGGTTCCATGTCACAGCAGCTATTGAGGTGTCTATGTCTGTCTACAAGGAATTAACAATGTCCAAAGAGAGTGGGGAGCAGTCCCTTCTCTGTAGTTAATAATAGTTCACATTTAGGCAGTGCTTCAAAGTTTACATAGCCCCACCACAACAATTCTCTGAGTAATATGATTCCGGTTTTACAGCTGAGGAAATTGAGGCTCTGAGAGACCATGTCAATTGCTGGTCACATGGCTAATAAAAGTCAGAGATTTGACTTTAACTCTGAAAGTTTTCCTCCATTCCATGAAGCTTTCCAAAGGGTCTGGCTGCCTTGTTACAGGCACTAGCTCTTACAGAGCAGACCATACCTTGGAACTGTCCATCCTCATTCAAAATGTTGTTTAAAATCAGGGCAGAGGGCAGACCTCCTGTATCCTGGAATCAATCATCAAACCCCAAATATGCTGTTGTGTGAATCCATTTACCTTTTCCAAGTCTGAATATGCAGTTCTCAGTCTGAACTCTGTTTTGTCTGACTTGAATGCTGAATCCTAACTTGTTTTAGAACACTGGACTCTACTCTACTTCTTCTTCGACCTTCTTTCCCTGTTTGAACTTCTGGATGCTGATTGTTCTGACCATACTATGCATGTTGGCCATTTGAATGCTAACTTTGACCACCATGGCCAGACACTGACCTTGCCGATTGCGCTCCAGCTTTGGATGCTCTAGACCAGTGATTCCCAAAGTGGGTGCTACCTCCCCCTCGTGGGTGCTGCAGCGATCCAGGGAGGCGATGATGGCCACAGGTGCATTTATCTTTCCTATTAATTGCTATTAAAATTTTTAAAAATTAATTTCCAGGGGGCTAAATAATATTTTTTTCTGGAAAGGGGGTGGTATGCTAAAAAAGTTTGGGAACCACTGCTCTAGACTCTGACTCCAGCATTACTAGTTGAGCCTAGCTTCCAGCCCTCGCCCCTCCTGGTCTGTTCTTTCCCTCAGTCACTACCCTCCCCCAAACACACTCAGCTCTGAGAGCAGCCAAGCAAAGGTAATGTCTAGGTAATTGAAGTTTTCCCATAAGATCAGGCATCTCTTTCCCTTTAAAACTCATATATGCAGCCTACAAGCCTTTGAGGTCAGCTGGAATTTCTATTAAGAATTCAAGATATTCTGGTTATTTTTTTAATATCACGACTTCTGTTAAAATGAGAAGGTGCTTCTGCTTCTCTACCTAATAAAATCCTTTTAACAGGAGATAAACGTCTTTGCTCTGTAAATAGAGATAAGGCTTATATACAAATACCTCTGGGTAAGGCAACGGCCCTTTAAATTCAAAATAAGTTATAAATGACTAATATCAAATCCCTTCTTAAGAGCAGGTTTTGATAGAAGCAGGTATTGGAGCATGAGGTTATTGGCTACTCTGAGAATCTCACTGTGTTAGACTAGGGCATGGCTGCTGGCTTGGAACCACACAGAAAAGAAAGTGGGAGCACCAAGGAGAAACTTTATAATTCCTGATTCAGATTTAATTTTACAGTGGTCTTATGAAGAAGAAACCTATGCATGAAGTTCCTTAGAGGAACACTAACGTTTACATGTTCCTTTCTTGGGTTGTAAGTACCAAGAGGTCAGAAACTAAATTCCTTTTGTATAGCTCCAAGCACAGATCTCCACAACTGGGTGCTTAATAAATGCTTTTGATAAAGATACTTAGTTTCCTAAGAAGCAACTAATAATATACTCCCAACTCAAAGCAGTCAATTTAGAAGATACCTCTGGAGATGGCCTTATTTCATCTCACCTGATCGGCCAAAGTGTTACAGAGTACCCCCAGGTTGAAGATTTTCCTTTTAATAAGCATTTTTAGTGATGCGTCAGTTCAATGTACCAAACTACCCTCAAGTACTATTATTTTTTATTATGCAAATTTAAAAAGATTTGGGCAATTCTGATTTTTTAGAATGTTCCCAGTGCCAGTGCCTGTTAAAAGCAATAGAGAAATCCAATTAAGAAATTTAATAAAGACGAATTCAGTGAATCCAGAGTGATATCTTGTGACCTTGCCTACTGGCTCCACTTACCCCTATTAGATCATATCTGTAAGTGGGAATACCTAAGTAAACACCTGTCTTTTTGAGCAGAATACCTACCTTTCTTTCCCACCCTACTTTTAACCTCATTATTTAAACAGGAATACCATTTAAAGACTAAAGACCGTATGAAAACTCATTGCCTAGGGTTAGTTGTTTACTCTTCTGTGAGACTTGGGTAGTGAACAAGTGTGAGCTTGTTGAGCTTCTTTCTACAAGCCATCAGTCATTTCAACTTTACTCTAACCTGGCTGCTTACAGATGCACAGAGGGCCAACTGACCAGAAGATTTAAGTTGCTATATTTCCCATCACTTTGATTCTCTGTACTGGTATGATGGAAGCATGTTAGATTTTTCTTGGTGGGTCTTTCTCTCAGAATATGTAAGTTCAAAGAATCTCACAGGGTTCTATAATCCCAACAATAATTTCAAAAGGAATATGGTAAAGCAAGAAACTGGATCTAACATTAAGAAGACAAGGTAATCATTGCATATATCATGTCCAAAAGTCTAACTGAAAAGAGGAGAGTCTGCAGTGGAGAAGAGGCAGTGCATCTTTGAGGAAAGAAAGAGCAAAAGAAGAATTATGAAGAAAAGAACAAAGGGAAGGAAGGAGAGTCCAAGGTTGCTGTATTCTAAACCGAGCCAACCTAATCAGCATTTTCTAAAGTGGGAATTAGGGAATGCTAGAGCTCAGTGATAGCTCATTTTTTGACACAACATTAACCTTTAAATATTGGCATGTACTTATTACGTTTCAGTTGCAATATTTGGAAAGGAAAGACAAGTCATCAGCTAGTGGGCCTTCTTAATTTAATTATGGAATTGGGGTGATCATTTCTGCTTCTCCTGCATAACTTTGGCTGGTCTTTCATAGCACAAATTTTGGATTAGATGATGAAATCATGGTGAACAGTGAAAGGAAAAGAGTAATATAACGTCCTGCCTCAGGACATCTCTTATATAGAATAACACAAGCTAGTTTGGTGAAAAGAGTTCAGCAAAGTTAGAATCAGAGAGACCTGAGATAAAATCTTGATAGACACTTCCTAGCTGTGTGACCCTGAGCAAGTCACTTTTACCTCTCTAAGCCCCGGTTTCCTCAACTATAGAATGGAGATATTAATACTTTTACTCATACCTTTGTCATAAAATCCACAACTCATTCTATAAAATATTGGCCAAAGTCAGGCAGGAAATGTAGAAATGAGGAAAGTGCTTTATAAACCACAAAAGGCTTTCACAGATGAGAGTTCTTCTCTGATGCATCCTTGTAGTGTGGAGGTAATTCTGGCTTCTTAAAAGCTACATCGGCAGTATGCAAGCTCTGGCAGGTCATCACTCTGGGCTCATATTCTTAACTCTGGACTTTTTCACCTCTTCCCTCACCCTGTAGATACCTCTACCCTGTGATCCTTTCTTCTGATTGTTGAGTGTCTGACCCACATAACCATTTTGTGGGGGATGCAGGCTATGCTCATTTAACTTGTGACTTTACTCTTACCTTTCAAGGTTTTTTTTTATCTCCCCAACAGCCTTGCTTTCTGGTATCCTGTATCCTTCCAGTTCCTTTTTATATTTTGACTTCCCCCATTATAACAAATAGAAGCTCTTTGAGGGTAGGAAGTGAGGGGTTTTTTTGGATTGGATTTGTATCCCTAGCACTTTGCACAGTGCATGGCACATACTAAGTACTTAATAAATGCTTTATCTACAAAATTGGAAAAGTTCTGAGAGATGGATCATGTGTCTTTCGTCTGAGGACTGGCTTAGCTAAGTTTGGAGAAGCTCAGCACAAGAAGACTGGATAGATGCTGATGGATATTTTCAGCCACAATATCTCCTGAGGCAGCTCAATGAATACCCTCCAGTCAGAAAAAACTTATGCAAGTCACTTTACCTTTTGGAGCCTGTATACTTATGTGTAAAAGGGGTTAATAATGGAGTTGTTTCAAGGATCAAATGAGATCCTCTCAGTAAAGTGTTTGGCAAATCTTAAAGCATTGGATAAATACTAGCTGTTATTAACTATTATCATGGAGGCCATATATGGTATAGGGGAGTTGTGGGATGAATTCTAACGTGTCCTTGATGAAGTGGTATTATTATCTATTTGAGGAGGCCTTTCTAGAGCTCATTAGTCCAACTTCTGGTTATATTTTTCCCAAATCTAACCAAGAAGCAACCAGTTCCTCCAGACATGCAGTTTATAGGTATTCATAGAATCTAAGTAGTGAACATACAAAAAAGTAATCTTCAATCTACATCGGCAACATCTAGTATGTGTGTGTGTATTTTTAGCAGATCTGTGATTCAATTACTATAGGGAACTTCCTAGTGAGGTACTTCCAATGATATAAATCATCCCTGTGCCCTTTGCAGCTTTAGATTTGCCTGGGGGCACTGACAGAAGTGATTTGCCTGGGCTCTCACAGCCACAGTACCTGGGTTAGGAGCAGAACGTGAATCCATCCATCTCTTTGGGACTCCAGGGCTAGCTCTCTGATTAGTACTCCATGTTCCCTCTCTGCATTGCATTTGAGTGCCCAAAGCACTTACCTTAATTTAAATTAGGCATTTTTGGAGTCACATGATTTTAATGTTTGTATATTCAAAGATCTGCAAGAAATTGGTTTCAAAAAAGTTTAGGTCTTCTCACTTTGGTGCTTTCCCAAATCTTTGTTAGCTCTTTTGTGAAGTTACAGCAAACATGAATTTCTGACTTAATTATATACAGAAAACTGATTTTTTTTCTCTGACTGGATGTAGGACAAGAGCAAGAAGAGGTCAGCATAATAGTTTATAAACTCCATGTCAGCCATTCTTGCATACTAGGTGCTACTCAAGGAGATACAAAAAAGGATGCAGGCTTATAAAAGCTTCCTTGAGCATCATCTCCCTAAATTCAAGTAGAGGCAGTAGCTAGAAAGAGAATTGATTTATTTACACTCACAAATAAATCTGACCTTTTCTGTTGTTAATCCTGCTACCAACAAACATTAAAATAGAGGCGGCATGCTGAACATAGATATCTATATATGTCAAAGTATTATATTCTTGCTGCCTACCTCACAGGGTTGTTGTAAGGATCAAATGAGATGATGCACATAAAAGCACTTGGCAACCATGAAGTGCTAGATGAATGCAAGCTGCTATTATTAATAACAAGGATGGCAGTTATATTTCTCCAAGAGAATTATATATATATGCATATATATACATATANGATTGCCAGAAACAGATACATGCAATGGTAACTCAGTGCAGAAGCTTGGTGTGGACTTCTTATTAGTTTCTGGATATGGTAACCTAAAACAAGAATGCTTTGAATGATGGATTCAAGGAATCCAGAATACTTTGCAGTCATCTTTGGCATTCCTATAGTTCCTGGGGTCAAGCTAAATTCTCCACTCTTTAATCACAGAACATTTTATTTAATCAGTCTAATCCCCTAAACAGTATAATTAATCATTTTCCCCACAGGGAATACTAGTACCTGATCCAAAAGAATAATCTGATCTCTCTCTGGCTCCTCAAGTGCCAGCATCTAGAATACTTGATCTATTAAAAGTTAAGCAGAATGACAAAAGCTATGTTCCTGATATATATATATATATATATATGCATATGTATACATATATATATATATATTTCCAGAGACTATTTAAACATGGTCACGTTTGGATCAAACATAGAGAATACAAATATGGAAGCCAACAATAGAAGTAGAAGGAGCAAATACAATAAAAAACAAAGGAATGTTTATATCTAAATTGTTTGACTTTTTATTCTCTTAGGAATTTTGAAATTCCATATACCTAGATGTACATAGTGTTGTATGTTTCAAATCTGATAGTGTATGATTGGATTATTTGGTGCAATTAATTAGCAAACATTTCTGTTCTTAAGCTATGGACTAGTGGAGGAGTCTTTAGAGAAATGAAAGAAAAGAAAGATGACAGAATTAGAAGATGAGAGTCTCTACATTCAAGATGCTTACAGCCTTTGTATCCCATGCCCCATGCATAGCACCTGGAACGTAGTAAGTGCTTAATAAATGCTTGTTGAATGGAGTATAGTCAGGTGACATGGAACAAGAACTTTCTTGGAAGTTGGAAGGCATCAGGTTATATTACTAACTTAGTAACAGTGGGAGCTGTGAGGTCTTTGAGTCTCACTGTCCTAACCTATAAAATGGCAATCCCTTGCTTACCTCATAGAGTATAAGATCTATAATGATGAGATGTTATTATTAGTAGGAGTTGAGTATGTTTAGTGGAGAAAAGAGATTTAAGGGGGATAAGATGTTTCATTCATGCAATGTAACAACTGGAAAACACCTGCAAAGCAATATGCCACCAAACTTAATATTGATGACACCAGAGAAATCCAACAGATTTGGTACAATCCCTTGACTTTGGCAGTAGATTGGTAAGGGTTGTTTGGTCTTAGGAATTTTCATTTACAAGTATCCCAGTTGATCTGAGTAAATGTGACTAATGAGAAACAATGAATAGGTTGTGCCATAATGCTTAGGTTTTGAAAACAATCTCCTAATGTACTTCATATCAAAGAACTAAATAAAATGTCATTTATTTCAGTTTGACACTTGACTTTGATTGGGTGCATACACAATAATGTTGTATGAGCAAAGGCTTTTTGAAATCCGATCTGATCTTGAATCCTGACTTTGCAACATTCTCCCTCTGTAACTGTACACAAGTTACTTCCCATTTCAGGGTCTTAGTGTCCTCATCTGTAAAATGAGTGGATTGGACTAAATGGCTTCTAGGTTTTCTTCTAGTTCTAGATTTCTTGAACAAATTGGTTTTAATTTGTTACATTTTTTGTCTCTATGGCTGGGGTGTATAACAAAGCCTAGCAATTGATGGACAATCTAACTAACAGATAGATTCTGTCAAACTGTTTAGAGCTGAATGAGACCACAGACAGATTCACAAGGGCAAAGCAATGGTGTACCTGTTTGGATGAGGATAGAAATGGCAAGGATGGGATCACCAAGCCAGGCATTTAGTCAATTTTTATTCATTAGGTGACAAACAACAAATTCAGATGTCAAATATAATCTTTATAGCATGGAGGTACTTGGAGGTCTCCGACACATACATGCTATGGCTCAGTCTTTGTACTGAGCTTGCTTCTCTTTAAATAAGTGGACGGTGGAAAATGTGCTGATTCAGAATTTTCCCTAGGTAGAGTCACAAACATGATTTATCTCAGACATTATGTTCATTTTCAAAGTTTTCACTTTTATGCACAAGGTCTGCTGTGGCTAAGCCTAATGGATTGTATCACTGTGGATTTTGTTAATAAGGTAGGTAAACATCCTAGCCATTTTTTAAACTGAAAATGCTAGAACTCTTCATCTTCTCTCAGCATTGTGAGAAACTGTTCTCTTGAGACTCCAAGAGAAAAAAAGAAATCTTGGATCCAGGCCTGAAGCAGGGGAATAAATCAGAGGCAGTATCACTGTCATCTTGTACCCTGAGATAAAAAATACTAATCAATTAACTGAGAAAAATTGGGCCACCTTGAAAAAAAAGAATCTTTTAGAATAATCAATAAATATATTGTTAGTCTTTAACCATAACCTGTAAATTACCCAGTTTCTTTAAATCCCTGAAGTTTCCAAATGATCTTATCCTTTGCTCATTATTCTCCTATGAATATACAAGAGAGTTAGATAGTAAAAATCCTTGAAGGTGCTTTGGTTTGGGGGGGAGCTATTAGATTGAGAGGCCAGCTGAAAGACCATTCTAGAGTTAAAATAAAGGAGTTTTAGCCAAGGTAGAAAATGATTGGTGAATACAAACTGTCAAGCTCTTGAAACAGACATAAGCCTCTCAATGCAGTCAAATGCTTTTTCAGCATGGAAGAAAAATGCACCCCTAGGCTCATCCACCTAATTGGCTATTTGGCCACACTTTTCAATATCATATATGCAGTGGTAAATCTAACTATAATGAGAAAGAATAAAAAGAATGGCATTTGAATATGTGTCTGAGGATTTCAAAATCAGAAAAAGGGAAAAGTGTAATACAGTGAACTGGACCTAGTTAATTAAATACAGTCATGTACTAAAAAGCATGATCACTAAAATATGACTTAAAGCAACTTGACAGGTCAACTTTTGCCCATATTTATGGACATATCATATCAATTTCCTTGTATATTTTCAGGGATTTAGAAATCACTTGAAATTCTAACAGAAATGGTGACTTGACTTGATGTGAGTAAAATCCCTAATTATAGCTCTATAACTCATATCAGTTCTCTACCTCTCAAGGCCAATAGCCAACCCCAGAGACATGCACATCCTAAGCTTAGGGCAGACAGTTAGTAAATTATCATTTCTATAAATGTTCCCCCTGACCATAGAAACTCAGTCACAAGGCATATCTGCTATGTGAAGGACTGGGGCTTCCTGACTTCCAGGGTTTTTCAGTTCAATAAACATTTACTAAGCTCCTACTAGTGTGTAAGGCACTGCACTAAACATACAAAGACAAAAACAAATCAGTCCCCCTCCCCACCCCCATTTAAATTCTCCTGGGGAAATGGACCCCATACAAAAATAAGGAAATATAAAGGTTGTACAAAGTTGTTAGTCAACAAGAATTAACTAAACACCTACTATGTGCCAGGTAAAGTAATTTTAACAGGAAGTATGTACTAACAAGTGGTAGCATTGGGAAAGACTTCACATAGGAGATGGCATCTGAGTTGGGGTTTGAAGGAAGCTTAAAATTTGAAGAAGCCTTGGGGGAAAAGAGCATATCAGCACAGAGTGCTGAGGAGATGGGATGTTGGGTGAGAGGTAGATAGCTAGTAGTCCAGATGAGCTGGGACAGTGTATGAAGGAAAGGAAACAAAGAACATTTTGAAAAGATAGGTGAGAACCATGTTCCAGAGAGCTTTATGACCAGCCTAAGGATTTTGTATCTTATCCTAGAGGCACTGGAGAGCCAAAAAAGATGTTTGAAAAGAGGAGTGATATGGCTGCATCTGGTTGGGTTTTTTAAAAAGTGAATATCACTTTGGTAGCTGTTGGGAGGATATACTGAAGCAGGGAGTTTCTTCTGGCTTTTTCATCAGATTCTTTAGCTTTTAGCCTAAGATGGTTAGAATCAAATTCTTGGTCTAGCTGCAAGCCCTACAATTGACTCATTGCTTTGAGCCTGACTGTCTCACCAGCATTCTGGATTGAAATGACTGACTCCTTGGTTTTGATACAGGAATTCTGACATTACCTGTAACCTGAAAAGGCAATGTTGAGAACTCAAGTTCCTACTTTGTTCCCAGATTAGGAATTACATTCATTCACTGACACTGTACTCAGAATCACAGCATTTCAGAGATGGAAGGGATCTCAGAATCCATTCCTAGTTGCAAGGAAACCCCACTATAAAAGAGCTGACACACAATGATCTGGCCTTCATTGAAACAGAACCTCTTGAAGCATCCCATTCCATTTTGGGACAGCTCTACTGTTTTTCTTGACATTGTCTAAATTGGTATCTTTTCACTTTTTACCCATTTATTGCTCCTGGTTTGCTCTCTGGGTACCTGCTATCTTTTGAAGGAAGCTAGGGGTTTTAAGACAAGGAGTAGAGACCAAGTTAAGACCAAACAGAGTAGATCAGTACCAGATCAGTAGATCTTTCTAGATTTAACCCAGTGTCAGCTTATCAAGATCTTCTCTTATTTAGTTATTGTTGGTTGTTTTCTTTTTTAGTTCTCTAGCTCAGGCTTCATCAAGGATTGGCTATCACTGACTTTTCAGTTATGGCGACTGGATAGTTAAGTTGTGTGTGGGAGAGGCAGGAAGTAAGGAGCTGCTGCCAAATCCCATGAAGAGCACTATCTTTTCATTTTGAGGATGCCTAAAAAATCAAATAAAAACCTATTCCCAGTCTGTTCACCTGGTTCTGACCTCATTGCTCATTTGGGACTCCATATCATAAGAGATCTAGCCCAGTTTCCTCATGCAGATGAGGTAATTGAGCCTTAGAAGGATGAAATGATTCTTGTGCTCCAAAATTACCTACCTGGTAGTTCTCCTGCCTTAATTCTGATTTTTTCCCTTTCCTGTTATCCCTGCAGACCTTGCCATAGCTGCCCCAGTCTTGGCTGCTGAGCTGCCTTTCCTATATAGTCTCAGGATAGAAATACGAAAGTCAATCATGTAAATGCATGTGCTAACTTAAGGCTTTGCCAAAACAGTGGAATAATACCGTAATGACTTCAAGTATCATAAGAAGCTTTCAGCTCTACTTGCATAGAGATTGGTGAAATCTTCTTCATGTCTTCTAAAAATGTAGCATTTTTAATAATGATGCATGTTGAGCATACCTCAAAGGTCTGATATCAAGGCAATTAGGCAGGCCAGTATTATGGAGGATCAGTCACCCGGCCCTATACCTTCTCTCTATTGCTGTTTATCAACAAGTACTATGAGCCTAATTTATGTTGTAAGAGTTTCAAATTATCACTTTATTTACTTGGATATAGAAGCTTAAAAGATAGTTTAAAATTAATCTCTATTTCAATAAACAGTATTGTATAGTATGATAAAAAGATTACACTAGGAATCAAAAGGCATTGCTTCTTGTCCTACCTCTACCACCTATTGGTAGCTGAACTTGGAACGAGCCCCTTTACCTCCCTGAGCCTCATTTTATTCCTCTGTCAAATGAACATAATAATTTCCAGTCTGGATAAAATGAGTTATGAATTTAAACTTATACTTATGTCGTTATATAATTTATCCCACTTGATGCAGGGCCTTATCACCTCATACCTGGTCTACTGCAAATAGTCTGCTAGTCTCCTTGCCTTAAGTCTTTGTATACTCCAGTCCATCCTCCCAGTCATATTTATCTTTTAAAAAAAAACTTTACCTTCCGTCTTAAAATAGATACTAAGTATTCATTCCAAGACAGAAGAGCAGTAAGAGCTAGGCAATGAGGGTTAAGTGACTTGCCCAGGGTCACACAGCTAGGAAATGTCTGAGGCTAAATTTGAACCCAGGACCTCCCATCTTTAGATCTTGCTTTCTATCCACTGAGCCACCTTGCTGCCCCATTTTGATCTTTAAAAGCACAGACAGGTCTGACCATGTCACTCCCTACCCCCACCCCCATTCAATAAATTCCATGACTCCTTATGACCTCTAGGAACAAATACAAAATCTATAAAATCCCCTCGTATTCTAAGCCCCTGAGAACCTAGTCTCTTCTACTTTTCCAATATTACACCTTACTCCTCTCCATAAACTCTATAATCTAGTGAAACCATCCTCTTAGTTGTCTCACAAACAAGATATTCTTTCTCCTAATTCTGGGCATTTTCACTGGCTGTCCTACATGCCTAAGATTCTTTTCCTTATCATCCCTGCATTTTGGCTTCACTTGCTTCCTTCAGGAATCAGCTAAAATTCCACCTTTTGCATGAAGCCTTTCTACATTCCTCTCAATGATAATACTTTCCTTATATTGATTATCTCCAAATTATTCTTCCTGTATCTTGTGTGTATATGTGTTTACATATCATCTTCCCCATTAGTTTATGAGTTCTTGTATTTTTTTAGTATCTCCAGCTTTTTGCAGAGTGCCTAGCACATAGTAGGCACTTAAGAAATACTTAATGTTCTAGGTCATGTGAGCAACAAGATGGCAAACTAAATGTTTTCTCTGATCCCTACAGCTTCTCAAACCTGGAAATGCTAGTAATAGTAATAAGAGAAGAGAAAGGATGAAAAGGAATAAGGACAAATAAAGAGGATATAGAACAATCTCTGTTTGCTGATGATATGATGGTTTACTTGAAAAACCCCAAGCAATCAGCAAAGATACTAAATGAGACAATTAATAGCTTCAGCAAAGTTGCAGGCTACAATATAAATACTCAAAATCCACAGTATTTCTTTGTAATAATTACAAAACACAAGAAGCAATAATAGAAAGAGAAACACTATTCTGAATATCTAGAAAATGCATAAAATATCTGGAGAACAACTTCCCAAAGCGTACAAAGGCCTTTACATATTCAGTTATGAGATACTCCTTAAAGAAATAAAGAACAATCTAAATAGCTGGAGGAATATCCAGTGCTCCTGGCTAGGCTAAGCCAATATAATGACAATACTGCCAAAATTGATTCACATTTTTAATGCTACACTAGTCAAATTACCAAGGTGATACTTTACAGAGTATTGTAAAATAATAACAGCATTCATTTGGAAAAACAAAAGAACTAGAATACCAAGGGGAAATGATGAAAAGAAATAAGGACAAAGAAGGAATAACACTTCCAGATCTCAAACTATATTATATAGTTGGAATCACCAAAACCATCTTGTTTTGGTTAAATAAGAGAGATAGATCAATGGAACCAACTAGAAAAGAGAGATTCAGAAACTTACTGTGCTGTCTAGAAATAATGGGTAGGATGAATATGGAGAGGCATGAAAAGGTTTCTATACACTGATGCAGAGTGAAGGAAGCAGAGTCAAGGATATACATACGTATACACATATACACAATAACTACAACAATGTAAATGGAAAGAACAGTGACACATCAAAAATCAAAAGTAAATGTGCCAAAACTATGAAGATCTTATGGCACCGAAATGAAGAAATACAAGACATCCCCCAATGTACCTCTTCATGGAGTTTGGATGTTCAAGATGTTACACATTGCACAGGTTTTTTTGTACTTACTCAATTTATCAATCAGGGGATGGGATACACAGGATACCATGGTAATGTAGGAAACAGAAAGCATCAACAAACATTATTTTAAAAAAAGAACTGAAGAAATGCTTATTGAATTATGAAGCAACTTGAGCTTTACAACATTTCTATGACACAGATGGCATAAATATTATTATCTCCTCTCCTTTTTATAGGTGAAAAAATTAAACCTCATTCAATGAACATTTATTATGTTTGTGCCAGGCATTGCTTAGTCTTTTGGAGATACAAAGACACAAATGAAGACAAAATTAGATAGCATTTGCCCCCTGACTAGCTTATATACCATCAAGGGAGAAAACATATATGCATGAGATAATATGTACACATGTATATATGTGTACAATGTATAGAAGATAAATACAGACTAATTTTAGTTTAAGATTTGGTTTAATATACCCATTCCATGCTCAGACTGGTGAAAAGACTTCATCAGGATTATAGAGCTGAGAAATAGTAGAGCTAGAATTCTAGCCCAAGGCTCTTTCCACTGTATATTATGATACAGTTTGTAAACTGTAAAATACTAGACATATGTAAGGTAATCTTATTGTTATTTTCACTTGGTAATGTATTTGGAGTCTGAAGAGACCTGGATTCAAATCTTAGCTGTGTGACCATAGGTAAATCATTTCACTTTTCTGAGTTTCGGTTTCCTTATCTGTAAAATGAGGATAATATTTTTTTTAGAAATCTACCTGACAGGGTTGTTGCAAGGCTTAAGTTTAAGGATATGAGTGAAGTATTTTGCAAACCTTAGAGCTCTCTATAAACCTCAACAATTATTAGTATTTGCCTTATATTTAAGTTCAAATAAATCATGAACTTGTTTATCAGAATTATTTTCTTAGCATCAGATGTGTTTAAAATGGAGTGAAAGAAGCAGTATATAACATCACAGGAACTTCATTTTTTCTGTAGGATTTTTTAAATGGGAAAAGCAAGATAACATACCATTCACCATTTGTATTTGGCTATATTCCCTCCATTTCCCCCTCTTTTAAGGGGTAATACAGAAATCATCCCCACAGATGCTTGACTAGTTGTGTTTCAAGTCTCCATGACCGATGTGAATGACTGGGATGGAATAAATGGTAGTGTCAAGATACACTTGGGTAATGCAGCATTGCTTCTTAGAAGGATTCCTCTGTTCATACTCTCCCTGCATCAACATGGACACAGCCATGCCTGTGTCGAGCTTCATAACTAGAAGGTTAAAGAGCTGAGTGACAGAAAGTGAATCACTAGTATTAGCCTTATTTTTGTTTTGCAATCTGTTGGCTTGGCTCTGAAGGGGAAAAGAGTAATGATTGCTAACTGCCTTTCTCTAAATACCACAGACAAAGCTATGGCAACAGACAGGCACAAATGCTGCTAAGCCTCCTGGTTGCTGGATTTGCCTGGGAGCAACTGCATTATTTTAATTATCTGGGCCTCATAATTAACGAGAGCTACTGGAGCACAGGAAAATCCCCCAAGCTTCAGCTTTGATACATTCTGGTCTGGTTGATGGAGCAAGAGTTAGATGTGAAGATGGACATAAACTCCCAGCGTACAATTCGGAACCACACAACCATCCATCAATTGGCCCCCATTATTGTGGGTGCACTAAATCCAAGGAAGTACAAAATTGCTGTTGAGCAATGATCTGTTTCTTGTTTTTCCAGCAGCATATTTTATTGGGCAAATGAGAAGCAGGCAGAGCTAGTCCATTAGATGAAGTGTATAATGTCAAGAGGGGAAATCATCCCCAGAACAGAGAAGTTTTGATCGGAAATGCTGTCATTTTGTTACACAACTTTCCCATTTGCTAGTAGATGATAAGTAAATAAAAGCCTTTGGGCTGTGTTCCCACCCTGCTTATTTTTTATCATCAAGTTAGAAAAGCAAATGGTCAAAAAAGTTGACCCACTTGGTAAAATTTTAAGCTAAAAGCTCTATATGTGCATCTATTTATGACAGAAATATTGGCAGCAACCAGAGAAGGAATTTATTGAAATGGATGCTAATGGGTATTGCAGAGATGGCCCCTCTTGCTAGAGTGAGGCAGATGCACCACAGTATACCAAAAGCATGCTTCAGGAGCCATTGTTCAGCAGCTCACAGAATTTCATACCTGGAAGTCTATATTTAACAGAAGAGGATAGTGAGGCATTTAGGAAGAAAATGACTATGTGACTGAGTCATCTGGCATGACAGTGACAGCTTCAGGACTAGTCTTGTCTTCCATGTTTATCCCAGGATACCTCCTGCCTTCCCTCTAAGACACTTCAAATATAGTCTCCTTATCCTAAAGCTTACAGGGCTACATTCATTCGACATAAAAATAATTTGATTCTTTGGTTATAGACTACAAATGCATGGTACTCACTGCTTATTACTAATAATTACTCAACAGATGGCATCCTGCTTCCTAGCTTATATGATGTACAGTAGTGTATAAATGGTAGAGTAAAGCAGAATTTAAGCTGTCAATTATGCTCTAAGATACTGTGGCAGGATAATTGACGGATTAGTGTGATCTTACTGCTCTTGCTACACACATCTGGGTTTTGTTCTCCCATTTTCTGCATGAACATTAGTAAAACTAGCTCTAGGCCCTACTCTGATTCCCTTTGGATGCTAAAAATACTGCACTGAAGCTAGGGCAGAAGATCTTTTACATAAACTTCAGTGCTTCAAGGAATCTGTGATCTCATTGATGTAGGTATAACCCCCATCAGTACTGATAACAGATAACAACTCATCTATACTTTCTTATCTTGGGAAGTTTTGGTCCATGCTATCTCATAGATCATTAACAAAAGATCCTAGAGGCTTTCATTCACACACACACACACACACACACACACACACACACACACACACACACACATTTCTATATTAATATCCCTTGTGCTATTTCTTACACATTGATGAAAGTATACTACAACCTATTGGGTCCATTATGTGACTTCCTATTGAACTTTGGGTCATATAACTATGATCCTTTAAAGATTATGGTCTTCAGGATTAACAACCATATAAGGTCCATGAATCCTGGGTGCAAATCATTTAGGTCCTTCAGTATCTCTTATGCTATTTGAGAATGAATGCGATCAGACCTCAGAGTCAAATAGTGGCTTCTACTTACGTGAAAGTCTGTTCTGGTCCTTAACAGTTGCCATATGACTTAGAAAAGGAGCTTCACAAAATAATGGATTAGTGATGCTTAAATTAATAAGTTTTTTACTATGGTGCATTGTAACTTGCATAATGGGAAACTCTAGGCCTAAAATAAATCACCCAAAGACAGAAGTGTAGGAAAACAGGAACAACAAGGGAAAAGGAGTTCTAAGGTACATTTGGGTCTCAGTTACTGGAAGAGTCAGTCAGCTCCAGTTCTACCTCTCCAAGTAGCTGCCTTCTGCTTGGATGTCAAGCTCAACAAGCTCCAAATTTTATCCATCTTTATTTTACTCTAGCTACCTCCCTTCCCAATTTCTTTGTTAAGGCTGACTGGTTGATTTGTTTGTTTATTCTTTTCTTTGTCTTTGGCTATTCTTCCCTCTCTCTACCATCATCTATATACCCTCTGCCTCTCATATCTAGTCACCAAGTCTTGTTCCTTCTCACTTTGAAATGCATTTTTAGATTCATCCTTCCCTCTCCCCAACTGCTAATGCCTACACACACACTCCAAAATTACCTTGTATCTAATATGCCTATTTTTTATCTGTTTAGATGTTTATTTTAATGTTGCTTCTCATTAGAGAATGTAAGACCTTGGAGGGCAAGCAGATTTTTATTTTTGTCTTTTTGATCCCAGGAACCTAGCCTGGTACATCATAGGTATTTGATAAATGCTTATTGATAGATTGATTAAGTGAATGATTAAAAGAAAGAAAAGGCATTTATTAAGGGCTTACTATATATTAGCTACTGAGTGGAGTAGGCAAACAAACAAGATAGTCCTTGTTCTCAAGATGCTTATACTCTAATAGTGTAAGACAATAGGCAAAGAGGAGTCATGTCCAAGGAGGAGTGTTTTAGTCAGAGAAGTTACAGGACTACAAATTGGATTCATATAGCAGTTGATTGACATAGTCTTAGTGAGAATGCTAATGTAATTTTGAGCATACAAATGTATATTTCTCTGTCTCTCATGTGGAAGAGACCAGGATTGGGGAATAGGGAAAGACTTCCCCAGAAACCTCATTTTGTACCCAGGGAGGCAACTCTGCTACAGCTGGAAATTGTTCCAGAACCTGACACAGCTTGACTCTTATCTTAATGGCTGTATTGGTCTGAATCTCTCATTCCAAAAGCCATTCTTGGCCCAGACCTCCTCTATGGGGTGAGAATTGGCTTAGGAAGTCACTGATAGGAGGTTTCTTCTCCCGAGCCCTGAAACCTGCTGTGCTGGGGCTGGGATCTAAAGAAGAACACTCACTACAAAAATGTAAAATGAATAATTTTTATTATATAAAATAAAAAAGTTTCTGTATAAACAAAATCGATGCAACCAAAATTAGAAGGTAAGCAACAAAATGGGGAAATTTTTTAAACAAAAACCTCTGACAAAGGTCTAATTTCTCAGATTTATAAGGAGCTAAGTCAATTGTCCAAAAAATCAAGCCATTCCCCAATTGACAAATGGTCAAGGGACATGAATAGGCAGTTTTCAGATCAAGAAATCAAAACTATCAATAAGCACATGAAAAAGCATTCTAAATCTCTCATAATTAGAGAAATACAAATCAAAACAATGCTGAGGTACCACCCTCACACATAGCAGATTGGCCAATATGACAGTAAAGGAAAGTAATAATGTTGGAGGGGATGTGGAAAAATCAGGACATTAATGCATTGTTGGTGGAGTTGTGAATTAATCCAGCCATTCTGGAAGGCAGTTTGAAATTATGTACAAAGGGCTTTAAAAGAATGCATACCCTTTGGTCCAGCAATACCTGGGAGAACCTCACTGAACTGATGCAGAATGAAATGAGCCGAACTAGAAGAACATTATACACAGAAAGTAAAACATTGTGGAAAAATCCAATGTAATGGACCTTGCTACTAGTAGCAATGCAACAAACTAGGACACTTCTGAAGGACTTATTTAAAAGAATGCTATCCTCACTGAGAGAAAGAACTTTGGGAGTAGAAATGCAAAAGCATAATATATGATATTACTTATCAGATGCATATATGGGTATGTGATTTGGGGTTTAGGCTTTTAAAAAAATCGCTTTATTACCAAAAATGAATAATATGGAAATAGATATCAAATGACAACATTTGTACGACCCAGTGGGATTGCTTGTCGGCTCTGGGAACAGGGAGGGAAGAGGAGAGGGAAAAAAATGAACCATGTAAACATGTGAAAACATTTCTAATTAATTAATTAATTAGGACTAAATAAGTAAAGAACACTTCTGACTGCTAGATCAGCATGGAAACCCAGTACCTGCAAAGTTAGCCATCCAGTCAAAAAGCATTTATCTAAGTACTTTCTATGAGCCAGACATTGTGGCTAGGTGCTAGCAAAAAAGGGCAGTTTTTGTTAGAAAAGCAAAAATACTTGTCCTGTCTTCAAGGAGCTCACATTTTAATAGGAGTGGTAACATGATTTTATATACTACACAAAAATATACATACACACAAATATATATACAAAATATATCTATTATGCCCGCCTCTGAGATTACCTTTCATTTACATTCTCTGTCTCTTTCTCTCTCTCTCTCTCTCTTTCTCTCTCTGTCTCTCTGTCTGTCTCTAACTCTCTCTGTCTGTCTCTGTAACTAACTCTCTCTGTCTCTGTCTGTCTGTCTGTCTGTCTCTCTCTCTCTCTCTGTCTCTGTCTCTGTCTCTGTCTGTCTGTCTCTCCATATGTATATATATAGGTGGAAGATAATCTGAGAGGGAAGGAACTAGCAATTCGGTAAGAGAGGAGTGCAGAGGACAATTGGGAAGAGCATCATATAGAATGTGTTTGTTTCAGTTTGAGTTGAATCTTGAGGGAACTCAAGAAGCTGAGATGATTAGATAGTTCAGAGGGGAAAGTAACATTTATTAAGCACTTACTATGTACTAGCCACTGTGCTCATCCCCAAGATAGAAGTCCCAGAAGAAACTCTTTAGTGGGAGCTGGGAGCTGGGATGGCTGAAAAATGTTGAGAGTGAGAAGGCAGCTGGATCATAGTGACAGTCCAGAGGGACAGGATAGAGAGTGTTTCAGGTATGACCAGTTCCCCAGTAAAAAGAATCAGGCTGTAATAGCATAGTCTGGAAGACATCAGTCTCTGGATACAGAGCTGCTTTGGCATTATAAGACATGTAGTTCCTTTTTTTTTAAAACCCGCTTACCTTCTTAGTATCAATTCTAAGACAAAAGAGTGGCAAGGGATATGCAATAGGAGTTGAATGATTTACCAAGAGTCACCTGGCTAGGAAATATCTGAGGTCAGGTTTGAACCCATTACCTCCCGACTCTAGGTCTAGCACTCTATCCACTGTGCTACCTAGCTGCCCCAATGATATGTAGTTCCTTTAAATAAAGGATGATCAGATAGATTATTTTAAAGGATTGTTCCCCTTACAGTATTTTATCTGGTAGACCAAGGAACCTCCACTGAAGTCATTCTTTGATACTTCACTACTAATGGAAATGACCCTAGTTTCTCAAAGGCTGTCAGTGAAGTAAAATCTCTGGCAGGTCTTATCAAAATGGAAAGGCTTTGAGTATGTACACAATGATGGACAGTATGTCTATTGTCTGAGAACCAGTTTAGGGAAGGACAGAAACACTCATCATCAAGTTGATCATAGGGTAATGAATCACAAAAATTCTCAAAAACTATCTACTAATTCATAGAGGATTTAGGATCTATGTCAATGAAAGGAATATTCATTACAACAAAACTACATAGTTATGACATATTGATTTATCCCAAGAAAGAGTAGAGATAAGTAACCTCCCCTTGATACAATAAACAAAAAGAGGCATTATCCACTCAAGTCATGGTATTAAGAGTTCTTAGAATTCAGATTCAATGGACCTTAAAAATATCTCTCATTTTATAAAGGAGAAAACTGGGGATTAAAAAGAGAAATTACTTGTGCAAAGTCATGTAGCTAGCAAGTTACAGAGCTAGGTTTCAAACCTAGGGTATGTCTAGCTGTCTGTACAAAGGCCAAACTGATTTCAGTTCATCACAAGTGGGGTTATAGATATTACTGGATCATAGATATCATCTTGCCCAAATCTCTATTTTATGAATGAGAAAACTGAGGTTGAGAGGTTAAGTGATTTGTTTAAGGTTACATGCGTAGTAAAAGGTGGAGGTAGGACTTGAACCCTTGTTTTCTGACTTCCAGTCTAGGACTATTTCCATTGGATTACTGGAAATCCATGTGATGGCAACAGTGATGAAAACTCAGAAGAAGAATGATCTCTAGGATAGGATAAATTGAGGCGATGCTTTGGGGGCCACTTCTGATAGTCATTCAGTGAGACAACTGGTTGAGAGAAGTAATTAATCACCAAGCATTTATGAAGGCTTCTATTTTGTGGCAGGTACTATGCCAGAAGGTGGGAACACAAAGGCAAAAGTAAAGCCCTCTTTGCCCTCTGGAAATTTAGTCTTGCTGGAGAAGACAGTGTAAATATTTAGGATTATGTAAAAATAGATATGAGATAATTTAGAGGCAGCTAGGTGGCAAAGCGGATAGAACACTGGACCTGGCATTAGGAAAACCTGAGTTAAAATTGTGTCTCACACACTTATTAGCTATGTGACTCTGGCCAATTAAAACTTAATGTTTATCAGCTTCAGTTTCCTCACTTGTAAAAAAGTGATGATAAGATCTACCTTTCCTGGTTATTGTCAGACTCAAATGAAATAATGTATGTAAAGTGTTTTAGAAGACTTAAAATGCTTTATAAATGCTAGCTATTATTATTGTCATTGTTGTTATGAGTTGGGAGATCAAGAAAGGTGTTATATAGAAATTCCACAACTCAATCTGAGCCTTGAAGAAAATTGGGAAATCTAAGAGGCATAGATGAAGATAAAGTGAATTTCAGGCAGGGGCGATAGCATAAAGAAGGGAGATGGATTGCTGTTTATGAGAAATGATAAGCAGGCCACCTTGGTTAGATTATAGTATGAATGAAGAGAAGTATTGTTTAACGAGGCTGGAAAGGTAGGTTCTAACCAGGTTTTAAAGAGCTTTAAATTCTTTTCTTTTTTTTAAACATTTATTAATATTCATTTTTAACATGTTTACATGCTTCATGCCCCTACTTTCCCCTTCACCCCCCGCTCTCCCCCCACCCATGGCCGACACACATTTCCACTGGTCGTAACATGTGTCCTTGTTCAGGGCCTATTTCCATATTGTTGTTAGTTGCATTGGTGTGGTCGTTTCGAGTCTACATCCCCAATCATGTCCGCCTGCTTTAAATTCTTAAGAGAGGAGTTTATCTTTGATCCTAGAGGTACAGGGAGACACTCTAGGTAAGTGACGTGGTCAGAAGCAGATGGTTCCTCTAGATCCATGGTGGCAAACCTATGGCATACATGCCAGAGGGAGCACTCAAAACTCTCTCTATGGGCACATGTGCTGTCACCCCCGAAAAGAGTTTGCCAGAGTTTATTATTAGAAAGCCAAAGGGATGCAGGGCCAGGCTGCTCTCCTCCCCCTTTCCACACATGCCTGAGGACATTTCTCACATCACCCACCCCTCTAAAATGTTCACCATCCCCGCTCTAGATGGTACTAAAATAGACTTGAGTCTCACATGAATATACTCAATCCTAAAATTTTCCTTATTATCAAGGCAAAACCAGTGGACCTACCTCTTCCTTCTTTTTTTGTTTTATCTTCTGTGCCCCAACCCTGGCTGTTCCTTTGTGGTCTCTTCCTCTGGCAAACTTTGAGACTCATTTTAATTTAATTTCCCCCAAATAAAAATGTTGGACAACGGAGCATGTATTGTGATTTGCTACAGGATAGCACCCCCTAGATGTGGGCTCTTCCAGCCAAATTATAATTTCTTTTGGTGAAATCAGAACTCAGGAAACAGCCACCTCTGTACTAAATACCTTTATGAGTTGAAAATAACTGTCCCAAAAAGCAATGGCAACAAATAACAAGATAAAATGCTATCTTAACTATTTTTCAGGGTTGACATATAGTCATATCAATTAAATTATATGGCAAATTCACTGGAAGGTAAAATAGCACAGAAGCAGTGTATAAATAGCTTTCATACTCAGAACTTTATCAACCAGAACCTTCAAATATATATTAGATAGACATCCTATAGAACTTGGTCAACAGCGTGAATATCCAAAGACAGACAGCACAGATGGATAATGAGCTCCTTTCAGAATTGAAAAGTTAGAGAAGAGAGGGCTAGATTACTTTCAGGAATCTACCAAGCTCTTTTACTGATCTCAAGCTTCCCATGAAGGCAAAGGCTCACCTTCAAAATACTGACATTTTACCAGTGTTGCTGTATGGTAGTGAGACCTGGATTACCAACCGTTGCCTGCAAAGAACTAAGGATGAAAATGACCTCCAAGAGAATGAAATGTTGTGTTTGTGGGTGTGAGCAGGCTGAAGCATATAACAAAGGGAGAACAGAGTAAATAATATTATAAATATTATTATATTGCATGACTAGATGAGAAAATGAGCTATTCACAAGGCAAGGACAAGGAAGATCCTTTATGGGGACAACACAGACAAAAATCACCACAAAGTTGGCAGGCATGAATGTGATTTGATCTGTATCACTGGAGGGAATTCCTGCATTAATGATATCACAGATTCACTTGAGTGTAACACACACATACATAAACAGACATACATGTATACATGTATATCATACAATATGTGTATATATTGTCTATATGTTTTAAACACATTTATATATGTGAAGTTACATGTGTATGTATGTGTGCACACACACACGTGTGTATGTGTGCACACACACACGTGTGTGTGTGTGTGTGTGTGTGTGTGTGTATACATCTCACATAATGCTGTACACCAGTCTCTGCCTTTAGGGTAAGGGAAGGAAATGCTATTCTGTCATGCCAAATCCTTTGCCTGGTCTCTTGTCTTCTGCAAGAAGAGGAGAAAGGCCTCATTGTGCCAGGTCTTCTGCCTGGTCTCCAGTCTTCAGAGAAAGGGAAGTAATACTATTCCCTTAGATTCCTCCAATTGACCCCTCACCTGAGCTGTCCAAAGCCATGAAAGAATTCCACCCTGAAGCCAAACCCCTAAGGATATTGATAACCTATATGAACTCATTCTGCAATGATTAATAAATTCCCTACTGGCCATAAACTCCCTATCCCAGGTATTCTAACCCCCTGATATCATCACTTAAACCCAGTTCTCTATCTTCTTCTGCCAACTCTTATTCTCATGCCCCTTAAACTCAATCCAAACCCCCAAATGTCCTGCTCTGAAGCTACTGGAATGCCTGTTCCATGAGTAACAAACTTAATTTCATCTTAAATCTTTTCCCACTTCTTCTACCTTTTGGCTCTTTTGAATAATTAAGCAGATTCCAAGGAGGGAACTAAAATTTCATCAGTCTGAGATGTTATATGGTTATCCTCTTCTGAGACTTGCCCCCTTCCTGATGACCTAGTCTCCTTGGCTTCCTTTTCCGCTACTACTTACACTTTCATTCATTCTGCCTCTGGTTGAGGTAGCAGAGTTGCAATACTCTTTGGACCCTGTTACAATTTCCAGGCTTATCATTCATTACTCAGTAAGTTCCCCCCACTTGAGGTGAGCCATGTACTTACCCAATGAGTTCAGTATCTGTCTCACATTATTTCCTAACTTCTGTCCTCCTATTAGGAGACAGGAGCATACATATGGCACTCCCTCAAATACCTTCACTGCTCAGTTCTTCAATTTATTTATTTCACCTTCCACACGTCAGCTACACAGAAAGATGGTCATACTTTTGATCTTGCCAACACTTACAAATACACAACTCTGTATTTGTACATGAACTCTGAAATTCCCTTCCATGATCAAAATCTATCACCATTCTACCTATCTTTCAACCTTTTGAGCTGTTCTTCATCCTCACTGTGACCGCCAATCCTGTAAACTCCTAGTTCTTTCCTAGCCATCCTTCTTGCACTTGCTACATATGTTCTATCCTATTTGACCCTTTAGTGAACCAGTTCATCTCTATACTGTCTTTTTCTCTTGATTCCCCTGTCCCCTTTAATTATACTGCAAATCTTGTTCTGACAATCAGCCCTAGATTATTCCCACCATCTTCTGCCTTTGTTCCCACTCACATGCTGCTAAACAAAGCTGGAGAAAATGATGAAATTATGCTGACCAAATTTATGCTACATAATCTCCACTGGGCCTTCACTATGGCAAAGCAATCCTTTAATACTTACCTAAATAATTCACTCTCTCGCTTACCATGATAGCTCTTCCAAATCTTTTCATCTCTACTCAAACTATCCATGGTCTCTGCCCTTTCACCCTCTCAGATAAGAATCTTGCATCATATTTATTAAACATATTAACTTGAAGCCATTTCCTTGGAGCTACCTCTTTTCTACTACTCACCTCACATCACCTAGATGACTTCTGCCACTATTTCTTCCTTTACCCCTGTCTCTAATAAAGAGATAAACATTATCCTTGTCAGCACTGATCACACTACATGTACAAGTGATACCATTCTATTCTGTCTTCTCTAGCAGACTACACCCCCTCCTTACCCACCTCTCTCACTTATCTTCAATCTCTTCTCATCTTTAGATTACTTCCCTACTGCCTACAAACATATCCCTCCTCAAAAAAGCCTTGCTTGATCTGTCTATTCCTTCCCTCCCTACTAATGTTCCATATCTCTTCTCCCTTTATGGATAGAGACTTTGAGAAGGCATTCTATAATAGATATTTCCATTTTGTGTCCTCTTATTATTTTTAAGCTCTCTGTAGTCTGGCTTCTGGCTTCATTTCATTCATTTGAAAATCCTCTCACCAAAGTTCCATTGATCTCTTAATTGCCAAATCCAATGCCTATTTTCAGTCATCATCCTTTTTTACCTCTCCTCAGCCTTTTGAACTATTGATCACACCTCTTTTCCTTGATACTCTCTTCTCTCTAGGTTTCAGTGACACTACCCTGGGTTTCCTCCTGCCTTCTAATTGCTCCTTTTCAGTCTGCTTTGCTGAATCTTCATCCTAGTCACCCCCACTAATGCTGAATGACCCCCAAGGCTGTGTCCTAAATCCTCTTCTCCTCTCCCTCTATACATTTCATTTAATATTGGTGATCTCAGTATGATTTAAGTGAAGAAATATGATGGGGACATCTTCAATCCATCCCCTTTGTGATAGTGGGAGTTCAATAGATGTTACATCTTGCACTTTTTTGGCAGGTTGTGAAAGACTTTTAAAACTAAACAGAAGGGTTTTTGTTTTATTCTAGAGGTAACAGAATTCCACTGGATTTGATTGAGGTAGGGATCTTCACGTTCAGATCTATACTTAAGGACAATTGTTTTGTCAGCAGTTTATAGGAAGAACTGGAGGACTTGGAAGATGATATTTCAGGAAAGCAAAGAAGTTAGGATTGCAACCAAGAATAAACTACCCAGCAAAACTGAGTATACTCCTATGTTAAAAAATGGATATTTAATGAAGTAAGGACTTTTAAGCATTCCTGATGAACTTCCCAAGAAAAAAAAGACCAGGACCAGATGGACTGACAAGTAAATTCTACTAAGCATTTCAAGAACAATCAATTCCAATACTATATAAACTATTTGAAAAAAAAAATAGACAAAATAGAAATCCTATCAAATTCCTTCTATGACACAAATATGATTTTGATGTTTCAACCATGGAGTCAAAACGGAAAAAGAAAACAATACACCTATTTCTTTAATGAATATTGATGAACATTTTTAAATAAAATACTAGCAAGGAATACAGAAATATAGCATGAAGATCATATATTATTACCAGGCTGGATTTATACTAAGAATGCAAAATTAGTTTTTTTAGCAAAACTACAAACATAATTGGCCATATTAACAACAACAAAAAAAACCAAAAATAATATGATTATTTCCATGGATGGAGGAAAGACTTTTGAAAAAACAATACCCCTTTCTGTTAAAAACACTAGGAAACATAGGAATGAATGGAGCTTTCATTAAAATTATGAGTAGTATCTATCTAAAACCAAGAACATGCATTATCTATAATGAGGATAAGCTAGAAACATTTCCAGTAAGATCAAAGGTGAAGCAAGAATTATCACTCTTACTATTCAATATTGTACTAGAAGTCTTAGGTATAAGACAAGAAAAAATATTAAAGGAATAAGCATAGGCAATGAGGAAATAAAACTATATGGTGGTTTACTTAGGGAACCCTAAAGAATTAACTGGGGCAACTTGGTGGTACAGTAGATAGAGCACTGGGCCTGGAGTCAGGAAGATCCGAGTTTAAAACCAGTGCCTCACATATTTACTAGTTGTGTGACCCTGGGCAAGTCACTTAACTTTGTTTGCCTCAGTTTCCTCATCTGTTTAATGAGCTGGAGAAAGAAATAGCAAATTACTCCAGTATCTTTGCCAAGAAAATCCCAAATAGGGTCATGAAGAGTCAGACATGTCTGAAACTACTGAACAACAAAAAATCAGCTTAAAAGCTAATTAACTAAAGCTAAGTAATAACTTTAGCATAGTTGTGAGATATACAATAAACCTCCACAAATCATCAGCATTTCTTTATATTACTAATAAAACCCAGAAGAAAGGGAGAGAGAGGGAAATTCCATTTAAAATAACTGCAGACAGTATTAAATACCTACTAAGACATGCACAGGAACTATATATGTAATTGAACACAATAACAAAACACTCTTCACACAAATACAGACAGTTCTAAGTAACTGGGAAAATGTTGATTGCTTATATTTAGGTGGAGCCAATATAATAAAATGACAATTCTACCTAAATGAATTTACTTATTCAGTACCATACCAATAAAATTCCAAAGAATTACTTTATAGAGCTTAGGAAAAACCATAACAAAATTTATCTGGAGTAATAAAAGGTCATGAATATCAAGGGAATCAATAAAAAAATTGAGGAGTACCAGCAGTACTTGATCTCAAAATATGCCACAGAGCTGTAATCATATAAACATTTGGTACTGGAAAAGTAATAGAAAGATTGGTCAGTGGAACAGATTGGGTACATAACATAGAGAACCAAGTGAGCATAGCATCCTAGTGTTTGATAAACTCAAAGGTCACAGCTATTAAGGTAAGACCAATCTCACATTTAGAACTCTTTCAGAGATCTTGAACTAGATGTTCAGTACCTATAATAAACAATATATCAAAAACCGAAATTATTATTTCCCCCCCAAAACCTCCCCCATATATTTTCCACTGACCTCCCTAGCTTCCTTTAAGTCCCAACTAAAATTCCACCTTCTACAAGAAACCTTCCCCAACTCCTCTTAATTCCAGTGCTTTCCTTCTTTTAATTATTTCCTATTTATTCAGTATGTAGTTTGCTTTGTATGTATTGTTTAGGTGTTGTCTCTCCCATTACAATATAAGCTCCTTGATGAAAGGAACTTTTTTTTGCCTCTTTTTGTATCTCCAGAGCTTAGCACAGTGCCTGGTAAATAGGCTTTTTAAAATTTAAAATTTTAAAAATGTGTATTTATTAATCAAAAGGTAGGTGCTGCTGTTATCTTCATTTCATAAATGATGAAATTGTGGCTGTGAGGTTATGATTTGTCCTGAGATTGACTTCAAGTTGTGAAGGGCTTTACAAGCTAAAGAGAGTGGTTTAAATGTGTTCTTAGAGGCAATAATGAAATCATTAGAATTGATTGAGTAGGAAAGTCACAGGGTTAGATCTGTGTGTAAGCAAAATCACATTGGTGACAGTGTGTAGGTTGGACTGGAGTGGAGGAGAGACTTGAGCCAGGAAAAAAAATTAGGAGACTGTTGCAGTAATCTAGGCAAGAGGGGAGCAGGAGATGTTAGGTAGGAATGGCAAGGTTTGACAACTGCTTGATTATGTGGGGTGAGAAAATGAAGAGTTGAGGATAATGCCAAGAATATGAAACTGAGTCTGAAGTTTGGTGATAGAATTAAGGAATAGCTGAAGAACTGTAGAACATGAAGCTCATAGAATAATATTGTGTGGTAAGAAATAAGGAATGTGGGGGCGGCAGCTGGATAGCTCTGTGGATTGAGAGCCAGGCCTAGAGACGGGAGGTCCTGGGTTCAAATCTGGGTTCAGACACTTCCCAGCTGTGCGACCCTGGGCAAGTCACTTAACCCCCACTGCCTAGCCTTTACCACTCTTCTGCCTTGGAACCAATATATAGTATTGATTCTAAAGCAGAAGGTAAGGTTTTTTTAAAAAAGAATAAGGAATGTGGTGTATCTAGAGAAGTATGGGAAGATAAAATAAACAGAACCAAAAGAGCAATATGAGTAATGATCACAATTATGTAAATGATCTCACTAAGAAAAAGTCCAACTCAGTACTTGGAGAACCAAGAGAGTTCTCGGAGAATAGTAATAATAGCTAATATTTATATAGCATTTACTTAATGAACTATACCTCCTTCCTCATGGTAGAGAGGGAGGGCACTTCAAGAACAAAATGTTGTTATATACCTTTTGGTACACAGTCACTTTGTTGGATGTTTTCCCTCTTTTGGTTGCAAGGGAGAATTTAATCTGGAGGCGAGAGTGGAGAGTAGAGGAATATTTCCAGATATGACCGTGATATAAAGACAAAAGTCATTAATACAATTTTTAAGAGAGAAAAAAGATTAACTCTTTGAGAGAATAAACAGTTCTCATTTTCATTCGATTATTTTGTTATTAAATGTACTGTCCCCATCATAAGATGGTTAAGTGGACAGTGGATGACTTATAAATCATAGAATTATCTGAGAATGAAATTAGGGCCTCTGTATTTGAGTTTTAAGTATACTTGTAGATATCTTCTCCTGAAAATGTTTTAGAGTTTCTGATAAGAAATGGAGAAACATGTTAGCCCACAAGGAGAAAAGGAAAAATCAATTTTTAGAGCTATCCTAGCTATCCATGTGCAAAAACTAAATCCTCCTCTTATTATATAAAGTTGTAATGCCTTATTTCCCTTTTTCAGAAACCTTATGAAACCTATTGTCAAGTCAGGCCAAGAGTCACAACTCTGTCAATCAGAAACTTCAACAGCTCCTCATTTTCTGTACCTCAGCCCCTATTCCCAGGGGTCAGCCCTTGGATAAATTGGGGAAAAGATCTCTTTGTCTTTGGTATTGTAAAGGTACATGCCCAGCTCAGAGGTTTTGAGCCTGCTTTCAAGGCACAGCTAGAGTTAGCTGCTTGAAGAGGGGCAGTAATTAATGTATATAGCAGTAATTAAAAATGTAGGTCTCACTAGATAGCTTGAATCCATCACCTCTTTATCAAGAGGTGGGTAGCATGCTTCATTATTAGTACTTTGGAACCAACAGATGATTGATCAGTTCTTCAGTATTTTGGAAATGTTTTTCTTAAACTGTTTTTATAAATTGTTCTCCTGGTTTTGCTCAAATTACTCTGCATCAGTTTATATAAGACTTCCCATTTCTCTGAAACCATCCTCTCCATCATTTCTTATAGCAAACCATTATTTCATTATATTCATACATCATAATTTTTTGACCATTTTACAAAGGATAAACACCCCGATTTAGTTTCCAATTCTTTTCCCCTGCAAAAAGAACTATTATAAATATTTTTGTAAATGTAGGTCATTTTCTTCTTTGGGTCAAAGAATAATGCACAGTTTAGTGACTTTTAGGACATAGTTCCAATTTGCTTTCCAGAATGGCTGTACTAATTCATAGCTCTATCAACAGCTTATCATTATACCTATTTTCCAATATTGTAATTTTCCTTTTCTGCCTACCTTTGTCAGTATGATGGATTCAAGTTGGGACCTCAGAATGTCTTTATTTTACATTTCTTTATTAATAATATGGAACATTTTTATATGATTGGTGATGGCTTGAATTTTTTCCTTCCAAGACTTCCCGTTCATACCATTTCTTTTTTTTTTATTAACTGGAGAATAGTTGCCTAGTTTTTCTAGGCCTAGTTTCTTTGAATCTTTTTTTTCCTGGATAAAACTAACTCATTTCCAGAATTATCAGTTCCTGAAATATGTTGTCTGCTATCTGTAGAATATAATAATCTTTTTGTCAATCAAGTCACGACTGTCATTTAGAATTTTTTATCTTTATTTTATTCAAGTAACAAATTTACACTTAAGTTTTCCAAAGTTATATGATTCATGTTTTCTCCCTTCCCTCTTCCCTACTCCCTCCGGGAGTTGACAAGCAATTCCACTGGATTATGCATGTATTATCACTCAAAACACATTTCCACATTATTCATTTGTATAAGTGAATCATCTTATAAAACCAAACCCCAAAATCATATACCCAAATAAACAAGTGATAAATCATATGTTTTCATCTGCATGTAGACTCCAACAGCTCTTTCTCCAGAGGTGGATAGCATTCTTTTTCATACATCCCTCAGAATTGTCCTGGATCATTGTACTACTGTTAGTAGCAAAGTCTATCACATTTGATCATCCCATAATATTTCAGTTACTGTGTACAATGTTGTTCTGGTTCTGCTTACCACTCTGCATTGGTTCATGTGGGTCTTTCCAGTTCTTTCTGAAATCATCCTGTTCATCATTCCTTAGAGTACAATCACAACTGTAATTTTCAAAGGAGGAAAACAATTGGTCTTCAGAAAAGTTCTGCCAGTTCCTTCATAAGGCTACTTCTCTAGTTTTTCCTGTTACTCCTAGAAACTTCTTGCATCTGATTTTCTTGGATACATTGCCACCTAGAACCATTATTATGACATCAAATGTCATTCATGAGCATTCCTATCTCTGGATCTTCATACTGGCTGACCCCTATGTCTAAATTGCTCTCCCCTTTCACCTGTACCTCTTAGCATCCCTGGTTTCCTTCAAGACTTATCTCAAATACTATCTTCTACAGGAGACCTTTCCTAGTCTTCCAGTTGCTAGTGCTCCCCCTCCGTCTCTTCTATATGTAATAAATACACACATTTACATACATTATCTCCCTATATAGGATATAAACCTTTTGAGGGCAAGCACTGTTTTTGCTTTTTCCTTATAGCCACAGCAATTAGCACAGTCCATAGTCATCACTTAATAAATGTGTTTTGACATTGATTGTTATGAGATTGTCTACTTCCATGGATCCAGTTGTCCTCGCACTGTTCTAAATGCAAGCTAATGACAAAGAACTAGGCCTAATAAACTTGTTCACTAAGAATCCTGCCAGTGATAAGCAAGAACAAACCTTTTCTTTTCTAAAATGCATACCAGTTGTTTATGGCCTGAAGATCTTGCCTGCTTCAGACTAGAAACTCTTGGTTTCCTTGCAAAAGAAAATCATTATTACTTCAACTAATGTCATTGACTTTCTCATGCTTTTTTGAATAAATTGAAACAGATTGAGAAGTTCCCTGATGCATTTGAAAATCTGTTTGCTTTTTGAAGGGCACCAGGTGTTCAGTGTGGCACCCAAGATTTTCCATTGTTAAAAACACAAAGAAATGAATGAACATATGGATATCCTTTTAATATGTTCCTTTCAAGAAAAGCAGTTCTCTAGGTCAAGGATACACTTGTAAACTATCACTGATTATTCTGCATTCATGATTCAGTCTTCACCTCATACTTAACATAGCTCTAACATAAAATGAAAACTATCACCTAGAATGTTGGTACACAAATGGGCAACTTAGCATTTTGTATGCAAAGGGCAGTGATGGAGTTTTTCCACTTCTCAGTTGGTTATTTCTATATTGTATATACACAATCTTTTACAATGTGTCTCAATCTGGATAACTAAAAATCCCAATTCCTATGTTTGTTTTAGTTGCATTAGAACAAGTTTTAAAAATATAAGAAACCAGAGATTTTACCATTAATGGAAAGGCTAATGCTTATTAACTAGGCTCTGTATACCTTTACAGTACACAGAGTCAAGTTAGCAAATTACACAAATTAGCATTTGAATAATAAAATAAAATAAGTCAATTGTTCAAATAATATTACCACTCAAAATAAAAATGAACATTAAAAATAAATAAATTATGCTTACATGATTTCACATGTATAATTGATGTCACATTGCTTACCTTCTCAGTTGGGGAAAGTAAGGAGGGAGGGAGAGAATTTGGAACTCAAATTTTTAAAAAAACGAATGTCACATATTAGTACATGTCCTCTCCTAGTGGTAGTGAAAGAGTCAGCATTCTTCACTAGAAATAACATCAAGCTCAGAATCATAGAATCCACATTCTCAGAGTTGGGAGGGATCTCAGTGGATGTCTAGTTCAATATATACCTGAGCAGGAATCCACTATTCAGAATCCTAAATGATGGTCATCCAGTCTCTGCTTTGAGCCTTCGAGGGATAGGAAATGCTCTATGATGTGAGGCAGTGTATTCTGTTTTATAATTTCTCTAATTGTTTGATAGTTTCTCCTTACTCAGAGTTGGAATCTGATTTTCTGCAACTTCTATCCATTGTTCTTGGTTCTGACCCTCTAGGGCAAAGCAGAACAAGTCTGGCCTCTCTTCTTCATGGCAGCAATACTATCAGTATAACCTGAAGACAACACTGATGCCCCATTCCTCTCCTCTGCCCACATACTGGTATCCTTTTCTTTAGGCTACCTATCTCCTGTTCCTTCAACTTATCTTCAAATAACATAGTCTACATCCCTCTCACCATCTTAATCACTGTGTTCTGGGGCTTTTCCAATTCAGCATTGTCCTTCCTGAAGCAGGTGCCAAGAATTGAACACAGGATGGAATACAGTGGGATTACCATCTCATTTCCTCATTCTACATATGTTAATAGCTAGCATTTACATAGCACTTCACATATATCATCACACTTTAGTCTCACAATAACCCCATGAATTAGATATTATTATCCCTGCTGTATAGAGGAAGAAATCCAGACTCAGTGAAGGTTCTGTGACTTGCCCATGCACATTAATCAAGTAAGTGTCAGAGGTATCAATCAAAGGTCTTGCCATTTTCACACCTAACACTCTCTTGACTATGCCATCTTGCATTAGCTTTTTTTCCTCTTCCTGTTTTTTAACTTTATTTTTTTTTAATATTGTCCCATGGTTACATGATTCATATTCTCTCCCTCTCTTCTTCCCTCCCCACCCAGAGCTGGCAAGCAATTCCACTAAATGTATTATCACTCAATACCTATTTCCATAGTATTCATTTTTGTACTATAGCAATCTTTTAAAACCAAACCCCCAATCATATACCCATATAAACAAGTGATAAATCATATGTTTTTCTTCTGCATTTCTAATACCACAGTTCTTTCTCTTGATGTGGATAGCATTTTTTCTCATAAGTCCCTTAGGATTGTCCTGGATCATTGTATTGTTATTAGTAGCAAGGTCTATTACATTTGATCATCCCACAATGTTTCAGGTGCTGTGTACAATGTTCTCCTGGTTCTGTTCATATTACTCCGCATCAGTTCATGGAGACATTTATAGTTCATATAGAAATCAAGCAGTTCATCATTCCATATAGCACAATAGTATTCCATCACCATCAGATACCACAATCTGTTCAGCCATTCCCCAATCGAGGAACAACCCCTCGTTTTCCATTTTTTTTGTCACCACAAAAAGCGCAGGTATAAATATTTTTGTACAAACATTTTTCATTATCTCTTTGGGGTACAAACACAGCAGTGGCATGCAATCTTTAAAGCACTTTGGGCATAATTCTAAATTGCCTTCCAGAATTGTTGGATCAGTTCACTACTCCACTAGCAATGCATTAGTGTCCCAATTTTGCCACATCCCCTACAACATTTATTATTTTCCTTTACTGTCATTTTGTTCAGTCTTCTAGGTATGAAGTGATACCTTAGAGTTGTTTTGATTTATATTTCTTTGATCAGGAGGGATTTAGAACACTTTTTCATGTGCTTATTGATAGTTTTGATTTCTTCATCTGAAAACTGCTTATTTCTACCCCTTGAACATTTGTCAATTGGGAAATGGCTTGATTTTTTTTGGAAATTTGACTTCATTCCTTATAAATTTGGGAAACAAGACCTTTTGCATTAGCTTTTTTGTTCATCATGTTACCCTGTCAGAAGACTTGAGTTCTAGACCTGGCTTTATTACTAGTTTTGTGATTTTTGATAAGTCCCTTTTCCTCTCAGTTAAGTTTCTTCTTTTATATGATGGGTTTGAACTCCTTCCTTCCTTCCTTCCTTCCTTCCTTCCTTCCTTCCTTCCTTCCTTCCTTCCTTCCTTCCTTCCTTCCTTCCTTCCTTCCTTCCTTCCTTCTT
>NC_058136.1:40453315-40461657 GCF_016433145.1 Gracilinanus agilis
TCTCTCTCTCTCTCTCTCTCTCTCTCTCTCTCTCTCTCTCTCTCTCTTTCTTTCTTGTCTGAGGAAAGAAAGTGTCTATTTGTATGTACTGTTGGAGGGATAAGTAAGGTTGTGAGTTTGATCAGAAAGGGAAACTAAAGCTATCTTGAGAATGAAAGTGGTAAGCTGAATTCAACATTATACCTAGATAGAGAAGAGAATGAAGTGTTTTAGGTATTGTTTAGGTCAAATAGAGTTGCATCCTGTAACAAGTCCCAGGCAACATATTGGTGCTTAGTTATTCTGGGAGCATGTCCTCTGTTCCTCTGCAGAGCCCCCGCACATGTCATTACTGGTGTCTTTACAAGGCATTTTGACCTTTCGGCAAAGGAACTGTCTAAATACTTTGGGGCCAGAAATGATACAGGTTTGTAGGTGATAAACACATGCCAGGTTGGCATTTGTTTTCTATACCAAATTGGACTGCAAAATTGAGGGCATTCACTGTTAGTCATTCTTTCTTTTGGATCTAATTAAGACTATAAATTTTTGACATCTAGCAGCTTATCCTCTGCATGTTGTCTAAAGCACTCTTTGCACTATGACACCAAGAGTATGACACCCACCACCCTGGGTTCTAGGAAATGTGTGCCTGGGACTGCCCAGGAAAAATCCGCATTTGAGGGAGGCCAGAAGAGCTGACCAAGCTCTGCTCTCTATTATCTGTGTTACCTTGAGCAAAGTCACTCGGCTTTTCTACTTGGTGATTCTGCTTTTCTCCTAAGTAAAATAAAAGGGCTGGACTCAATAAGAAATCTCCAAGGTCTTTTCTAGTTGTAAATAAATCCTATGAGCCTGTAAATGATTTTACCACAGAGCTTGGGCCTGACTTTGGCCCAGGTCCCACTCACTTCCTGCATTGAATTGTCTAAGCTGTGGTTTACAAGTGGTCACTGGTTCTGACACTTGCCAACATATCTCTGAGAGGTAGAATTAATAGAACATTAAATATGAAAGAGATCCTATAGGTGACCTAGTACAAATACATCATTTTAATAGTAATACTAATAATGGATATTTATATAACACTTTTAAGCCTACAAGGAATTTTACATAGATAATTTCATTTGAATCTCACAACAATCCTGTGAGACAAGTACCACAGTAATTACTATTCCCATTTTACAGATGACTAAACTGGGCTTCAGGGAGATTAAATGACTTGCCCAAGACCACTTAGCTAGTCCCAGAGGTTGGATATGATTCAGGTCTTTCTGATTCCAGAGCTCTATTGTACTATGTTACACTGCCTCTTAATAGAAGGATGAAACACATAAACAAATAACAGCAATATAGAATGTTATATGACAGGTCCTAGGGAAGGTACTTTGTGGCACTTGAGATGGACCAGGGAGACACACAGCTGAACATACCATTGGTTTCAGCATGTAGCATTTCTACTGCATACATATAGTGCTACTAAGAATGTTGCCAAAGGCTTTAAACCATACCTTTTGGAGACATATAATGTTTGCTTTTGACCTGTGATTTGTAGTCTCCAGAGATGAAAAAAATGTAGAGACATACCAACATGTATTTTTGTTGAGAAATCAAGTGAAGGAGGCCAACTACCTCATTCTGCCTCCTTGTCAGAAAAACTAAGAGACAAAAGCACAATATGATATTTGAGTTTGTTTTATTTTTGAAAATTAATTCGTTTTTTCAGTTACATATAGAAACAATTTTTGACAATTGTTTTCTGACTTTTTAGGATACTGATTTTCTCCCTCTCTTCCCTCCCCACTCCTTCCCTGAGGAAATAAATAGTCTGATATAGGTTATACCAGTATTTTCACACAATACATATTTCCAAATTGCTTGTCATGATAGAAGTCACATATCAGACATACAATAAAAATCTCATGAAAGAAATAAAGTGGGACATGACATGCTTTGTTCTGCACTCAGATGCCAGAATGGTTGGATCATTTCATAGTTCCACCAATAGTGTCCCAATCTTCTAATATACCCTCCAACATTTATCATTTTCCTTTTCGGTCATGTTAGCCAATTTTGGGGGGGAATAGACACTTAGTAGTGGTATTGCTGAGTCAAAGGATATGCAAAATTTTTTCCTCCGAGAACTGCCTATTCATATCCTTTGACCATTTTTCAGGTGAGGAAAACTTTGTATTATAAATTTGATTCAGTTCCCTATATATTTGAGAAATGAGGCTTTTGTCAGATACTTGCTATAAAATTTTCCCCCCAATATATTATATCCCTTCTAATCTTGGTTTTGTTTGTACTAAGTCTTTTTTAATTTAATGTAATCAAAATTATCCATTTCATTTATCGTAATATACTTATTTGTTCATAAATTCTTCCTTTATCCATAAGTCTGGCAGGCAAACTTTTCCATGTTTCCCTAATTTGTTTATAGTATCACCCTTTATTTCTAGATCAGATATCCATTTTGATTTTATCCTTGTGTATGGTGTCAGATGTTGATCTATGCCCAGTTTCTGCCATATTGCTTTCTAGTTTTCCCAGCAATTTTTGTCAAATAGTGGATTCTTTTCCCAAAATCTTAGATCTTTGGGTTCGTTGAACACTAAGTTGCTATGGAGATTAACTGCCATATGTTGATTACTCAAACTATTCCATTATCCACTACTTCATTTCTTAGACAGTACCATATTGTTTTGATGATTACTGATTTATAGTATAGAAAACTCATATGGCTAGGCCTCCTTCTTTCATATTTTTTTCATTAATTCCCTTCTAGATGAATTTTGTTATTTTTCCTAGTTCTATGAAATAATTTTTGGTTGGTTGGTTGGTTGGTTGGTATGGCACTGAAAAGGTAAATTAATTTACTTAGGATTGTCATTTTTATTATATTGGCTCAATCTATCCATGGGCAATTAATGTTTTTCTAATTGTTTAGGTCTGATTTTATTTGTGTGAAGAGTATTTTGTAATCATGTTCATATAATTGCTGGATTTGTTTTTGTAGGTACCCCCAGGTAATTTATATTGCCTAGAATTATTTCAAATGGAATTTCCTTTTCTATCTCTTGCTGTTGGGCTTTGTTGGTAGTAAATAGAAATGCTAAGGATTTATGTGAATTTATCTTGAATCCCGCAACTTTGATAAACTTGTTACATGTTTATATGAGCTTTTTTGGTTGGTTTTCTAGGCATACTACCATACCATCTGCAAAGAGTGACAACTTTATTTCTTCATTGTGTGTTCTAATTCCCTCAGTTTCTTTTTCTACTCTTATTTGCTATCGTGAGCATTTCTGGACCATATTAAATAATAGTGACAATAATCCTTGCTTTACCCCTGATTTATTATTAAGGGTTTTAATTTATCCCCATTGTGGATAATGCTTGCTGATGATTTTAGATAGATATCATTTTTCACTTTAAGGAAGGTTCCATTGTTTTCTAATGTTTTTATAAGGAATGGGTGTTATATTTTACCAAATGCTTTCCCAGCATCTATTGAAATAATCACTTGGTGCCTGTTGGTTTTGTTTTTTATATAGTCAGTTATGATGATGGTTTTCCTAATATTGAACCATTTCTGCATTCCTGGTATAAAACCCACTTGATCATTGTATAATGATATGTATAATGCTATAATCTCCTTGCTAGTTTTTTTTTATATACTTAGGATCTACCATCATCAACAAAAAATATTTCACTAAATAAATGCATAAAATTATGTGCAAAACCACACCTTGTTTAAAATATGAAAATTATATATGTGTGCTAATATAAACATCTGCTTTTGAGTTGCCTTTGAATTTGTTTTACATGGATACTTCTTTTCTCTTGAATTTTTTTTGACTTTTTAAATTTTTAATCATGGCATGTATTATTCTCATTGTCTTCACCTTTTCATATATTTCCTTTATTTTTTATAGTTCTAATATTTTTCATTTCTTTCATCTTAAAAAAATTTTTGTCTTTATTATTATTAAGAATATTTTTCCATGGTTACATGATTCATGTTTTTTCCCTCCTCCTCTCCCATCCCCATCTCGTAGCCAAAAAACAATTACACTGGGTTTTACGTGTATTGAGACCTATTTTCATATTATTAATATTTGCAATAGAGTGATCATTTAGAGTCTACATCCCCAATCATATTCCCATTGACCCATGTGATCAAGCAATTGTTTTTCTTCTGTGTTTCTACTCCCACAGTTCTTTCTCTGGATATGGATAGCGTTTTTTCTCATATGTCCCTCAGAATTGTCCTGGATCATTGCATTGCTGCTAATAGAGAAGTCCATTATGTTCAATTATGCCACAGTGTATCAGTCTCTGTGTACAATGTTGTCCTGGTTCTGCTCCTTTTGCTCTACATCAATTCCTGGAGGTTGTTCCAATTCACATGGAATTCTTCCAGTTTATTATTCCTTTTAGCACAATAGTATTCCATCACCAACAGATACCACAATTTGTTCAGCCATTCCCCAATCTATAGATACCCTCTCATTTTCCAATTTTTTGCTCCCACAAAGAACACAGCTATAAATATTTTTGTACACATATTTTTCCTTCTTATCTTTTTGGAGTATAAATCCAGCAGTGGTATGGCTAGATCACAGGGCAGGCAGTCATTTAAAGCCCTTTGGGCATAATTCCAAATTGCCTTCCAGAATGGTTGGATCAATTCACAACTCCACCAGCAATGCATTAGTATCTCAATTTTGCCACATCCCCTTCAACATTTATTACTTTCCTTTGTTGTCATATTAGCCAATCTGCTAGGTGTGAGGTGGTACCTCAGAGTTGTTTCGATGTGTATTTCACTAATTATAAGAGATTTAGAACACTTTTTCATGTGCTTATTGATAGTTTTGATTTCTTTATCTGAAAACTGCCTATTTTTCATTTCTAATAACATAATATAATACATTACATAGCATAATCACTATATATTTAACCATTTCTCCCATTCATTGCATTTGTGTTATTTCTAGTTATTTTGTCATAGCAAAGCTTCCATGAATATTTTCATACACACACAGCTTTTTATTCTCTCAATAATACCCTGAATAATGGAACCTCTAGGTCAATGAGAATAAACAGCTTTACAGCTCTTAATGTATATTTCCATCTTTTTTTTTCTAAAAAAATTCATAGCTTCTCTAGCAATATAATATTTAGGCCTATTTCTTCATGTCCCTATCAACATTTAATTTAATCGCTTTAGCCCATCTGGTTCTCAGTTAATTTCTATTACCAAAACCATATTTTGCTAGATTGGTCCCTAACAGAGACCATCCATTGCCAGAACCATATTCTTTCCATAGCAAGTCTTTCCAGCTTGGTCATATCCAATGGAACTTTTGTTCCAGTGCCGTGATGCCTCAGAGATGAAAGATTATTTGCATAGTATGATGAATGAGTAAGATTTTTGCATAATATTTATGATCTCTAAGCCATTGCTGTCCCACCAGAAACTATGTTACTATGTTTGGATTACATGTATGTTCAGCTTGGGCCTGTTACTAACCTCATGAAGGTATATGGGGGCTCTCTAGATATCTATCTTATTTAATTTATCTAAGATTCTATTCATCTCCTTGCCTTTTTTCTTATTTATTTTTTGGTTAGATTTGTCTAGTTCTGAGGGAGAAAATTAAACTCTGTTGCTGTTATTATTTTATGATCTATTTCCATCTGTATTTCACTTAGTTTTCCTTTAAAAATCTGGGTGCTATAATACTTGGTGTATATAGGTCCAGTATTGATAATGCTTCATTATCCCTAGTATCCCCCCCCCAATATAATATAGTTACCTCATTCATCCCTTTCAATTATACATGTTTTAGCCACAATTCTGTTAGAGATCATGACTCCTACCTCTTCTTTTTCTGAATCAGCTGAGGCACAATATTTTCTGCTACACCCCCTCACCTTCACTCTCTGTCATTTTAGTGTTTCTTATAGACAACACATTTTGAGTCCTGATGTTTGATCCTTTCTGCTATCTATTTTCTCCCATCTGTGAATTCATCCCATTACACTCAATGTAATAGTTATTAATTGTGATTTTTCCATCTACTCTGTTCCTCCTCACTGTCCCTTTTCTTCCTTTCTTTCTGCTATATTCATCTTCATATATCCAATTTTCTTTTCTGGTCCTATTCACATCATTTCCTAAAACTCTTCCCTTATCTTCTTCCATTTCCCTTCTAGTTCCAAATTGCCCACCTTTCCAAAGGTCACTTCCTCATTTCTTCCTCCTTACCTTTTAATTCTTATCCTGTCCACTCTTCCCCAGATCCCTTCCTTATCTCCCAAGTATGTCTTCCTACTTGATTCCCTTATCCCCTCACTCTTACACTGCCCCCCACCCCATGGCCTCTTAATATGCACTCCCCATTCTACCCTGCCTCTTCCTGGTCTATTCCACTAACATTTTGGCTCATTCTCTCAAACTCAAGTCTTCCTCCATACCCACCCTTTCAAAATACTCAGACAATGATGTCATTCCCAAGAGCCTGTTAAAGGGATTTCCTTAATCTCACCCTCTGTCTCCTTAACATGCTAGAGAACAGGATTTCTAAGTAGATCAGAACTGACAGGTTCCGTGAGCAATGAGCCAGAGCTGAAGATTTAATTACCAAAGAGACCAGGACCTGAGGAGAGGAAGTAGCCTGTTCTCTGACAGGAAGTTAGGGTGAACAGTTGGTCAGTGAGGAGAAAAAGGAAGCAGCCACTTTTGGAAGCAGCCATTGGAGGTCTTTTGCCTCTAGGATCTCTAGATAGCAAGAGATCTGTCTCTGAGGCAAGGTTCTACCGGCAGTTGACTACTGACTGTTTGGGCTGCTATAGAAAACTGATTTAAGGAGTGAGTGAGTGGTGGCTATTATTTTAGGGACTTAGGTAGTTAGTGAATAAGTTATAGATAGAGTAGAGTGGAATAGGCCTGGTGTGCCAGGCAGAAGAACCTGTCCTGAGAAGACAGAGATAGTTTTAGGAAATTTTGGGTAGTTATTAGGAATTTTAGGTATATTTATAGGGTATAAGAAATAATAATCTCTCTTTCCTCTTTTCTATCTATCTGTACTTCTTTCTTAGATTAAACAAAGTTTCTGTTAAACTGCTCTCCTCATTTTGTTAAACTCCATAATTTAACCCTTACAGGTCATAGATGACATATTCTCATACCAGAATCAAACAATTTGACCTTTTAGGTTCCTTATGATTAGCCTTTCATTACCTTTGCATGTTTCTTATAGATCAGATTTTCTGCTGAATTCTGAGTTTTTCTCCTGCATTAGTTGAAATGTCTTTAGTTTGTTAAATATCCATTTTTTCCTTATATGATTATGCTCATCTTTTCTGAATATGATATTCTTTGTTGTAAACTTAGTTCTTTTGCTCTAGGAAATGATGCATTCCATGTCATGCATTTTTAAAATGTAGCTGCTAAATCTCGTATTATTCTGATTGTAGCTCTAAGGTATTTAAGTTGGTTTTTTTTTCTTTGTTGCTTGTAACTAGTATTTTATTTAAATTTTTTACATCTATGTTCATTAGGGAGATTAATTTATTTTCATTAAGTTATTAAATTATTAATTGGTAATAAATTATTAATTTGTATATTTAGTTTAATTAATTACTTTTCTTTCTCTGTTTTAGCTCTTCCTGGCTTAGGTATCAGCACCATATTTGTGTCCTATAAAGAGCTTGGAAGGATTCCTTTTTCCTCTATTTTTCAAAATATTTTATGTAGCATTGCAGTTAGTTGTTCCTTGAATGTTTAGTAGAATTCATTTGTGAATCCATCTGACTGTGGAATTTTTTTAGGGAATTATTTCATGGCTTGTTTAATTTCTTTTTCTATGATGGGATTGTTTAAGTGTCCTATTTCCTCTTTTGTCAATCTAGGTAGCTTATGTTTTTGTAAGCATTCATCTATTTCACTTAGTTATCAGATTTATTGACATATTGTTGGGCAAAATAACATAATTGTTTTAATGTTTTCTTCATTGGTTGTGATTTTGCTTTTTTCATTTTTGATACTGATGATTTTGTTTTTCTTCTTTTTTAAATCAAGTTAATCAATAATTTATCTATTTTATATTTTTTTTTTCATAAAACCAACTCCTTGTCTTATTATTAGTTTAATGGTTTTCTTACCTTAGACTAGAACTTGGGATAATGGATGCAGAGATAGTGGGAGGATGACCTTGGAGTCAGTATGTTCAAGTGGAAAAGAGTGCTCTTGCCCTGAAAGAGAAAGACAATTGTGTCTGGCCACTATTTAGGTAAAAAGCTCAGACTTCAATTAGCTCTGATGAGTGGGGAGTCGGCGGGGGGGGGGGGGG
>NC_058136.1:40461725-40467014 GCF_016433145.1 Gracilinanus agilis
GGGGGGGGGGGGGGCGGCGGTGGCATTGTGCAGCCAACTGAAAGGCTGAGGGTCCCACTCAGCTAAGACAGGGAGGAAACAGTTTAATTAGAGAGTCACATTGTAGCTGACTCTGATATCATATTCTGAGTTACTCCAAACTCCTGGACTGGATATCACCCTATGTGTTGAAAGGAGGAAGCACTAAGCGAAAGATATGTCATGCTTATAATTCCTTGGGGAAATCAGAAAAGTGGTTCCCTTTGTAGCTAAAAGATACCAATGCCTGTTGGTATAACTATTATATGTGCAGTATATTTAATACATTTATTTATGTGTTTGCTGCACAATTTACTTTTATTGCTCTTATGCTTCTTTGCTATTTGTGATAGTGTGACATATATATATATATATATATACTATTGTTGTATACATGCATGTCACTTACATATTTGATTGCTGTAAGCAATGCATTGTTGATATTATGTGTCATGTTAGTTGCATGCACTAATGATGTATATAATCCTATTGTGAATGCCATATATTATATATCTGCACATGCATTGGCAGCTGGGTGGCTCAGTTGATTGAGAGCCATGCCTAGAGACTGGAGGTCCTAGGTTCAAGTCCGGCCTCAGACACTTCCAGCTGTGTGACCTTGGGCAAGTCACTTGACCCCTATCGCCCACCCTTACCACTCCTGGGCTAAGGACGGTCCCTAGCCCGGATGAAAAAGGAGGAGGGTTGGGTGTGGGGCTAGCAACCCCACCCTGTAAAAACTACATCTGCTAAAGAAACTGCAACCTAAAGTAGGGGCAGCTGGGCTAGCTCAGTGGATTGAGAGCCAGGCCTAGAGACGAAAGGTCCTAGGTTCAAATCTGGGCTCAGACACTTCCTAGCTGGGTGACCCTGAGTGACCCATTGCCTACTGGTTGTGGCCCTATGCTCCTAGTGGAGTCCCAGGATAAAAAAAAACAACAAACAAACAAAAAAACAAAAAAACATGCATTGTGCTTTGTAGTATGAAATTGGAATCTGTTACCCTAAAAACTATGATCCCCAGTAGGGCTGTGATCCCCAGCAAAACTACGATTCCCAGACTTCCTGGTTAAGATGGTAGCAGAGTAAAAAGCAGCTGCTCGATCTCTCCTAACCGAAACATACAGGACTCCTCAAGAGGACATAAAAACAAATCCAGAGGAGCAAAGGGACCCCGCAACAGGGTGCAGCATTGGAGGTATGTGGAATCAGGGCATTTCCATGCTATAAAGGGGTGAAACGGCTCTCACTAAAACGCGAGCTGAGCAACCCCCTCCCCCACCCCATACCACCTACAGTGCCAAAGCCAGCACACAAGAGTTAGAGCAAGTTTGGGGTACACATTAAGTCCTTGGCAGCTACCTGGGGTCACCAGGGCCCTTTCCTGAGAGCAACAAGACTTAAGACCCCAAGAGGCTAAAGAACGTGCGGACTTTGAACACAGACCCTGAGTGCAGGCATGAGTGTGGGCGGGGACGCAAGCCCAGATACGAGTTCTGAGCTCAGGCTATGACACGGATCTTGAGCACAAGCAAGGACCTTGAGTGGGGACCCAGTGCAGAGGGGTGCACAACTGTGAAAGCAGTGCCCTGAGACTGTTAAAGGAGCCTCGGACAGAGGAACAAGCAAGGGGACTACCAGGAGGCTTGACCCTGAGAACAACTAGACCTGAGACCTCAGGAGCCTAAAGAGTGCAGACAGATACTGAGTGTGAGGATAAAACTGAGAGGGAGCAGGGCTAACAATGGCAAGCCAGAGACAAGAACCCCAAAAAAGAAAGATCATCAAGAAGAAATCTGTAACACTCGACAACTTATACATAGATAAAATCCAGACAACAGAGCAAACAGCAGAGGAGAACAAACAACTTATCATATCCAAACCTTCCCAAAATAATGAAAACTGGCCACAAGCTATTGAAGAGTTCAAATCTTAGATGATGAGAAAGATGGAAAAGATCTGGCAAGAAAATAACAGTTTAAAAGGCAGAATTTTGTAATTGGAAAGTGAGGCTCAGAAATCAAATGAACTGATAAGCAAATTGAACACCAGAAATGACCAGATTGAAAAGGAAAACCAGTCTCTAAAAGCTAGAATTGGGCAATTTGAAAAAGATGCCCCCAAATCAAAAGAATTGATAAGCAAATTGGAGACCCAAATCAAACAGCTGGAAAACAGGACAGACCAAATTGAAAAGGAAAATCAAAAGCTTATAGCAGAAAACCAGTCTCTAAAGACAAGAATTGGGCAAGTAGAAGCCAATGATCTATCAAGACAGCAAGAAAAAATAAAACAAAGTCAAAAGACTGATAAAATAGAAGGAAACATAAAATATCTCAATGAGAAACTGACAGATCAAGAAAACAGGTCTAGAAGAGACAATCTGAGAATCATTGGTCTTCATGAAAAAGCAGAAATTAATAGAAATTTGGACTCCATACTAAAAGAAATTATTCAGCAAAATTGCCCTGAAGTTCTACAACAAGAGGGCAATATAGGCATTGAAAGGATCCATAGATTACCCTCTACACTAGACCCTGAAAAGACAACCCCCAGGAACATAATAACAAGAGCTTCCAAGTAAAAGAAAAAATATTACAAGAACCCAGAAAGAGACAATTCAGATATCAAGGAGCACCAATCAGGATCACACAGGATCTGGCAGCCTCCACACTAAAAGACCGCAAGGCTTGGAATATGATATTCAGAAAGGCAAGAGAACTGAGTCTACAACCAAGGATCACCTACCCATCAAAACTGACTATATACTTCCAGGGGAAAGTTTGGGCATTCAACAAGATAGAAGATTTCCAAGTATTTGCACAGAAAAGACCAGGGCTAAATGGAAAGTTCGATATCAAACCACAAAAATCAAGAGAAACATGAAAAGGTAAATAAGAAACAGAGGGGAAAGAAAGGAAACTCGTATTTTTTTAAATTTGCCTCTTTAAGGGCTTCAATATGATCTAATTATTGGTATTCCTATGTGGAAAAATGTTATGTATAATTCTCTGTAAGGAACTCTAGTCATTATTATAGTATTCACTATTATATTAATTAGAAGAATTATTCATAGGGAGAGGTTGGAATACTAAATCATCTAAGATGATATGGGGGTGAGAAAGAGGGAGGTGAATAGTAGAGGACACCAAGAGAAACTTGAATGAATAAGAAAAATAGGATATTCTATTACACACAAAGAGGGCAGGGGAAGGGGAAGGGATGAATACTATTATAAGAAGGAGAGGAAGAGAGCATTAAGGGGTAATATTTAAACCTTACTCTCAGTGTAATTAACCCTGAGAGGGAAGAGTAGCTTTATCCATTGGGATATAAAAGTCTGTCTAACCCTACTGAGAAAGTCAGAAGGGATAAACCAAGGGGAGCAGGGAAGTGGGGAGGATGAAAAAGGGAGGGGAGAAGAAGGGGGAGGGAATTCATTAGGCCTTAAAAATAAAAAGAGGGGACTAATAAGGGAGGGGGTAGAAAGGGAAGTAAATCAAGGGAGGGGACAAGGGTTACTGGCTTAAAGCAAACCACTGGTTTAAAAGGAAATAGTGTAAGGAGAAGGAGTAGAACTAGGAGAGGATACCAAAATGTTGGGGAATACACAACTGATAATTATAACTCTGAATGTGAATGGGATGAACTCGCCTATAAAAAGGAAGCAAATAGCAGAGTGAATTAGAAACCAAAATCCTACCATATGTTGTCTACAAGAAACACATATGAGGTGGGTGGACATACACAGGTTTAAGGTAAAGGGCTTGAGTAAAATCCTTTGGGCCTCAAATGAGAAAAAGAAGGCAGGAGTGGCAATTATGATTTCTAACAAAGCCAAAGTAAAAGTAGATATAATTAAAAAAGACAGGGAAGGTCATTATATCCTGATAAAAGGCAGTATAGACAATGAGGAAAAAACATTGCTCAATATGTATGCACCAAATGGCATAGCAACCAGATTTGTAAAGGAGAAACTGCCAGATCTCAAGATGGAAATAGATAGTAAAATCATACTAGTGGGAGATCTAAATATCCCTCTTTCAGATCTAGATAAATCAAACCAAAAAATAAATAAGAAAGAGGTAAGAGAGATGAATGAAGTCCTAGAAAAATTAGATTTAATAGATATGTGGAGAAAAATAAATAGGAACAAAAAGGAATATACCTTCTTTTCAGCTGTGAATGGTACATTCACAAAGATTGACCATGTAATAGGGCATAGAAACATTGCAAACAAATGCAAAAGAGCAGAAATAATAAATGTAACCTTCTCAGATCATAATGCAATAAAAATAATAGTTAATAAGGGCACCTGGACAGGCAAATCAAAAACCAATTGGAAATTAAATAATATGATTCTCCAAAACCAGCTAGTCAAAGAAGAAATCATAGAAACAACCAACAATTTCATTGAAGAGAATGACAATGAAGAGACGTCCTACCAAACTCTGTGGGATGCAGCCAAGGTAGTACTCAGGGGGAAATATATATCTTTGAGTATATATATTAACAAATTAGGGAGGGCAGAGATTAATGAATTGGGCATGCAATTTAAAAAATTAGAAAGATAGCAAATTAAAAATCCCCAGATGAAAACTAAATTAGAAATACTAAAAATCAAGGGAGAAATTAATAAAATCAAAAGTAAAAGAACTATTGAATTAATAAATAAGACTAGAAGCTGGTATTTTTTAAAAAACAGATAAAATAGACAAAGTACTGGTCAATCTAATTAAAAAAAGGAAAGAAGAAAGCCAAATTGATAATATCAAAGTTGAAAAGGGAGACCTCACCTCTAATGAAGGGGAAATTAAGGCAATCATTAAAAACTATTTTACCCAGTTATATGGCAATAAATATAGCAATCTAGGAGATATGTATGAATATTTACAAAAATACAAATTGCCTTGATTAACAGCAGAAGAAATAGAATACCTAAATAATCCCATATCAGAAAAAGAAGTTGAACAAGCCATCAAAGAACTCCCTAAGAAAAAATCACCAAGGCCTGATGGATTCACAAGTGAATTCTATCAGACATTCAAAGTGCAATTAATCCCAATACTATACAAATTATTTGATATAATAAGCAAAGAAGGAGTCCTACCAAATTCCTTCTATGACACAAATATGGTACTGATTCCAAAGCCAGGTAGATCAAAAACAGAGAAAGAAAACTACAGACCAATCTCCCTAATGAACATAGATGCAAAAATCTTAAATAGAATATTAGCAAAGAGACTCCAGCAAGTAATTAAGAAGATCATC
>NC_058136.1:40472014-40525466 GCF_016433145.1 Gracilinanus agilis
TCACCTCTATTATTTAACATTGTACTAGAAACACTAGCAGTAGCAATTAGAGAAGAAATAGAAATTGAAGGTATCAAAATAGGCAATGTGGAGAATAAGCTATCACTCTTTGCAGATGATATGATGGTCTACTTAAAAAATCCTAGAGAATCAACTAAGAAGCTTGTAGAAATAATCAACAACTTTAGCAAAGTTGCAGGATACAAATTAAATGTACATAAATCATCAGCATTTCTATATATTTCCAACACATCACAGCAGCAAGAGGTAGAAAGAGAAACACCATTTAAAATCACCCTAGACCATATAAAATACTTAGGAATCTATCTACCAAAACAAACACAAGAATTATACGAAAACAACTACAAAATACTTTCCAAACAATTAAAACTAGATCTAAAAAATTGGAAAAATATTGATTGCTCATGGGTAGGACGAGCTAACATAATAAAAATGACCATTCTACCCAAATTAATTTACCTATTTAGCACCATACCTATCAAACTACCAAAAAACTTTGGAAGAACAAAAGATCAAGAATATCAAGGGAAATAATGGAAAAAAAACGTGAAGGAAGGTGGCCTAGCAGTACCAGATATTAAACTGTACTATAAAGCAGCGGTCATCAAAACGGTATGGTACTGGCCAAGAGACAAAAGGGAGGATCAGTGAAATAGACTTGGGGTAAGTGATATCAGCAAGACAGTGTATGATAAACCCAAAGAGCCCAACTTTTGGGACAAAAATCCACTACTTGACAAAAACTGCTGGGAAATTTGGAAAACAATATGGGAGAGATTAGGTTTAGATCAACATCTCACACCCTACACCAAGATAAATTCAGAATGGGTGAATGACTTAAATATAAAGAGGGAAACTATAAATAAGTTAAGTGAACATAGAATAGTATATTTGTCAGATTTCTGGGAAAGGAAAGATTTTAAAACCAAGTAAGAGTTAGAGAAAATTACAAAATATAAAATAAATGATTTTGATTATATCAAACTAAAAAGCTTTTGTAGAAACAAAAACAATGTAGCCAAAATCAGAAGGGAAACAACAAATTGGGGAAAATATTTATAAAAAACTTTGACAGAGGTCTAATTACTCAAATATATAAGGAGTTAAAACAATTGTATAAAAATTCAAGCCATTCCCCAATTGATAAATAATAGGCAAAGGACATGAATAGTCAATTTTCAGATAAAGAAATCAAAAGTATCAATAAGCACATGAGAAAGTGTTCTAAATCTCTAACAATTAAAGAAATGCAAATCAAAACAACTCTGAGGTACCACCTCACACCTAGCAGATTGGCTAAAATGAAAGAAGGGGAGAGTAATGAATGCTGGAGGGAATGTGGCAAAATTGGGACATTAATGCATTGCTGGTGGAGTTGTGAACTGATCCAGCCATTCTGGCTGGCAATTTGGAACTATGCTCAAAGGGCTATAAAAGAATGCCTGCCCTTTGATCCAGCCATACCATTGTTGGGTTTGTACCCCAAAGAGATCATAGATAAATAGACTTGCATGAAAATATTTATAGCCACGCTTTTTGTGATGGCAAAAAACTGGAAAATGAGGTTATGCCCTTCAATTGGGGAATGGCTGAACAAATTGTGGTATATGCGGGTGATGGAATACTATTGTGCTCAAAGGAATAAAGAACTGGAGGAATCCCATGTGAACTGGAAAGACCTCCAGGAATTGATGCAGAGCAAAAGGAGCAGAGCCAGAAGAACATTGTACACAGAGACCAATACACTGTGGTAAAATAGAATGTTATGAACTTCTGTACTAGCAGCAATGTAATGACCCAGGACAATTCTGAGGGACTTATGGAAAAGAACGCTACCCACATTCAGAGGAAGAACTACAGAAGTGGAAACACAGAAGAAAAGCAACTGCTTGAACACATGGGTTGAGACAGACATGATTGGGGATGTAGACTTGAAACTACCACACCAATGCAACTATCAACAATTTGGAAATAGGTCTTGATCAATGACACATGCTAAAACCAGTGGAAATACGCATCAGCCATGGTTGGGGGGAGCTCTGGGGATGAAGGGGAAAGTAAGAGCATGAATTATGTAACCATGTTTAGTTTTCTAAAAAATAAATATTAATAAATGTTTTTAAAAAACTACGATTCCCAGAATCCCAATCACTTCCTGTCGTTACTTGCGGATGTAGACAGGATATAAATTGGGAGGAGTTCTGTGTCTAGCACTCCTTTCTTTCCTGTTGAAGCTTTGGTGGAGTGGGCTTTTTGAGCAGGTAGAAAAAACTCAGTCACGTGGTTTTGTTTTGTCAGATAATAAACTTATAAAAATAATACTTGAACTATTGCACATTAATTTAACTCTAACAGTAGTTAGGATATAATTGTAGATGCTCACTTGTGACTACTTAATCCAAAGCTTTGATCTACGAGGTAAAGAGGAAGGAGAGCATTTTAGGCATATGAAATAGTGTGAACAAAGGCCTACAGGTAGGAGAGCAGGAGAGGATCAGCTCTACTCCTCCTCAAGCTCACTCCAACACAGCCTAACCTTCTTAGACCATGCCACTGTGTCCTTTGGAAACCCTGCCCATTTATAACAAATACTACATTCTTGAACTTTTTCTCTGACAATTTTTGCTTTAGTTTTAGTAAAATATAATAATTTTCTCTAAAAATTCTACTTTAATTGCAATGTAAATGATGAGTATCCCCTAGGATTCTGTCCTGGGCCTTCTTCTTTTCTCTCTATTTTATTTCACTTGGTGATCTCATCAGCGCTTATGGATTCAGTTATCATTTTTATGCTCACAATTCTCAAATCTACTTATCCAGACTCAACCTCCCTGCTAACCTCCAGATTCTCATCACCATCTGTCTATTAGACATCTCAAACTGAATGTCCCATGGACATTAAATTCAAAATATCTAGATCTGAACTCATTATCTTTTTTTCTCCAAACCCTTCCCTTACAAACTTCCGTATTCTTCTCAGTCACCTAGTCTTTCACCCTGTGTTTTCTTTGACTCCTCATTCTTAACATCCATATTCAAGTACAGCCAATTTTACCTTTTTTAAAAAAGAAAAAGTTTAATTAATTAGTTTACTTTTAAATATTTTTCCATGAGCTGTGAATTGATCCAACCATTCTGGAAGGTATAAAGATTAGTTATTAATTAGGTAATTAGATTAATTAAAGAATAGGTTCTGCTTAGAAGAAAGATTTCCGGCTTAGGGAAAGAGTTTTAAGTTTACCTTAAGAACCAGCTAGAATTTTCCTGTGGGTTCCTCAAGAAGAATTCCCAGAAACCCCTAGGAAAGGACTGTTGGGGATAATGGATCACTCTTGGGAGTTTCCCTTTAGGAGTAGGTGGTCGGAAATTTCCTGTTTCAATCTTTGAAGGATTTGGTGATATTTATCTTTGTAAAACATCTTTATATCTGAGAAGATTGAGAATAATTCAACTGAATTTAGAGAGTGATGGAGATTGTTCCCTGGAACACCACAGCGGGCAGTAAAGAGCAGTGTCTGTGAAAACTGACAGGCAAGTGGATCTCTAACTGGAGAGAAAGAGCTGTGAAGTTTATATATTTACTTTAAGAAGATAAAAAGATTTATAAATTAGAATAGATTTAGTAAGTTAGATTATTATCTTTAGATAGTGTAGTCAAGTGAGGCCTGATATCATCAGGCAAGAAACAGTCCTGTGAGGGACAAAGGGGTTTGGGGATACAAGTTAGAAATCTTAGTTTTAGTGTAATATATTTCCTAATCAATTTCTATTTCCTTAATCTGTCTCTGATACTTCTCATAGTTATTAATAAATAGGTTTTGTAGTAATTTGTCTCCAGCCAGTTTCATCTACCACTAGAACCAGCAAGGCCCTAACAGCTTTAGTGGAATTTATACCACCTAATCAATACCAACTTACAATCAACTGACCACAACTGATACCAAGATCAACTTTAGCCATAAAAAAGGCAATTTGGAATTATGTCCAAAGGGCTTTAAATGACTGTCTGCCCTTTGACCCAGCCATACCACTGCTGGGTTTGTTCCCCAAAGAGATAATAAAGAAAAAGACTAGTACAAAAATATTCATAGCTTCACTCTTTGTGGTGTCAAAAAATTGGACAATGAGGGGGTATCTATCAATTGGGGAATGGCTGAACAAATTGTGGTATCTGATAGTGATGGAATGCTATTGTGCTAAAAGGAATAATAAACTGGAGGAATTCCATGTGAACTGGAATGACCTCCAAGAATTAATGCAGAGTGAAAGGAGCAGAGCCAGAAGAACATTGTACACAGAGACTGATACACTGTGGCACAATCGAATGTAATGGACTTCTGTACTGGCAGCAATGCAATGACCCAGGACAATCCAGAGGAACTCATGAGAAAGAACGCTATCCACATCCAGAGGAAGAACTGGGGGAACAGAAACACAGAAGAAAAACAACTGCTTGACCACATGGGTCAATGGGGATATGATTGGGGATGCAGACTCTAAACCAGTGATTCCCAAAGTGGGTGCTGTAGCGATCCAGTGGGGTGGTGATGGGCACAGTTACATTTGGGGGTGGTGAATAACTTAAAGGGTGGTGATAGTATGTGACAGAGGGCACTAAGTAATATTTTTTCTGGAAAGGGGGCGGGAGGCCAAAAAAGTTTGGGAACCACTGCTCTAAACAATCACCCTAGTGCAAATATTAATAATATGGAAATAGGTCTTGATCAATGATACTGGTAAAACCCAGTTGAAATGCACATTGGCTATGGGAGGGGGAGGGAAGAGGGGAGGGAAAGAACATGAATCATGTAACCATGGAAAAAATTCTAAATTAATTAATTAAATAAAAAATAAATTTTTTTCTATGGTTACATGATTCATGTTCTCTCATTCTTCTCTTCTCTTCTCCCTCCTGGAACTGACAAGCAATTCTACTGGGTTATACATGTGTTATCACTTGATACCTATTTCCACATTATTAAATTTTGTAATTGAGTAATCTTTTAAAACCAAAACCCCAAATCATATACCCACATAAACATGTGATACAATTTTACCTTTTAACATCTCTCCTTCCTCTCCTCTGATACTGCCACCACCCTTGTGCACTCTTCATTAGCTCATGCCTGGACTATTTCTATAGCCTGATGGTTGGTCTCCCCCCCCCCAAGTCTTTCCACAGTTCATTCCATCCTCCACTTAACTGTCAAATTATTTTTCTTAAAGTTCAAGTCAGATGATATCACATCCTCAACTCCCCTTCGAAAAATACCATTAGCTCCCTGCCACCTCAAGGAACAAATATGTAACCTTCTGTTTATCATTCAAAACCCATCACAACCTGGCCTCCTCTTACTTTTTCTATTTAGTGTATAAAATAAATTGTATTGGCTTACTTCAAGTCTCAATTAAAATCCCCCTTCTACAAGAAGCTTTTCTTGTTCCACTAGAAAAACTAGTGCTTTCCCTCTGTTGATTATCTCCAATTTATCTTGTATATATTGCATAGCTGTTTTCATGCTGTCTCCTCCATTAGACTGTGAGCTTCTAGAGAAGAGAGAATGTCTTTTACATTTCTTGGTATCCCCAACTCTTAGCAAAGTGGTTGGCACATACTAAGTACTTAATAAATGCTTATTGACTGTCTCGCCCTTGAAAACATGGTGTCTTTGTAAACCTTCTCCATTAGAGGCCATTTGTTCTTTGATTTTGCATAGTTCACAGGGTAGTAAAGTGAGTTTTATATACTCTTTGTCTCCACTGCTGCTTCCAGACCATTCTTTTGTCATCATCCTTTGATATCCTTTTTTCCTTTAAATTTGAAATCCATGAAATCTGTTTATACTAACTTCTCTTCAGGCGTATTGCTTAATGACTTTGAGATAATTTCTCAAGCTTTCTCAATGACTTATTAATGAGCTTATGCTCTTTTTCTCTACCCTATTCCCTATAGTCAACTTTGGGGACTTCAGTCTCTAGCAATTCATAGTCCACAAAATAAGAATGTCTCACCTTGCTTTAAGCAAACTTGCAGTATGAAAATTCATATTTAGAAAAGCATTTAGAGATGATTACTCACTGTCTAAAATGATTCACTGTCAGATTCCCTTAAAAAGAGGAACAATGGGATTTGTAACAATTCTGTTCCCATTAGCTTTTCAGAAATACACCTCTTTCACAAAGTACAATGCTCTATGCAGGCAGGCCTTGACTAGTGTATGTAAAACATTTAGAATCATAAGATTTGGAGGTTGAAAGAGACATCAAGTGCTTTTTTCCCAATATACCATATGCACTATTTTTTATAAAGGTGATTTTTCATTCTGAAATACTTAGTATACATTTCCCACTTCATTTAAAATGTAGAAAGAAGAGATTACTAGGAAATGTGATGAGGGAAATTTCCTTGATTTTCATTAAATCTTACTGTGGCTATACAATGTCATATTTTGGGGACCAGTATTATAGGTAAGAAATAATAAAGAGAGAAGCTAACTCTTTCAAAGATCATGTTAAAAGGGGGAGGAGAGAAAAGCTGGTTGGCTGCTTAGGTGAAGACTCATAGACCCTTGGCAGGGTCACTAAGTGTCAAAGGTGTGTTTTAAAACTTCACAGGTTCAGAAACTCAATTTTATCACTTCACCCAGGGGTGAATGAGCTCTAGAAAACTAATACATTGGAAACAATTCAGGTGAAACTTTTGTAAGCCAGAATGCCAATGCACTCATTTAGAACAGGAGATATTCCTGGCCAAGAACCAGTACCAGTTTGCACAAGGCACTCTGTCCTAATGGGTAAATCAACTGACCACACTGAATTGCAAAAATCAGGGTTTTTTTTGTTGAAATAGAAGTATAAGGAGGTGTATGTTTCTATCAAGTTAGGGTAGCTTCATTTATTGATCATCTCTACTCTAAGGATCTTTCTGTCTCAAGAAGCAAAGCAGGTTGTCCTAAATTCAGGATCTTTTTCCCCTAGAGAGTGCTAGAGGCACATAGGTTATTATTGAAGTAAGAAGAACACTGACTGGCTCATGGCCTGTATTGATTACTTATTGCTCATGTAACTCAGAAGTACTCACTTCAGCTTCTCAGGACTTCATTTTGTCTCACCTATCAGATCAAGAGTTTGTATAGATGATTTCTAAAGACCCTTTCATGATCCAGCATTTTTTTTAGTCCAACACATATTTCTTTTTTTTAAAGTTCATTTATTTCATTAATTTAGAGTATTTTTCCACTGTTATATGAATCATGTTCTTTCCCTCCCCTCCTCCCACCCCCTTCCCATAGCCAACGAGCAATTCCACTGGGTTTTACATGTGTCATTGATGATCCAGCATTTTTAATCTTTGCTTTTTTCCTAACCTCTATTTAGGCAAGCATCCTTTTTTTTGTAGAATGATATAAATGAATGTTATAATTTCAACTTATGTGAGAATTGTATAAATTATTATTGGAAAGAACATTAGAGATCATTTGGCTCAAACTCCATATTTTTACCAAGAAGGAAACTAAAACTTCCAAGAGAGGAAATGACTTACTCAAATTATAGGTATAGGGACTAGATCTTTTTTTTTAAGTGAGGCATTGTTTATCGGAGATGGTTACAAAAATGAACAACCTGAACAGACCTTTCCCTACTGCTATTCCCTGCTTTCCCATGGTCTTCACTTTGTCATTAGGCTCAGTTCTATACTAGGGGCTTAGGGTTATAGCATATGGTTTCTTTGGTATATGAACTCCCAGGTGAGGAGAGACCATCTACCAATGCATGTTGGTACCTTCTCTTCAACTTCCAGAGTTACATAGAGCTTCCTAGAGTACTGAGAGGTTGGGTGACTTACCCAGGGTCACACAGCCAGGATGGATCAGAGAGGAGACTTGAACCAAGGTATTGTTGATTTTGTGGATAACTATCTATCCAGTATTCTATGGTGCTTCTCTTTATATCAATTCAAATTATGTCTTTTTCTTTTTTTAATTTGATTTTTTATTCTGAACTTAATTCATATCAAAAAGGAGCATTTTTATATAAAAGATATGATAAAAGAAGATTATATATAAAATAATTAATCTCAAGGCTATGCTAACTTTTTTTGTTATATAATGAATTCAATACATTGCTTTCAAAATTGTCGTGCTTCTCTGTGCTTCCTTATGAAATTCCTTCTGTTCTCCTCTGTATACTTCCCGAGATCTTACAATGGCTTCTCTCTCCTTCCTTCCTCCCTCCTGCCCTCCCTCTCCCGCTCCTCTCTGCATCACTATAAATTTAAATCTTTCCTTCATGATCAGGAAGTTTGTTTTGCTTACAACTATTATGTACTCAATATTATTCTCCCATGTATCCCTCCTTTTCCCTATCTCTGCCTACTTCTCTGTTGAAGTTGATGTATTTTCTATACTAGCAGTTGGGTGTGAGTGTGTGTATATGTTTTCAGTCCTCCCTTGTCTAGTTTAGATAAGAGTGAAGTTTATATGACATCCTCTCCTTTCATTCTCTCTTCCATGTTTGTATACTCTTCTCTAATTTTGAGAAAGGGAAATTTAACTCTCCTCTTCCTCCTTTCTGCACTAACATAATTCTTTTACTTTCCCTTTTTATTTTTCTTCTTAGCTTAGAATAGACCCAATCTATTTGGTTCTATTAAGAGCCAAGGCCAAGAGCAGTGCTAGTACTTGTGATTTCAGAGTTACAGGTGAAGGGATTGAGGGGATTAGGACAGCAAGTGGTTAATTGGTTAATTGTTGAGCTTGAGTGAACTGTACTCCATCTTGTGACTCAGTTCTGCAGCCAGCTTAGTTCTCTATCTATTCATTTATGGGTCTATTTCAACTTCTGTCCTGTGAGAAAACATTATTGAATTGTGGAAATTGCTAGAAAATGTTATTGCATTATTTGAAAAACCTAGCCTTATATGTCTGGGAAAGTAAACCACCTGTATCTACTGTTTAGAGACTTTAGCTAAGGACCTAGGTCAGCATTCGCAAATTATTGGTATGCGTGTGGAGCCGGCACAGGTGGAGCTGCTTCATTCCCCATCTTCCCAGCTCCTAAGGATATATTTTTGTATGCCCTGCCCCTCTGTCCAGCTGCCAAATGGAATACTTCCTCCTGCTGATCTCTGGGGTATTGCTGGGGTGGGGGTGGCTCACAGGCAGCTTGAAGTTGCAGTTTGGGCACGCAAACTTGAAAACCTTCACCAACACTGACCTAGGTTATGTTGACCAGAAACAGTTAGCTCCTAAGGTTGACATAAGGAGTTTTCTCATAGTTGTGCATCTCAAGCAACCTATATGTCTTATCTGAAAGCTGATCCAATAATGATCAATCAGTTATTGTTACCACGTTCCTTTGTTTCTTTGATTGTTTATAGGCACTTGAGGAGATTGGGACACCTCTGTTCCTGAATTCAGGGAATTGTACTTGTTTGCTCACTACCTCCTAAATTGGAAAGTCCCAATCTTTCCTCCAATCAGAAATAAGATTACCTAATGTTCTATTGCTTCTTTTTAATTAAGTGGCCTTATTTGATTAATTTTTAATGTATAAAGGTCTGTCTCCCCCCTGTATTTAGGGTCTAGTCTTAAGTTGAAGAAGGGGCCTGGTCCCGATTTGTTAGGCAATTGGCATGCACTGCTCAATAAAGCGCCATACTCAAAGGATTAAACCTTTGTTTCCTCAATCATTTCATATTTTGTTTGTTACACAAGTGCCTTTCCTGAGTAAATACCAGAGTGTAGACCAGGAGGGCAGAGACCACACATGTCCCAGGATAACACCACCTTAGAAGCACTGAAAACTTGCAGATTCCAGAACTATCTCTGAAAACCGCAGCACGAAAAAGTCTGAAGCTTGGGACAGTGCCTCCCCACCCCAGGTGAGCAGATCCCAACTTTAACATAAAGTTCAAAGTGAAGAAATAGCTTGGAAAAATGAGCAAACAAGCAGGGCAGGGTTTTGGGATTACATTCTTATAGAGTTCTAGTGGGGAGGGGGTGACCTAAATTTTATCTGTATTACCTTGGAATTAATTTCATCAAGTGGCTATTATTGGGGCCTAACTGGCTTCTCCTAATTTAGCATATGGTCCCTGGATGCAATCTTAATTAATTTAGCATTCAGTTTTTGGCAATGGCTTCTATGTCCCCCCTTTTACTCTTAATTCCTATTTCCTGTTTATAGTTACCATTGGTTACTATTATCCCTATGTACCATACTAACTTGTGGGGTGGTCTTGGGAACTATAACAATGAAATTTCAACACCTCCCCCTAGATCTTCTTTTTTTCTTGTTTAACTCCTTCAAAATCCTTTGAAGACATTAACGTTTTGAGGAGAAACTTGTTTTATTTCTTCTTGCTAGCCCTTTATCATTATATGGCCCCTTCCAATTGGTCAGTTATTTTACTTTTCTAGGTTGCCATTGACACTTTCCTATTCAGCACTGATTTTTTTCATTGGGAGTGCTAGAAAGTCTTTTACTCTGTTAAAAATCCATTTCCTCCCTCTCCCTTTAGGATTATACTCAGCTTTTCAGGGTAAATTATTCTTGATTGTTAAATCTATGTCATTTACTTTTTGGAATACTGTATTCAAAATCTCCTTTCATTTAAGCTCCCAGTTCTTGTATGATACTGATTATGGTTTCTTAGAACTTGAACTCTTTCTTTCTGGGTGCTTGCATTACCTTTTCTTTGCTGTAGTAGCTCAGGATTTTAGCTATGACTATGATATTCCTGGAATATTTCCTTTTGGAGTTTCAGAAGTGTGTTCAGTGGATTCTTTCTGTATTTACTTTGCCCTCTACTCATAAAAATGGACTGTTTTAATTTGTGATTTCTTGATAAATAATGTCTAAGATTTATTTTAAATTATTCTTTTCAATGAGTCTGATGATTCTGAAGTTAGTTTTTTATAGCTAATATCTTTTTTTTACTATTTTTACCTTTTGATTTTTTTTCCAACATATTTTCTTGTTTCATAGAAACATTGATGTCCCTTTGTCTATTCTAAGCTTCAGAGAGTCTGCTACTTGAGTAAGGTTTACCACTTTATCTTTTAAAATATTTATTCTCCTTACAATTCTTTCCTTAAGATCTTTTATTTAATTTTTTAAATCTCTTCAGTTCTTCCAGGAAATGTAGATATTCATGTAATCTTTGTGGGAAATCCACTTTCCCTTTGATTCTCTGCTTGTAGTTGTTGTACAGTTACTCTCTCCTTCTAGTTGCATTTTTGGGTAGCCTTGGATCTATAATAGTTCTTTATTGTAGATGATGTCTTCTCTTTACTAATTTCTATAGCCATAGTGCCTGCCTTGGGACTTTGTTTCCAGGGCCAGGATAAACTTCTGCTATGCTCTTGGATCAGATTGGTAGGCCCTTTTTGGTCTTAGCTTGAATCACATGGGTTTCTATGCTGACCTCTATCAGAACAACAGGTTCCAAGTGCAATATGTTTCCAGAGATATCACATAAACCTGCTTCAACCGTGGGATCAGTGAGGTCAAAGTAGGCTATTCTGATAATTACATTTAAAAATATAATTAAAAAGGAAACAGTGATCCTTAAGAGTCAAATGGCTTTATCAAGAACAGGTCTTGCTAGACAAACCTCATTTCCTTTTCTGACAAGGTTACTAAATTGGTAGATTTGGGAAATGGCATAGATAGAGATAGAGATAGAGCTTACTTAGGTTTTAGTAAAATAATGATTCTCTAGGATACACCATTTTATTTTATTTTATTATTTTTAAGAATCAAAATATTTATTTATTTATTACCAATTACATGTTATAACAAATTTTCACACAAGTTTTTTTAAGTTATATGATTGAACTTATCTCTTTCCCTCCCTTCCCTTCCTCTTCCTGGCAGGCAATTCAATCTGGGTTATACATGCATTTCCATATTTTTCATTTTTGTAAGTGAGTAATCTTATAAAACCAAAACCCCAAAACGTAAACCCAAATAAACAAGTGAAAAGTTGTCTGCTTTCATCTGCATTTTGACTACAAGAGTTCTTTCTCTAGTGGTGGATAGCATTCTTTGTCAAAAGTCCCTCAGAATTTTCCTGGATCATTGTTAGGCTGATAGTAGCTAAATTTATCATAGACCATTCCACAATATTGCTGTTACTGTATACAATGTTCTCTTGGTTCTGCTTATTTCACTCTGTATCAGTTCATGTAGGTCTTTACAGCTCTTTCCAAAATCATCCTGTTCATCCTTCCTTATAGCACAATAGTATTCCATCACCATCATATACCACAGTTTATTTAGCCATTCCCCAATTGGTGGACTTCCCCTTAATTTCCAATTCTTTGACACCACAAAAAGAGCAGCTTTAAATATTTTTGTACAAGTAGGTCTTTCCCCCCTTTTTTGGCCTCTCTGGGATATCGACCTAGTAGTAGTATCACTGGATCAAAGAGTATGCACTGTTTTATAGCCCTTTGGGCATAGTTCCAAATTACCCTCCAGAATGATTGGATCAGTTCACAGCTCTACCAGCAATACACTAACATTTTAAAGTGACTATTGTTATGTTTTATGAATCAAAACTATATCTGAATTTTCACCTGAACCCTGTAAATATATTTAATCTTATTGTGGAATTTTGTTTTGGGGAATTCTGTATAGTTTTAGAAATGGCTTGTGTCAGAGAAATTTACAAAGGCATAGGAAATATTTCCCTCTTTGGATTTCTTTTAGCAAAGATGCTTAGAATAATTTACTTAATAAATTTGTTTCTGGTAGGCTTGTGTCCAAAATGCATAGTACTGATTTTTTTCTTTCATAATGTCATCCTTGAGACTAAAACGAAGTATGAAACAAAGAATGTATGTATAATTATGGAAAGGCTTGCATTTTATTTCCCTTTACCTTATTGCAAAATATCCCTATCATGCTCTCATACATTCTTCTCCACCATCAATGTCCTCAGCAGCAAGCGGGCACAAATCAGTATTGAGTTCAGAATCAATGGTATTGAATGTTTCAGTGTTCAGTTTGGTTTCACATTTGCCTCAGAGTACAGGTATAGTGCAGTTAACTAGTTTGACCTATAAAATAATGCATTTTTTTCTTATCTTCATCTCTTTATAGTCTTCCATAATTTAAAGTAAATTATTTCAAAAAAATTTTAACCTCACTTGAATTTCCTTTTTTTTCCTTTTTCTTAAATTGGCATAGCAGCAAACTTTTTTGTGGTTCAGGGTGGTAAGGAGAGGTGCTGCCAACAATCACAGATGAAAAGGCTTGACTGAAGGATGGTGGGGAAATGACAAAACGGGGCAGACTGTAACGTTTAATTTAATAGTGAGAGTTTATATGGTAAGACTCACTTTAAACTGTCTGTACTTTTTTCCTCTTGTTCTGAGTCTTTTCCATGTTGAAGAGACATGACCTCACTCTTGGGCTTTCTCCCAAGGGTGACAGTAGCCAGACATAGCAAACAGATTCCCAGTGAGCACAGCTCACTGTGCTTTGCTCAACAGCAGCTTTGTAACAATGGTGCACAAGTGACCAGTTCCAAAGAAAGAATAGTCCAGGAAAAAATAATTTGTATAAGCCTCAGTAATGAAGTTAGAAAGACATTACACAGCAATTATAGTAGGAATAAAAGCAAGGGATGTTACACTATTTTAAATTACTTGCTCTTTGGGAAACTATAGTAGGCTAAGGATGACTGCCCAAGGCAAGCGTTTCTGTAACACTTCATTTTTTAGGATTCTCGGTGGGCTTCCAGGGTTCCCAGAGACTAAAGCCTGTGCACATAAACCAGACAGGAAATGCAAACCATTTCTACTGAAAAGCAATGCATGTGTTTGATAGCTGTTTATTCCAAGTAATTAACAAAGTCTATAGAGATATGGTACAACTATTTCTAAGCAATGCCCCACCAAGAAACTACAGTGTCAGAGATTTTTAAAATGATAAAATTATATCCCATTCAATACAATAAACATTAGTTAAGTGAATACTACATGGAAGATACATAAAATTCTCTGTTGGGTTATTTGAATATAGACTAGACATTAGGAATTATGTTCCCTCATTTCATATATTGGGAAACTGAGGCCCAAAGATGGGAAATGATTTGGCCAAAGTTGCCCAGCTAAGACCAAAAAAATGGGTGTTTTCTTTTAAGTAGAAGTTTGGGGGGGTGTACTTGAAATATCATTGCAGTATAGATGTCTATGAATAAAAAAATGTATATATTCTATTTCATGACATTTATGACTATTACAGAGCCGGAAAGGAGAGAGATATTGGCTAGAGTCCCTTTTTATTAATAGCTATGCAATGAAAATTGATGAGTTGTTTCTGTACTCCTTGGTAGGTTTATGTGAATGCTTTCTGCTATCAACATCTGAAGTTTTAAATGTGGAAGCTGCACCTGTTGGAAAGGCACAGAATCAAATTAATAGCTGGAAAGAAAGTTCCTCTAAACAAATTAATAACAGATGTCCCAAGCAGTTATCCATTTTTTGTTTACATAATGAATCAGCAACATTAAAAGTTCAAAGAGAACATGTTCAAAACCAAACATATCATTTTAAGAGCTTGCATTTATATTGTGCTTCAAGATTTGCAAATGTGTGCTAATCTCATTTGATCCTCCCTGCATCTGTGTGAGGTAGGTGCTATTGTTATCCTCATTTTAGAGTAATAAACTCATAGAGCCTAAGGCCTACAGTCACATAGCTAGTAAGAATTTGAGACAGGATTTTGACTCAGCTCTCCCTCATTCCAAGTCCAACATTTTATAGATTGGGCCACCTAGATGAAAATGTATACAAAAAAGCTCTGATAGAAACAAAACAAAACAACCTACAATCTTCCTTTTCTCTGTGTTGAGTGAGGAAAGAATTGTTGAGGAGAGAAAGGTAGTGCCAAGTTGTCTTTTTTCCCTACCAAAGTCTACCAAGTGGCCTTGAATGCATGGTGCTATTGATTCTTCTGTACCATTTTTTCTCCTTTCCTACCCTTGAGTAAATGAGTATAAAAAATGGAAGGAACTAGGCTGTGACTTTGTAAAACTTTGAAAAGCTAGAAGAACTACATAGCCACAGAGTGTAGGAAGGAACCAGCTTTGCTGGTGATTTGCTTGAACTAACCTGCAGGAAAATCAACTGGGAGTGACTTGTCCATTGGCTATACCATACCCAGAAGTGAGCTTTGTAGTGGAAAAGTTTTATAGTCACTGCTTAAAGTTTGAGTCTGCTCCCCCTGATGACCAAAAGGTATGGAAAAGAGCAAGTTGACCCAAGTTTTGTATGGATTTGTACTTTGTTCTTATTATGTCTTCTCAGTAAATATCCCTTTATTCTCTTGGTAATAGCTGACCGATGTTTATTTCTTATCAATACACTTAAGATATATCAGCTGGTTAAATGATGCCTAGGACATATTAACTGGCACTGGCAAATAATTGGAGAGCAATAATCACAGGATCAAGATGATAATATCAGAAGAATTATCCTGACCCTTTGGGGGCCAGCCTCATCCCATCCATTATAAAGGTATAACTTCTGTCGTTCAGTTGTTTTCAGTCATACCATACTCTTTGTAACCCTATTTAGAGTTTTTTTGACAGAGATACTGTAGAGGTTTGCTTTTTCCTTCTCCAGCTCATTTTACAGATGAAGAAGCTGAGGCAAACAGAGTTAAGTGACTTGCCTGGGGTCACATAGTTAATAAGTGTGTAAGGCTGGATTTAAACTCAGGTCTTCTTGTTTCCAGGTCCAGCTCTCTATCCACGTACCACCTAGCTGCTACTACTGATTATGAATACATGACTGACTGGAGCTTCCAAAAATCTCAGCATAGTTTAGAAATGGGAAAAGTTGCTCGATTAGGCAGTGAGGTCCCCATCTCCAGAAGTGCTCAGACAGAGTTTGGATGGCCACTTACTAGGGATAACAATAGTAGTAGAGATTCATGAATATGGTATAATAAGATGTTATCTGAAATTCCTTCCAACTCAATGTCTCCCCTAGGTCTTTGTGACACCAAAGATAGCTGTTGGTAACCAACATATCGTGAGTTACTTTTGAGGGTTTGGGTAGTAGGAAGTTTGAAAACTACCCTTTCAACAGAACAGAGATTCATTTCTGTGTCTTTTGAAGACTTTTACCTATTCACTTCCTACTGCTTTACTAGAGATCCCTAGAAAACTGTATAAGGAGAATGAACATTTTCTCCAATATTTTTGAATTCACTTTATATTCCCCCCTCCGAAAAATATATATTTCTAGATTTGGCTTTGAGTGTGTAAAACTAACTGCATTTTTCAGAGAATGATTAATGAATGAATAAAACATTTATTAAGCCCTTACTATGTTCAAAACACTATGCTAAGCACTGCAAATACAAATAGAAAAAGAAGACATATTCTGCTCTCCAGGAGCTCCCGTTCTAATGGGAGCAACAACATAAATGGAAGATTTCAGCTGCCACTCCGATAAAAAGGTCTCTTGGTCCTGAGGGTATAATGGCAAAGCCAATGTTAATACCTCTCTTTGATGTCAATTCTACTAATAAAATCATATTTGTTTCTGAGATTGGACCATTTGACAGCACCAAGGACTTTAATGACAAGAACTTTCTTGTCCAAGTCTTCAGTGACGGTGGCTAAAGCATCTGCAGGAACAGTTGTCAAGCTTCCTCACCACAGGGGTTGGTTCCCCAAGATAATGGGTGGGGAAAGTGGGCTGGAAGTATGGCTATTTAAAAGGCTCTTGTGTTCAAGATCCTGAGCTGAACTAAACAGCCAGCTCACTATGTAGGTCCTCTCTTGAGCTCAGTTACAGATAGAGGATGCTTGTGGTATTCAGTGATGCCAGGAAGGTCCCATCCCTTCTTGTTTCCTACCCTTTAGCCGATTTTTCACAAAAATTTTAGAGTCAGGCTTTGACCTTAAGTTTAAGGCTTTGATACCCTTTGGAGGTGGGGGATGTCACATTTTAAATAATATATAATTGTTACCTTAACATGAATGAAACAGCCGAGTTTGTTTTGTTTTCCTTTTATTTTTAAATTTTTGTTGATTTTGTTCCTTACATCACTAGTATTTCTGGATCAACTCTCTCTTCTCTGGATCAGTCTGCTCTTGAAAAACAGTTAGGTGAAACCAGACAATATAGCAATCAACTCTGGCAACTTATGCCAGAGTTTTGTATTCAGAGTCTTCACGTCTAAAAGAAAAAGAAGTATATTTCCTCATCTCTTCTTGGGGCTAAGATTAGACAGTATAATTGCACAGCTTTGTACTTCATTTTATTGCTCATTTCATTTATATTACTACAATTATTATGTATGTTGTTTTTCTGGTTCTACTTAATTTTACTCTGAATCAGTTCATATATGTCTCATCATTTTTTCCTATGAATTTCCTCCTAGAAATTCCTCATATTTATTTCTTATACTCATATACCACAATTTATTTAGTAAAAATTCCAATTCAGAGGCTATCCACTTTATTACTATTAATAATAACTTATTATTATTAAATATAGCCTTTGTTTTTGTCCTTGACTTCTCTAGGGTATATACTTAGTAGTGGAATCAGTTAAAGGGAAAAAAAAATTCAGTCATTTTTCTCTCATAATTCCAAATGGTTTTTCAGAGGTTGGATCAATTGCCAGCTCCACCTACATTATATCAGTGTGCCATGTTCCTGCAGCCCTTTCAAACTGACTCTTGCCAGTTTGATGTTAAATGAAATTTCTTTAAATTTCCATCTCTTGTATTATTAACAATTTTTAGAGTATGTTTTGATTTGGCTATTGATAGTTCACAGTTATTCTTTTGAAAATTTGTGTCCATATCTTTTGACCTCATCATTTGGAAAATGGTCATTGATCATATATTTTACTTAATTCCATATATATTTAACACATTACATATATGCATATGTACATATAAAATATATTACATATATGTATATATTTGATATTAGGCTTTTATCAGAGATATTTGATTTGAAATTTTCCCCAGTTGACACTTTCTCTTCTAATCTGAGTTGCCTAGATTGTGTTCATACTTTTTAGTTTTATGTAATCAAAATGATCTTTTTTATCTTTTATGATCATGCCTATTCCTTTTTTATTTAAGAATTCTACTAATTAATTAATGAGCATTTATTAAGTTCCTAATAAATGACAAGCACTGCAATAGGTAATGGGGATATAATCACAAAAAATGGAACAACAAAAAACAAAACAGGAGCTTATATTCTCTTGGAGGAAGCTTATACACATAAAAAATGCAAAATATATTTAGAGTAAATACAAGATAGTAGTGATAATTATGAAAGTTATTTTCTTTCATTTTACTCTATTTTTATGATGAAAATGTTTATATTTATGTTGCATATCTGTTGTGAACTTATGGTGATATATGGCAAATCCTGGTCTAAACTTATATGTGTGTATGTAACACACACACATAAATATAAATTTTTTTCTCTGAACTGCTTGCAAATTTTCTTGACTGCTCTTATTAAATAGTGAATCCTTTCCCTAAATAGTCTTTAATTTTTATTCTTATATTTATCAAATTCTGAGCTACTGAGTTTTGTCTTTTTCTGGTTTTTACCTGATCTGTACCACTAATCTACTTTTCTAAAATTTTCTAAACTGGTACCAAATAATTCTGATTACTGCTTTATAATATAGTTTAAAGTTTAAAAGTGCTATTCCTACTCATTTTTTGTTATTTTCTTTGAAATTCTAGACCAGTGGTTCCCAAACTTTTTTGGCCTACTGCCCCCTTTCCAGAAAAAATATTACTTAGCCCCCTGAAAATTAATTTTTTAAAATTTTAATAGCATTTAATAGGAAAGATAAATGCACCTGTGGCCATCACCGCTCTCCTGGATCGCTGCAGCACCCACCAGGGGGCCATAGCGCCCACTTTGGGAATCACTGTTCTAGAACTTTGATTCCTAAAAATGAATTTTACTATTATTTTTTTCTAGCTCAGCATGGTAATAATTCCTTGGGAATTTGACTGAGATAACCTTCAATCGGCAAATTAATTGAAATACAGTTTTTGTTTTATTAGTGCAGCCTACTCACGAACAGTTAATATCCCACTAATTATTTAGGCCTTCCGTTATAATTGTATTTCTATAAGTCTTAAATATTTCTTGGTAAAATGAGTCCCAGGTATTTTATGTACTTCTTTCTTTAATTTCTTCCAGGGATTTGTTGTTATTATGTAGAAATGCTGGTTATTTTGTATATTTATTGTGTATCTGCTACTTCAACAAAATTACTATTAATCTCAGTTGACTACTTTGCTGACTTTATGAAGTTCTCTAGGTAAACCATCATATCTTCTGTAAGATAATTCTGTCTTCTCTTTGCTAACATTTATGCCTTCACTTCTTATCTTACGGTACCACCAGCATTTCAAGAACCATGTTAAATAATAGTGAGGAAAGAAGGATTCTTGCTAACTAATCTGTATTTATCAGCAAACCTGGTGTTTCTCTATGGCAAATAATATTAGCATATTATTTAAGTATATACTTTTGGTAATATTAATAAATGACCCACCTATACTTTTTAGAGTATTTAGCATAAATGAGGACTATGTTCTGGGAAAATATTCTTCTACTTCTCTACATTATCATGCAGATTAGAGTATTATTAGATAAAAAGACAGACAAAGCATTTATTAAACATGTACTGTGAGACAAGAACAGTGCTAAACACTGAACATATGTATAGAAGTTTGCAAACCAGTCCATGGGGAGCTAGAAAAGAGAGATGAGGGTGGCATGGCTGGAGATGTCCTGGAAGTATGATGGAGACTAGAAACCAAGCAAGATAAAATCAAAGCTGTCATATCAAAGTTCAGAGACTCCAGGAGCTTTTAAAAGGTTTTTGGGAGAGAGAGAGTCAAGAGGATGACCTGAGTGGAGTGGAACAGATGGGAGGGGTGGAAATAATTCTGGAAGTTTTCTTAATATGGTTATTTTCACTAAATGTTTTTGTGAATTGTTTTTCTAATGATGATCCATCTTTGGTATAAATATGACTTGTTCAGAGTATAAAAGACATATTGCTATAGACTTTTTGCTAGGATTTTATTTAAAGTTTTTTTGCATCAATATTAATTAATTACTGATGTTGGTCTATAGTTGTCTTTCTTCATTTTATCCCTCCTTAGTTTAGTATTAGAATCATACTGATCTCATGAAAGTCATTTGAGAGAGTATTTTCTTTTTCAGCTATTAAGAATTATTTTTGCAGCTTAGCTGTTAATAGTTCTTTAAATATTTAATAGGTTTAATTTGTAAATTCATCTAGACAAGTTTTCCCCCATATAGTGGTTCTTTATTTCTCATTTTATGAGATTTAGTTCTTTAAGGTTTTGATTTCTTGTTTGGTTAATTCATATACTTTATATTTTTAGAAGTAATCACCCATTTCCTTTAAATTCTTATTTTTCCTAGGATATAGTTGTATGTAGTAGATTATGATGATTCTTTTTATTTCTTCTCTATTATGGATTTGCCTAATTTATTTTTTATTTCTTCCCCATTTATCAGATCAACCAGAAACTTATTGTTAGTCTTCTAAAAAACAGCTCTTAGTTGTATTTATCATTTCTACAGTTTTTTCCTTTGTTTCCCCCCCACTTAATTTTTCCCCAAATTTTCAAGATTTCCTCTTTGGATTTTATTTTGAGTTTACTGATTTGTTGATCTTCTACTTCCTTAAGTTGCATGCTCAGTACATTATTTCTCTTTCTTCCTGTTTTCTTTTAAATGTTTTCAGAAATAAAGTTTTTTTCTCTATGAACTACTTTAACTGCATCTCAAAATGTTTGGTATTTTGTTTCATTGTTAACATTCTCTTTGAATATTTTTAATTGTTTTCATGATTTGTTCTTTGACTCTCTCATTATTTAAGATATCATAGGATATATTTTTGGCCTCCATTTAGATCTGTAGAGACTATGTTTTGATAAGAGGTAGGGAGAAAGACCACATTGTTTCTTTCATAGAAGAGTGGAACAATCATCCCATAGAAAGGAAAAAAGAGACTAGAGTCACTTAAACAAATATCTCCCATTTCAAAATTTTGCCATAGGCTAGATACTAATTTTTTTGTGTGACCTTGGGAAAGTCACTTTTCAAGCTCCAGCCACTGTTGATCACTATCACCTCTGGCACTTCTACCACGTATGCTCTGAATGATACAATCTAGCACTTAGCTATATACCGTCTAGCTTTTCTCCCTAATTGGTATATGTATATTAATCTTGTCTCTACAACTAGATTTATCCTCAAAGGCAAGCATTGTGTACTGGACTAGATTAGAAGTTCTTAACATCTTTTGTGTTATGGACCTCTTTGGCAGTCTGTTAAGCCTATGAATGCCTTCTCAGAATGATGTTTTTAAAATGGAAAAAAAAACAAAACATGTAAGACTACAAAAGAAGCCGGTTATGTTGAAATCAAGATGTAATCTTTCCCTTTCTAATTTTATGGACCTAGGTTCCCCGATCTTAGGTTAAGAACTCTTGAACTCAGTGATCTCTAAGACCCCTTCCAACTCTAATGTAATATGAGTTTATGATTCTTTTACTTCTCTGTTCCACATTTCCCTCTTCCAGGCCACCCATGGTGTCTGGTACAGGTTTAAGCAAAACATAATCATAATAACCCCTACTTTACATTTGATCAGTACTTTACAATTTACAAAAGACTTTTCCTTGTATTCTTATACTTACTCCCTCAGAACAATCCTGTGAGTTAAGTAGGGAAGATATTGGCATTCCATTTGAATGATGGAAATGGAGTGTCAGGGAGGTCAAGTCACATATATTGTAAATGGCAGAGCCCAGATTAGACCCCCAAGCTTCTTGATTTCAGGCGTAATGCTTTTTCCTATTGCCTCCCATATAATACATAGTCAGCACTATATATAGGTCTTAAGCAATATGATTAATTTGTGGGATTTCACTGTTTAACACCAAAACCAATCCAGTATCCCTCTTGGATATTATCTCTGCTCCTGGAAAATATTCTACTACCACTCTGAGGGCAAATTTTCATCCAACCTATTAGTGATGTTCAACCAAAACCAAAGGCAACTTTTTGGGGGAATATATCTAAGTAAGAGGCAGCTAGATGACTCAGTGGATAGAGCACTGGGCCCGGAGTCAGGAAGGCCTGAATTCACATCTGGCCTTTTTAGACATTCACTAGCTGTGTGACTCTGGGCAAGTCACTTAACCTCTGTTTATCTTAATTCACTGGAGAAGGAAATGGCAAACCACTCCAGTATCTTTGCCAAGAAAACCCCATGGACAGCTGGTGTGCTGTGGTCCATGGGATCACAAAGTGTTGGGCACAATTGGACAACAACAATAAATATTTAAGTAACCTCCTTAGTCTAATTTACTTTGTGGCTAAATCATGTAGCTTCATGTCCAGCCCTGTCAGTTTCAGAACTTTCATAAGCACAAAGAAAATGTCAATGACAAATTTCCAAGAAACATCTAACCATATTCCAAAGTCAGTGCATCACCTTGGCAGTTTGCCTTTATGAACTCTGTGCCCCTCATCATATGATCTCATTAGACCCAATAAAGCAAGGTAAGATGGGCCAAGTTTAGTCGGCACTTCTTCTGCTATTTCTAAGGAGAACTGAAATTACTTTAAAAAAATAATATTTGAGAAGCAATCAGAGGCAGGCAGTAGGAAACAAACACTGTAGCATGGTGTCAGTACACACACACTGTATGTAGCAGGCAATGTCCTTCAGCTACAGGATAAAAGTCACAAAATCATAGAACTTGGAGATGGAAAAGACTTCAGTAAGTGAACATCTAGTTTAACTTATACATGAAGGAATCTTCACTATAACATACCCAGCAGCCTCTACTTGAAAGAATTCTACCATTTTCTGTACATCCTTCTACTTTTGGACTGTCCTAATTGTTAGGGTTTTTTCTTGATTTCAAGCCAAAATTTGACTTTTTGTAACTCCATTGATCCTGATTCTGCCCTCTTCCACATGACAGACATCATGGATATAGCTATCGTGTGCTCCTTGAGTCTTCTCTTCTCTAGACTAGAACAGTGATGGGCAAAGGTTTTAAAGAGGGGCCAAAGGAAAGGAAATGCTCATCTGTCAGTCTGTTTCTAAGGCAACTCTTTCAAAGTTTCATTGTATTGTATCCTACTTGTTGTATTCGCCAGATTAGGAAGAATGTCACCCCGGGGGGGGGGGGGGGGGGATAGAACATTTCAGGGCTGTGGTTTGCACATCACTGCCTAGACCATTCACACCCAAGTCCTTTAACTGATTCTTATATATAACAATGTGCTTGAGGCCCTTCACCATATTGGTTGCTTGCCTTCTTCTGAACATTCTTCAGCTTATCCATGCCTTTCTTAAACTATGGTTCCCCAGATTGAATACAAGACTCCAGGTGAGGTCTGACCGGGGTAGAGTACAATGATATTGGCACTTTTGTATTCCTGGAAGCTATGACCTTCCTAATGCATCCCAAGAGTACGTTAACCTTTTTTGGCTGTATGTCACACTGCTAACTCATACTGAGTTTGAAGGCCACTAAAACCCACAAATCTTTTTCAGAACAACTGCTGCCTTTCTATGCCTCCCCCTCCCCCATTTTATATTTGTGGAGATGATTTTTTAATACCTAAATGTCATATTTTACATTTATCTCTACTGAATTTCCTCTTACTAGATTCAGCCCAATGTTCTAGTAATTTTTGAGAGTCCTTTTAATCCTGATTCTGATTCTGTTGTCCAGAGTGTTATCTTTCCCTCTACACTTTGTGTCATTAAAGAGCCCACAGAAGTCTCTTCTTTGACTTATGTTCTTAGATGATTTTCCCTGTGAATAATTCGTCATAGCCCAAGTTCATAGGAGCATGGGAGTTAGAGGTGGAAGGGAGGCCCAGAGAAGTGAGGTCATACAGGCAGGAAATGGCAGAGCCAGGACTGAAACCAAGGTCCTTTGACTCCAAACCAAGCACTTTTGCCAGCATTTCCCTAATTCAGGGGTCGGCAACATATGGCTCTTTCTGCAGGAGCCATAAAGTCCATTTTTTTCAGGCACTGTTACAGGAGCCACACTATGAGCACTGCACGGCTCTCACGAAATTACATTTTAAAAATTGTGGCGTTTATGGCTCTCATGACCAAAAAGGTTGCCGACCCCTGCCCTAATTCCTCTATGCCCCTAGCTTTCCACTGATTTTGAAGTACATGGTTTTTGTTGTTGAGTTTCAGTTGTATCCAACTCTCCTTGATCTTATTTGGAGTTTTCTTGGCAAAGATACTAGAGTGTTTTGCCATTTCCTTCTCCAGCTTATTTTACAGATAAGGAAACCAAGGCAAACAGGGTGGCATGACTTGCCCAGGGTCACACAGCTAGCAAGTGTCCAAAGCTGGATTTGAACTTAGAGCTTCCTGACTCCAGAACTGGTGCTCTTTCCATGTTCTGCAATAGAAAGAGCGCTGGCCTAAGAGTTAGAAGACATGAGTTTGAGTATGCCCTCCAAAACCTACTAGCTGAGTGTCTTTAAAAGTCTTCGAGCTCTGGTCTTTCTGTATTCAACAGTGGCAATATGTGTACTACCACCGTATGGGGTTAGTAGAAAGAGAAAAATGCTTTCTAAACCTCAAAATTCTGTAGAAATGGGATTTTTAAATTAAAAGGATATTTTATCAATTACACATAACAACAAATGTCCACATGTTTTTGAAAGTTTTAGTGATCCAAACTGCTTCCCTCTCTCTCTTCCTCCCTGCTCCTGGAGCTGGCAAGCAATTTGTTCTGGGTTATACATGTATTATCACACAAAATATAAGAAATGGAATTTTTATCCTTACTACAAATACAACCAAAGAATTATAAGTATACCAAGTTTTAAAAAATTTTTTCCAAGCTCTGCAAAAACACATTGCATATAACTTCACCATGATGGTCATTCGCTGATTCAACAAATAATGATGGGAGCCAGCAATATAAGGCATTGTGGTCAGGTTTGGTTCATATGATCCTAGAATGTAGAAATGGAAGAGAATTTGCAGGTCATCTCCTCATTTTGCAAATGAGAAAACTAAGTCTACTGACTTGACCAAGACAATACAAGTAGTAAGAGTAAGAATGTAGATTTGTACAGAGGTCTTCTGACTCCCAGTCTTCTCACTCTGTTACCTAATTTCAGAAGCTTAAGCATCTACCGTGTATAAAAGCACTATGCCAGAGTGGGGGGAAACTCAAAACTCCTATAAGATCATAAATTTAAAGGTAGAAGTGATCTTCGAAGTCATTTAGTTCAGCTCCCTAATTCTATAAAAGAGGAACCTGAAACCCAGAAGAGTTAAGTGATTCAGTCAAAGTAACACTGTAGTGTCCTTCTATACACTCCCTGGGCCCCAGTAATCTTTTGATTGCATAATAATAGTCTTTGCCCTCAGGAAACTCATAGTCTAGTAGAGGGAATGTGTCACTTATGCAAATAAGCATGATAAGAATAAACATATGATAAGTACATCTGGGAGGTGCTAGGAAATGGGATGTGAAGGCTGAGTTGGAGTTAGGGGGAAGGTGATTACTGACAGGGTGGGGGTTGGGAATGGAGATCAAGGAAGGCTTTGGGAAGAGAATATGGTAAGGGTTGGGCTTTAAAGGGATGAGTTTTGGAAAGGGCTATGGAGTGACATTCTAGGCCTAGAGAAATGTCAGCAGTAGCAGTACTGGAGTAGCTGAGATGAAATCTTCACTTGTCTACCAAGAGTATCTGTACTTAATAAATATACGATGAAAGAAGTAAAGAATATGGCCACCAACTGAAACTAGCATCATGATTCTAAGCTCAGATTTTCTGAATACTTAGAAGAATCAGAAAATAGGCCAGGATAAAGAGAGGAAGGCAATGAGAGTTTAAGGCCAGACCAGTGGAGATGAGGGCCCACTCCAATCAAAACCAAGAAGTGGCTTGTGTGCTCCTGGCAGAGGTGTGCTGGAGCCAGTTTAGAATAGCTTGCAGATTGTCCAATTTTCACCTTTTCTAGTGTGAGTATTTACATCTTAGAAATAAGCAAATGCTACAAATTAGGCTTTGATTTATTGTTCTATTCACTGCCCAGACTTAAGAAAGTGATGGAGAAGATGTTGGTATTGCAGATAAAACTGAAAAGTGTGTCAGGTTTTATGTGTGTGTGTGAATATGTATATATGTATCGGTTTAACATTTACCAGCACCCCTCTGGTCTGATATCCTTACCTCACCCCATACTCATCACTCTCTTGCTCATATTCCCCCTTTTAATATCCTCACCCAGTGACCTATTTCTTCCAATTCTCCCTTGGTTTGTCAACATCCCCTTCTTGCCAGCATTGAGCCCAGCTTAGTCCAGTGGAGAGAACAGACATATAGTGAAAGTATCAGGAGATTTGGCTAATTTGGGACTGGCCACATCCTCCCTGTCTGTCAGTTTCTTCATCTTCTGGCTTACACCCTCTGTCTGGACCCTCTCAGCTGGGACTTCAGCCTCCCCTCTCTGTGTTCAGGGGGAACAAAGAAAGTCACAGGGGCTAGTAATGCTAGCTGACTCAAATACATTCCAAGGTTACTAGGTTTGGGCACTTTAGAATGGAAAGCCTTTCTTTGGCATTGTGATTTCCCTTTGTAGCTTTCACTCTTCATTATTCCCTAGAACTTTCTACATGATTGTTCCTATTACAAACCTTGGCTCCCGAATTAACTTAAAATTCTAGAATGTCTTAGCTGGCTGAAGGAGACTTTCGAGATCTCTTTTGTTTTATAAATGGGGAAACTGAGACCTAGAGAGAGGCAGTGACTTGCCCAAAGTCGTTACAACCAGTTTAATGACAGATGATTTTCAGTCAGGAGACTTCAAATTATATTTTAGCTCTATTGCAGCATGACCTATATCTACTCACCCTCCTACGTTCCAGTATTTAGATGTCTAGAAAACCTAATTAGAATAAGATCATTTAGATTAGACTACCTGCCACATAGTAGGCACTTAGTCAAGTCAATAAGCACTTATTAAATGCTTGACCCTGTTGGCCTCAGTTTTCTTATCTGTAAAATGGGCCAAAGAAGAAAATGGCAAACCACTCCAGTGTCTTTGCAAGAAAATCCCAAATGGAGGCACAAAGATTTGGACAGGACTGAAAAATGACTGGACAAGACAAGCACTGAATGTAGAAATGGAAGGAATATTGCTTGAATTTAATAGTTGTCTAACTGAATAGATGGGTATATATGGGTACCCCAGAAAGACTCTTTCTCCTAAGGATAGGAATAGAGACAAATGAGCAGTTGGTTTTTCTCTTGGTTCACCTTTTCTCAATAAGCCAAGCAGACCTCTAGGCTTTTTAAGTCCTGCTTCTCTCATGTCTCTCACATCCCCCAAATCTTTACACAGATAAACTCCTAGTTTGCTTTGATTACACTTAAGAGGGATGCCCTTTTTGCCTTGAGGAGGCCCTCCTGTAGACAATAATCCCTCCACTTGGAGATCACAAGCATTCCTGAAGAGGGTGACCCTCATTTGACCTCTCCTGTCTAACTTTTTCCTACAAGACTACAAAATCTCACCATTAGAAGGTAGCTCAGAGCACATCTGGTCCAATCCAAAACTTAACACAAATCCACTCTGACACCCCTGCTAAGTGGTCATTTAGCCTTTTGTCAAAGACCTCCAGTGAGGGTGGAAACCATTATTTTTCTTTTGAATGGCCTTACCTAATTGTTCCGAAGGTTTTCCTCCTTTCTTTAAACTTCAATCTCCCTCTCTGTACCTTCCACCCATTGCTCTTGGTTTTTCCTACTGGGGCCAAAATGAACAAGTCCAGTCTCTTTCCCAGATGGTAATACTTCAGGTACTTGGAGGAAGTTCTGAGGTACCTCCAAAGTTTCCTCTTCTCCAGGTCAAACATCCTCATTTCTTTCTTTTGATCCTCATAGAATACAATGTCAAGATCTTTCACCAACCTGGTTATTTTACTTCAAATATTTAGCTTTTCTTTTTAGAATGTGCTACTATTCCGACTGCCGCACTCCAGGTGAGGGCTGAACAGATAGAGGACAGTAAGATTCATCATGTCCCACCCACCCTTCCTGGATATTGCACCTCTCTCAATGAAAATTAAAGATTCTATCCATTTTGGGGGCCACCATGTTATACTGTTGAATAATATAGACTTTAATCCCAACTTTTCTTAAACCCAATTTATGGAGGTGATGCCAAAATAAGTGGCACACTCTCTTACAAGACAATGGGAAAATGTTATTTCAAGAGCAGCTATAGAGTGGGTATAAGAAAGAACTCTGCTCAGATCAAGCAGTCTCTCTCATGACCGGAGGAAAGCAGTCATAGAATCATGTAAATCAAAGGGAAGTGGGGACCAACTAATATAACTTCATTATGTAGATGAACAAATTGGGGATCACAAATGGGAAGTGACTTGTTTAAGTTCACTCTCAAATTAGTGACAGAGCTAGAACCTAAATTCAGGCTTTCTGATTCTCAGTCTAAGACTTTCTCCACTGCCTGGTGCACTAACTCTTTATTTAGTTATTCCCCTCGATCCCAGGATCAAAAGAAAAGGGTCCAGGAGCTAGGATCGGTCTTGCCTATAATCAAAGTAATGGTCTACCTACTGATAGCATTTTATGGGTTCCAGAAAAGTTCCTCTTCCCCAGGAAATAGTTTCCACCTACTCCCTTGATACCTAAACTTACATTATTTAACAGAGGAATAAGATTTGTATTCATCAATTAGAAATCAGATTTAAACTGAAAATTTCCCTGGGGCACGGAACAGAGGAACTGGCATTCCCACTAAGGGGTTATTGACTGTTACCAGCTCCTTTTCTAAGGTCAGGTTTGGACCAAGGCAATGGGAGAAGAATACCAAGGCACTCATTGCCAAAAAAGGATGGAGATATAAGGGTGGCATATATAAGGGAGATCTATCCAAAGAATGAAGATACAGAAAGAGAAAAGTCGGGAGCTGGTGACAAACCTTGCCTAGGGGAGATAGTTTTGCTTAAGGCAAGCCTTACTTGGAGATCAGACCTCCCCCTATACCTCCTTTCTACCCCCAGATGCCTAGTGCAGCCAAGAGAGTTGCCAACCTAGCATTCGGTCCTGAGAAAACTGGCTCTCACTTTCCAGCCTAAGCATGATTGATCTGCATCAGAATGCTTTTTTAAATTCATTGACAATGTACCAGGATACTAATGTATTAATTCCTTTGCAGAGAACTTGTGTCCCATAGCCAGCCCTCCTCCATACCTAACCCTCTTCCCTTCAGTACTGAGATGCCTGGGAAGCCAAATTAGAGACAGAAGGTTATTTATTGAGTATGGAATTTTAGAGAGAGAAAATTGGATGACCTTGAGGCATCCTTCATCTAGAAGTGTACAGGAGAGTTGATAAACTGTGTTGGCCCCACTACATAATATACACATAGTAGGCACCTAAACATAATTTGAATTGAATTGTTGTTCATTTGAAATGACTTGAATATATTTATGTCTACTGTTCTTGAAATGGGCCTGTAAATAAATAGATGTTTCCTCTCTCATTTCACTTTGGTCAGTTAGATAATATATAGGGAGTTTTTGTTTAAAGTCCTTCTTCTTTCCATTATTTTCCCAATACGTTTATAGGGACATACTCTTAGCTGTCACTGACTACATTTCAGAGAGCTCCTGACTAAGTTGAGAAGGCCTCCTCTATATATATTAATCTCTCCACTTGGAGATAATAAGATGTTACTGATAAGAGAGTATCCATTCCTTGATTTCTGTTTCTCTTACTTTTTTCTCTAAGGTCCCTTAGCCACAAGGTTCCTTACTTTGTCCTTCTCCTTTCATATATGTGCTAAAGATCTAGAGATGGTCAGTGCTGTAAAAAACTTCCCATTTCATCTAGGTCAGTCTTTTCATGTGATAGGTGCATGTGTGTGTGCTTCAATGGACCTTCCCCACCTGGGTTTGGGCTTCTACCCCCTGAAACAGCTTATTTCTTCTGCAAAATTCTGTTGTTGTCATTTCCAGAATGACTATGCTATTAGAAAGAGAGTCATCTAAGCTTTTTCTTCCCAGATAAAGTAGAAGGCATTGAGATTGCCCTTCTGCTTCCAAAAGTTTCTTCACTGATTCAGTCTCCCAAGCATTTATCAAGCACTTGCTCTGTGCCAGAGGCTGGGGAAGATCTGAAGTTTAGATAAGCCCCTGCCTGGTCCTCATGGAGCTCCCAGAAGAATAAAATTGAAACCTTCTATAATAAGAACCTGAGAGATGTACAAAATTAAGTGCTGTGTGAGATCCTGGGAGAGGGAGAAGGTCATTAAGAGTTGGGAAGATCAGAAACTACTGCTGGTTCTCTTCAGGATTTCTAGGTATACTAGATAGCTCCACAACTCAGATGATCTAACTATAGGGTTTAGTGATAACATACAAACTGATTTGGTGACCAAACAATATGGAGGATGCACAGGATCTCACCTCCACAATGACATTGGTGATACTTATGAAGAATGAAACAGCATATGCAATAGTCTCAGCTAACTAGCACAAATCCAATCTGAGCCACCTTTGAACACATCAATCCTAAATAGGCCACATAAGGATAAACACATGGGGTTGGTAGAATTTCTTTGGTGTTAGAGGCTGAACTTAATAGACTCATCAGTCACTGTAGCTGATTCTGTCTACATCCCTTCCTCCCCCATCCCCGAAAGGGACTAGCCAGACTTCGTCAGAAGGCTTCATGGATGAGGTGCCTTTTGAGTTGGGTGTTAAAGGTTCAGTAGGAATTCTACAAGAAAAGAGAGGGAAAGAAGACATTAATATTTCAGACAGAGGGAGCAGTATGAGCAAAAACATGGAAGTTGGAAAAGTGAGCAAATTCATAAGCCATAGAATTGCCCAGCTTGGTTGGAAAATAAAGAGATTTCTGAGGTTTCCTCTGATTCTTAGATTCACTAATTCTTCGATGAGATTAATATGAGATAAGGATGGAAGGACTGTGAAGCTAGATTTTAGAAGACTCTGAATGCTATGCAAAGCCATTTTTGAACATTACTTTGTAAACACTGAGAAACAACTAAAGTTCTTTGAGCAGAGGAGAAACATAACCAATCCCTGTATAAAGAAGTTTAGTCTAGAAGCAGTATGAAGGTAGATTGGAGGAGGCAAAAGTAGAGGCAGTAGAGAGTCTTAGGACTGGGCTGCATTTTGGCTGTGGGAATCTAGAGGAGGGAGCTAATGCTTATCACATTTCTCCAGCATTCTTTCCTCACATTAACCCTTTAAGGAAAATTGTGGGAGGATTATTGTCTCCATTTAGCTCTGAAGAAGGATCAGAGACATTAAGAAGGAGCATCAAAGACATTAAGTAGACAATCCTCCATCTCGCATTTGGTATAGTTTTGTACAAGATTACATATATAGCTCTTGTCTTCTGGGTCCAAGGACAATCTTTTTTCTTCTACACTAGCTGCTTCTCAAACCTGTTCACATGCACACATTTTACCTTAATCTGAATTAGAATTCTGTTGACTTGGAATTTCTGTGGTTGAAGTAGTGTCTTGGCAAATGCATGAAGTCCAGGGTTGACTTCCAATGCAAATGGACACCCACACCCACATCCATCTGCTGCATGGACTGCTGAATGCCACTTACTGGAATCCACTTAATCTCTAGCGGCAGAAGAGCTTTCTTCCCATATCAGCTACAAATAGTTTGGCAATAAGCCCAGTTAGGTTTTTAAACTGTTCTTAATTATAAATGTAATAGCCAGCCACAAAAACAATCAAATAAACATACAGAACAAGAGGCGAGATCTTACATAAAATCCTTACCCTTTTATAATGCAGAACCAAATGAATTAACATTAACAAAGAAAATACTTTTCTTCTGTGTGAGAATCTATCTATTCCAATCAATATGGTCCCCTTCCAAGCCTGACCAAAGTCCTAACACCTTTGGCCTTGTTTTCCTTCCTCCCTTCTTTCCTTCATTATTTCCTTCCTGCCTTTATCATTTCTTTCTTTCCTCACTCCTTCCCTCCCTTTTTTCCTTCCTTCCTTTCTTTTACATTGATGTAACCACTGTGTCCAGTTTGGGTTCTACTAGTTTCATCTTACATCATCTCATACAGGTGTATCTCTAGTTTCTTGCATGCTTTAAAGTCTTCAATTTATGACACAATAATATTCCATTATATTAATATATAATAATTGACTTAGCCATTTCCATTTATGGAACTTAAAACTAATTTCCTATGTTTTTTTCCATTACAAATGAAGCAACTATTAGTATTTTGGTCCAGGTAAATACTCTTCCCTTTTAACATGTTTTTGGGATTGAGTTCTAGCAAAGGAATCAGTAGAATGAAAATTATCATTAGTTTTCTTCCTTGTGTGTCATATTGCTCTTCAAATAGTTTGCACCCATCTTCAGCATTATTGAGAATTTATTAGAATTTATTATAATAAATTAAATTTATTATTTCCCCACAGTCCTGCCCACAATGAATTTTTTCACTTTAAAATTAATTTCATTCAAAATTTCATTAAAATTTCAATTTAAAATTTTGCCTTTCTAGTAGGGGTGGAGTAGTAGTTTGTTATCTTGATTTATATTTCTTTGGTTATTTGAATTTGAGTAACTTTTCAAGTTACCCATTCTTTGTATTTCTTCCTTTTAAAAATTGTCTGCCCATGTCTTTTTTACTATTTCTCCATTGGGGAGTATATATGCTAATCATGTATACATATTTATGTATATTATGTGTATTTATATGTATGTATAAATATATGTATTTATGTATATATCTACATCAGCTCCTTATATACTATATGTCCAACTTTTCTCTGATATAATTCCTACAAATATGTTACCCAGTCTTTCTTTTCTTTTAGTTTTATGGATATTGCTTTTTATTATGTAAAATCCTTTTGTCTTTATATATTTTTGGTAATCAAGCACACCAGTTTTGTCTCTAGTAATTTTTCCCTCTTTACTTGATTGTTAAGAATGTCTGTCCCTCCTTTTCATCAGCTAAACAATGCTATTCTTTTTCTTTCAATTTTAAGATGTTTTTGTTTAATTCACTAATCCAGTTATACTTTGTTGTGAGATATAGTGTGAGGTATGGCTCTAATCTCATTTTTGATGCTATATAACTATGTAGCTTTCCTAGCAGTTAAAAAAAATGTATTCTATCCCCCAATGTTTTTTTTAACCCTTACTTAAGTGAATTGCCCAGGTTCATGCAGTAAGGAAGTGTTTAAGGCCAGACTTGAACCTAGGTCCTCCTGACTCCAGGTCTGGCACTCTATCCATTGTGCTACCTAGTTGACCGTCATCCCCAGTGTTTTTTAAATTTTAATTAAGTTCATTTAATTAATTAATTTAGAATATTTTTCCATGGTTACTTGATTCATGTTCTTTCTCTCCCCTCCTCCCACCCCTTCCTATAGCCAATGAGCAGTTCTATTGGCTTTTACATGTGTCATTGATCAAGACTTATTTCCATATAATTAATATTTGCACTGGGGTGATCATTTAAAATCTACATCCCCAATCATATCCCCATTGAACCATGTGGTCAAGCAGTTGTTTTTCTTCTGTGTTCCTACTTCCACAGTTCTTTCTCTGGATCCCAGTGTTTTTTAAGAGTGAATTCATCAGGGGGCAGCTGGGTAGCTCAGTGGATTGAGAGCCAGGCCTAGAGACGGGAGGTCCTAGGTTCAAATCCGGCCTCAGACACTTCCCAGCTGTGTGACCCTGGGCAAGTCACTTGACCCCCATTGCCTACCCTTACCACTCTTCCACCTATAAGTCAGTACACAGAAGTTAAGGGTTTAAAATTAAAAAAAAAAAAAGTGAATTCATCAAACCTAAATGCTCATATGGATCTGTGATCTCACTGAATTGGATTTCCCCTCCAGTTATGGAGATTGTAATCCATCCTTGCCTATCCATCATGGGGAGATCTTGTCTGTGTCTTCCCCCAAGTTTTCAATGTTGTGAAGTGTTTCCTCAGTTTTTCCTGACTCTGGAAAGTACTAGTGGAGCATGTTAGGTGACCACCTGTCATTCCCTTGATTCTTCTATGTGATTAGTCCATCTTTTTTCCTGTTATACAATTTCTTGATAACACGCTTTATTTCTGTTCTGCTTTGGGCTTTCTCATTGGTTATGTGTACAGCTTGTTCACACTCATCATGCTTTTCCATTATTCTCTGTGTAATACTCATTTTTAAATCCTCAGAGGCAGTAGTGTTCTATTTATCATTATTATATAACAAAATCTATTTGTCAAACACTCATTTTATATACATTGAGTTCTGTTTATGGGTGCTGTCTATTGTTCTACTATACTATTTGTCCCATTTCTACACAGGTTTTATAATTATTTCTTCACAGAACATTTTTGAAATCTGGTAGCGTTAGTCCTCCTTTGTCAATTCTCTCCGTCAATCTTTCTTTATCATAGTCTTCATACTCTTGTCCATCTATTTTTTCATATGAATTTTGTTATAATTTTATCTAATTCTATGAAATGGCCTAAAGACATTATACTATATCTAGAAGTTAACTTAAGCTTGACCTTTTCACTAAGTTTTCTCAGACTAACTATAAATAAGAGTTGTTGTTCACTCGTTTTTCAGTTGTGTCTGACTCTTTGTGACTCCATTTAGGGTTTTCTTGGCAAAGATACTAGAGTGGTTTGCCATTTCCTTCTCCAACTCATTTGACAGATAAGGAAACTAAGACCAAAGGATTAAGTGACTTACCCAGGGTCACATAGCTAGTAAGTGACTAAGGCTAGATTTGAATTCAGGAAAATAAGCCTTCCTTGATTCTAAGCCCAGTGCTCTATCTACTGAATCACTCCTGCCCTATAAACAAGAGATATCCTAGTTCTTCCTTACTTATTTCAAAGTAATTTTGAAGTTGTCTTTGAAAAGGTCTCTTATATGTCTGAATAAGTTAATGTCCAAACATTCAATACATTTTATCATTGTATTTTGTATTTCTATCAGTTTTATCTTGATTCTTGGTGAGAGTATATAGAAATTCAGGTGAACTTGGTGGGTTTATCTTTTATCCCTCTACTTTATTAAAGCCATTTGTTACCTCCAATAATTTTATTGTTGGAGACTGTCGAGTTTTTTAGGTGTGCAATCATGTCAACCACAAATATATATTTTTTAACTTTTTCACTGCTGATGCTTATTTCTTTAACTTCTTTTTCATGCTTTATTGTTATTGTTATGCTTTTTAAATCCTAGTTTAATATTAGAGGGGAAAGTAGACATCTTTGTTTAATATATATCTGTCATAAATAGCAATGCTTTTGGTGTTTCAGTATTATATATAATACTAGCTCGTGTTTTCAAATATAAACTTTTTATATTATAGAAATATCCTTCTATTCCTATATTTTTGTCTTTTAAACAAAAGTGAATGCTGAATTTTATGATGTCTATTTTTTCTCTCTTTGATAAGCTTTATTATATTGATTGTTTCCTGGTGCTACACTATTCTTGCATTTCATTTATAAATCCTTCTTGGCCATGATACATATTTTTGGGTATACTGCTTTGTTCTTTTTACAAATTTTTATTTATTATTTCATTAATGATGCTTATAAAGACAGAATGTTATACTGGATAGAGTGACAGACAGTAAGACTCGAGTTCAAATTTTGACTATGCTACTTAGTAATTGTGTGACTATAGGTCCTTTAACCTCTCTGAGCTTCGGGGAAATCTCTAATAATATTAAGTTACAATTGGATTTTGATCTTTTGGACAAGGAACCTTTGGCATATATAATTTATTCATTAATCTATTGGTCCGTAGTTTTCTTTCTTAGCTTTGACTGTATTCAGCTCAAGGACCAACATCATATTTATCTTATAGAAAGAGTCTTCCTTTATATTTTGAAGCAGTAGTTAAAAATAGAATTTATTTGTTCTTTAAAAGTTTGGGAAAATTCATTTGCAAATACTTCTGCACTAAGTCTCTTTGCAGGGCAAATGTGAATGACCTGTTTGGCTTCTTATTAGATTGGCCTATTTAAGTTATTCACTATTTGTTTTCTTAGTTTGGATATTTTATGGTGCTATAGAGAATCAGACTCATTCATTTTAAATTTTATTAGTCTTTTAAACAAACAACTCATAGATTTATTTATCATTGAAATTGCTTTCTTACATTCACTTGTATTGATCTCGGTTTTATATCTGATTTTTGCTTTTCTCTTTTCTGTTGGTTTATTTGTTTTAAAAAGTTTTAGTTATAGATTCAATTAGTTGATTCTCTATATCTATCATTAATATACATATTCACCACCATGTATTTATCTCATGTAATATGTTGCCATTTTTATAGTTTCCTCTTTTACCCAGTCATTTATTTAATAAGCTATTTTTAGTCTCCATTGCAGCCTACACCATTTATTCATTATGTGTTACTAGCAGTGTCATGGTCTGTAAATGTAACATATGGAATCTCTACTTTTATATGCCTTTATTTTCTTGTAGCCTGGCATGTGATCAACTTTTGTGTTGATACAATTGCGAATTGTATGAAAATTTTACAAAGTATTTGTCCATTGCTTTTCCCATTAAATGCTTCCCGTATGTCTTTGCAGCTTATTTAATATTGTTTGATTTTGAAATTTCTTATTTATCTTTTTCTTGAACATAGTGATAAAGAGGTGTCAATATCTCTCACTGTTATTGTTTTTTAATCTACTTCTCCTTGTAAGACTGTGAGGTTTTTCTTTATGAATTTTGCTCCAGATTCATGAGGTGCATATATATTTAAGAATGATATATTTCCATTTTCCCTAGGATTCCTAGAATAATGTCTTTGTTTATCTTTTTTAATATTCTCTTGTTTGAATTCAACTTTATCTGATATCATTAGTGCCTCTCCCAGGCTTTGTGGTATAGCAATATCATGTTAGTTTTAGACTAATCTTTCATTTTGAATCTACTTAGAATTTTCTGGATTAAATGCGATTCTTCTAGGAAACATGTGTTTGCATCCTACTTTTTAATAAATTCTGTGACTTTTGCACCTTTTAATGGGAGAGTTTAGCCCATTTGTAGTTAACATGATGATTGTTAGGTTTGCATTTTCCTTTATTCATTCTTTCAGAAGGGAATGTACAGTTTCTTATTATACTGACTACAAATCTAAACACTATAGTACAAGCAGTGTTTTATGTTTTATGTTAGTGATGATGTTGGTTGCTTTAACTTGGAATCCTCTCGCCCTCAATCAAATATAGGCTTTCTCCTTTGAGAGTACCCTGATTATTCTTGTCTTAAGGTTTCCCATGCTCTTCAGCACCCCTCCCCAAGTTTTTTTGAAACATCCTTATAAATCTTTTAATGATTTTGCCAATACAAAGTTCTATAGGTTCTCATGTTTTATTAGCAACTATTTTATCTGAATCATTTTCTTTTAAAGTCATATTTTGGCTTGAAGGTTTGCTTGTTTGTTGTTCAGACTTACTTGAAATGGGCATTTAACTATAACTTTTCAGTCTTTTTGCTTCTTAAATAGCTATCTATCTTATCTTCATATGGTATGTTGAATTTTTCTGGATAGATAATTCTGAGTTCATGATCCATGGTTCTCGGTTTTATAAATATTGTGTTTCAGTTTCTTAGATCCTTCCATATCTTCTTTGAAAAGTCAACTGTGATGTTAATTATTGTTCCTTGATAAGTGATTGCTGTGTTTTTTTCCCTGACAGCTTGTAGTATTTTTCTTATCATTTTACTACTGGGATTTAACTATGATATGTCTAGTCATGTTAAATCCTGGTTTCTACCCTGTCTAAATCCTATGAATTCTTTCTATCTGTATTTTTCTGGTGAAATTTTTTGGTCAATTCTGGAAATTTTCTTTGATGATTCCTGAAATAAAATGTTAGCTTTTCTCCCTAAGCTCTCTGTGATGTCAATAATCTTGACATTGCCACTAATTATTTATCCTCCAGACCTTTCACTGAAGCCTTCATGTTTTCCAATAATTTGGACAATTCATTGTTTTTTTTAGCTCTTCCACTTCAGTAAATCAGTCCCTAGGTACCTCTGTGTATTTTTTTTTAGATTTTCTATTGTGTTCTTTAAATTAGCAACTTTCTTCATTATTTCCCCCATCTTTTAACTCTTGCCTTGCAACAAAAATTATGGGATATTCTGCCTTCCTTGAACCCTTATTTTATTTTATTATTGTGATGTTCTTGGTATTACTCATTCTCCAAACATATTGTTTATCCATGTGACATGCTTTCTCAGCTTATATGACAGTTTCTTTTTCTGTCCCTATTACTTTTAATACTTTGATTCAGTTGCTCTATAGTATTTTTAAGTTTTATCAGCACATTTCTTTGCTGTACTCATTTTTTGGTTTTAGTTGGTTTATATATGTATACACATATATAGATATAGATATGTGCATATAGTATACATATATATCCATTTCCATTTTCATTGTTGTTTTTGTGGAGTGTCAGAAACTTGTCCCTCATTGAGCCTTTCATTCTAACATATTGGATCAGTCTAGCTCATTCATTTAAATAAGTTTCCTTTAGTTTTATAATTATAAAATGATACTATATGAAAAGTGAGGAACAGTGAAGTAAGGTAATTTATCTAAGGTCATACAGATAATTCATGGAAAAGGTTAAATTTGAACCCAGGTTTCCTGAGTCACAATTCTCTTTCTACTCTACTTCTCTAGCCTGATATATTTCAGGTTTTTTTATTCTATTCTCCATAACGTTTGGGTGGTGGAGTGATGGAGGGACAAGAACAAAACAGCACCTTATTCCTAAAATTGAAGAATTGATGTTAAAACTGATACAAACAGGGAGTTTATATATTTAGAACTAGAAGGTCCCTTAACATTTACAGATGGGGTAATAGGCTTAGAACCAGATGGACTGATAGAGGTCCAATCCCAAACAAACAAACAAAACCTTCTGATGCTTTTTCTGAGGTGGAATACCAGCAGTACCCAGATCTTAATCCTCTCCCTCTTCAGAAACTCTTTTCTTCATATTGCTTCTCAGCCATCTAGTCCAACTCTTAATTCTATTGAAGAAGAAATTGAGGCCTAGAGAGAAGAAATGAGTTGCCCAGGGTCACACAAGTAGTAAATGATATTCCTTTGAATATTTTTATTCAAAATAAAGGAGTCACTTTCACATTAATCTTTGTTCTCAAAATCTATTTTTCCTTTTTATTTTTACATTTTCCTTTCAAATTCAGAGTGTGTACACTTAGTATAACATCCGCTGATAGCATCCACTGAACCGGTTTTCTGCAGAACTTAACTATAGTCTGGTTACTGTTTAACTTGAAACCAACTAAAGGAACCAAACTTACACGCAAATTTTTTTTTCCTTAAGTGAACTGGTTGTCACCCTATTTTTTAAGCATGATTGTCATCTAAAAATCCCTTCAATGACCAGATCTGAACAGGCTCTGGATGGAGTTCCCCTATGTGGGGTCAGGCCACAGAGGATGTATGTATCACTTAAGCCTGGACTAGGAGAAGTAGATAGATCACAGGTGAATGATAGGCACACAGGCACAATTACTGTGGGACTAGACCCAAGGACTTTTGAGAGGCTACAGTCTAGTGGAAAGATCCCTGGACTAGGAGTCAGAAGTATGTTTTTACTACCTTACTGTATTTTCTTGGCCAGGTGGCTTCCTTCTTCTGAGCCTTTGCTTTTGTCTCTAAAAAGAATGGAGATGAGTAATGATGTTAACTAAGGCTGCTTCTATTTCAAACATTCTCTGGCACTCTTGGTCCAAATATCCTTTCAACTACCTTTGCTCCATGAAGTTAAATTTATTTGGAAATTCTAAGATAATTTCTTTCTGAAGTTTGCTGATTTGAAGAATTGTTACCAGAAGGGATATGACGGATATGTGAGAAATAAACAAGAACTATATGTGAATGCCGGGGGTGTGAACTTAATTAACTAATGTGTTCATGCATAATCCTTAATTGGAATATTGTCACCTGCTTGAAATATATAGCCACATGTCCCACTATTTATAGTTCCAATCCTGGAAATACAAAGATGCAATGATAACTTGGCCAAGCACATCAATGTTGGACTTTGATGATCTCATCCTCCAGCAACTCATAAAAGCTTTCATAGCAGAGGGTTGGAAAGAGCTGAATTTGGCTTGGGGGTGGGGAAGGGAAGAAGAGAGTCAATATACATTTTTCTTACTGGTGGATACCATTTCTATAAATCAATACGTAAGGCAGTAATGATAATAAAACATGTCTTTATAGTACTTTAAAATTTTCTTACAATAACCCAAGTTAGTTTAACTTTAGTATCTACATTTTATAGATAAGGAAAGTAAAAGTCCAAGGATGGGGGAGTGACTTGTTCAATGTCATATGACTGGTAAATGCAAACCTACATGCCTTGAGTCTAATTAGGAGTCTCTTGTCACTATCCAACTCAAAGAACTCAGAAGCCCATGGCCATCCAGTTGCTATGATTGTAGGCCTGACGGAGTCTGATGATATTTAATTATGTCTAGAACTGGAGTTTAGGCATGGTGGACAGTGTGCTGCACTTAGCAGCATGATAGAGACGTTTTTGGTCCTTTTTTCATGATCTTTTAGGTTAAAGAATGAATAAAATGTTGACAGGATACACTTTGATGCTGCTGCTCTTGTCAGACACTATTAATTGCTGAGCTCAGTCAGGCCACCCAAAGTCACAGAAGCAGAGTCTCATAGCTGGTTGGGACTTTGGAGGTCACCTAGCCCCAAATGACTAAGAATTCCTTCTACAGTATATCTGACAAGTGTTTATCCAGCCTTTGTTTGAAAGATTCCAGGTAGAAGGAACTTATTACACACAGACACACACACACACACACACACACACACAGAGAGAGAGAGAGAGAGAGAGAGAGAGAGAGAGAGAGAGAGAGAGAGAGAGAGAGATTATGAAAACAATACATTTCTTTTTAGAAGTAAAAACATATCCTCATACTTATTGGTTTTCACATAACCCCTATAAAATCATCGAGGTGGGTTTAGAACTCCATTAAAAATATAAACCTGTGATTTCACTAGTGCAGGGAGCTCCAAGGAAGTAAACAATCCAGACTAGGTAAATGCTCCCCATCTTATAGGCTTCAAGAGTTGCCTGGATATTTATGAGGTACTTTTGAGGTTAAATGACTTGCCCAAGGTTACATAGAGGGAGAAACTAACACATAGGGATGATGTATTCACTTTGACTTCATATAGTTACATGAAAACTCAAGTTAACCCATTTGTGGTTATTTGTTATCTACATTGTTCAGTCTAGCTCTATATATGTGTTGGTAACAAGGGTGGTCATGGAGACACTCAGCTGGAATCTGTACCTGAAAGAAGCATCAGCAACTTCACCTACAGGCAGCAGAGCAAGATCAAATATTTTGGCCAGACTCGTATAGCCTTCGCTGCTAAGCTCAGACATCCTAACCCCTTTGCAAGTGGGGAAATGGTGGACAGGAAAGTCTTCCAGAAGTTTACAACATCTTGACTCTGAAAGTTCAAGGATCTTTTACCTCCTATGTTTACTGAAATTATTGTGTCTGTGACTAATTGGTGTATCTCTTTGGAGAATGGTCTGTTAGAAATCAATGTGGCACATATGTTACCCAAGGAGCCAGGAAACAGAGTATAGCTAAGAGGGGGTCTATGTAGTGATGATATGTCCTGCAGATTAGCATTATATACTTCATGAATGAGAAGAACCTTCCACAACTGGGAAGTTATAAGACAAACCTTAACAATACACTGATTTTTCAATTGTATACTGGGCTTGATTTAGGCCAGTCTGGTGTTTCAGTTTTGGGGTTTAAAAGAAATGTGACCCTTGTTAACCATCTAGCATCTAACCATAGCATGGAAAGGATATTCCATAATATTCTAAATCCCCTGCCACTGTGTTGGCCATTCTGGAACACTAGAAAAACCTGGGGAAGGAATTCCTGATACCTTTTTACATTGACTTTGGTACTTAGGCCACCAGAAAGCTATGTTGATGTTTGAGTCTTAGTTTCCTGGGCTAATTAAGTTTTGAAGACAGTTTCAAATGCCTTTTAAGGAACAACTAGCCCAGCCTGCATGGGCTATACCTGTAGGAAATGTCTAGCTTGTATGTCTATATGTGAGTTCAAAGAGAATATTGTTTATAATTCATTTCATCTGGAAAAGATCTAGGAATTTTGGTGGCCTTCAAGCACAATATGGGGAGTGGGAGTGGGAGAGAGGCCAAGAAAACAAATGTGGTCCTGGGCTACATTAAAGGAGTTCTGGGGCAATAGGATCAGTGTGCTCAGTCTTGGTCAGATTGTGCTTAAAGTGTTGCATTTGATTGTTAGCACACCTTTTTAGAAGGGGCATCAATCAACTGGGATGTTTGAAAGAGTGTCACCAGGATGATGAGGGTATTTCAGTTCATGTCATATGTGGATTACTTGGAGGAAACAGGGTTATTTTTCAAAGAAGAGTTGGAGTGGTATTGGCATGTGGGAGAGAAGAGTTTGGGGGGACATGATTGATAGCTATCTTTCAATATCGGAAGGGTTGTCATGAAGAAGAAGAAATGCATTTATTTTTGGCCCCAGAGGGCAGATTCAGGAACAGTGGGTGAAAGTTGCAAAGAAATGAATTTAGCCCTTAGATAAATAAAAACTTCCTAACAGTTTAGAGCTGCCCAAAAGGGGAATTGGCTACCTTAAGAGGAAGTAGTTTCTTATTTACAGAAAGTCCTCAATAAAAAGCTAGATAGTCATTTATTAGGTAATTTTTAGAGGAGATTCTTGTATTTACTTGAACATAGATTCATGTTATATCCTCTAATAAAACATAAGCTTCTGAAAGGAGGTTTGTCTCATCTTTAATGTCTTTGTGTCCTCCCAAGCTAACACAAATACCTGGTACATAGTAGGTATTTTTAAAAATTGCATACCGATTGATTGATTCTTGTTCAGGTATGAGTTGGACTAGATGACCTCTGAGGTCCTTTCCAATTCTGATTTTCTGACATGGAAATCCTATTACAGAAAAGACCATTATAAAGGAAGATTCTGTATAAATCTAAAGTTACAGTTTTTTAATTATATAATGACACCACATTTTCTTCTCTAGCAAATGTTTTCTCTGGTCATCTATGTAACAATACTTGCCTTAGTAGAGTTTGTAAACTAAGGAAGGAGAGAGGAAAGCAAATCTGAACTATTGCTGAACTCCATGTAACTCTACTATTCAATCACCAAGAAACAATTACTTTTTACCCCTCTTTATTTCTCCCACCTTAAATATACTAGCCATTCTCTCCAGGAAACTTCAACTCCTAAGCTGCCCATCAAACCACACCAACCAAGATAAAGATCCAGCAGCTTGGAGAAGAAAGGAGTGGGAGTGGTATATGCCTGACACTGTATTTTCTACTAGTGAAGTCAATAGATTTCTCACTTACTAATTCAACAAAGGACAGCAAGACATTTGTTCTGTTTTCTCACCTGCTGCCTACAGATAAGGGAAGGTGCTTGGTAGCAATATATTCATTATAAGAAAATTCCCCTACAACAAAAAAACCTTAGCTGACAAATATGCCACTTAAGAGTGACTATGAAGATAAAAATGAGACCCAGATGTGACAGCTCTTTGAGATGGAAAGTTCACAAGACTGCTACTGATGCAAGGTGTTATTTTCATAGGTTGTGAGGATGAAAACAAGGATCACTTTGTCTGAGGGTATATACTGTCTCCACACTGTTATAAGTCGTATGACAAGAGCCTTGCAGACCATTTGGTCAGGCAGGAGTTGTGAGGTAATCTTCTAAGCTATTACTGCTGCTGTCAGGAATGTTGACATGTTTCTCCAGAGGAAGCAAAGAATTTTTCTGGGATTAAAGGAATCTTATGGGACCAGTTTTTGAATTTTAACAGTGAATTCACAGCTGGTGAGAGGTGTCCAGGAGATCAAAGCCCTGTTTTGTCTTGAGGAGAGGGACAGCACAGGTAAATAGCACAAATTCCCAAGAGTGCTCCCTGCTCCTACCTCCTTTCTTCCATATTATCACCAAAAGAACGTTTTGGTACCTGTCTTGGTAAGAAAAAGTCAAGAAACAAAGAGGATTGGAATCTTTCAAGATTAAGTCCCAACCCCTTGCTTTCTAGACTCAGAAATTGAGACCCATACAGTAGAGACCTTTACTCAAAGTTCCACAGCTCGAAATCCAGAAAGTAAAACAGAAATGTATCCTTTATGTCAGTTAGCTCTTAATGATTCAGTAAGATCTGATATAGAGATGGTCATAGGAGATGCTTGTCCCATACCCTCTACCCCCAGGACTGAATTTTTCAAATGAAGCTGGAAATATATTTGCTGCCTCACTTGACTCCTCTATAAATAAGGGAGTAGGGCTGGGTTATCTCTAAGATCACGTCTAGCTCTGATATTTTGTATTCTATGGTCATTTTATGTTCTGCAGTCCTTCCATCTCAGGCATGCTCAGTTCCAGTGATATGTACCAATCTTGTTTCTCTTCAGTTGTTTTGGCAGTTATTTAAGGTTTACAAAGTACTTTTCTTACAACAAACTTGTGAGGTGGGAATTATATTATCCCCACATTATACTTGAAGAAACTGAGATATTAAGAGAAACAAAGCAACTTGTTCCTGCCCCCACAGCTCAGAAGTATCAGAAACAAGATTCAAACTCAAGCCTCTCCTGTCTCCAAGGTCAAGCCTCTTTCCACTCTACCCTACTAACAACCCTCTGAGGAAGGCAGTGAAAAAAGTATCTTAATTTAAAGGAAAGGTGATGATGATAATAATAATGATGATGACACTCAGCATTTATAAAGGACTTTAAGGTTTACAAAACACTTTATATACTTTAACCATATAGCAATGATGTGAGAGAGATAGGTACATGAATTGATCTTTGAAGGGAAATTCTTTGAAGTAGGTGTGGGGAGAGAGTACATTCTAGGCATAGGGTTGGGTTGGGCAAAGTTAGGGAGGTGAAAGATATCATCCTAAGTTCAGGAAACAACTAAAAGGGCAATTTGACTGGGACATAGAGTACATGATTGCGAAAATTTTGAAAAGCACCAGGAAAGGTAGGCTGGAGGCACATTGTGAAGTTTAAAGTCCTTTACCTTTTATATAAAGTTTATATTTTATCCTAGAGGAAACAGGGAACCACTAAAGATTCTTGAGCAAGAGAATGACCTAGTCCAGCTGGGCAAGCTTTTTAAAGAGGGGGCCAAAGGAAAGGAAATGCTCATCTGTCAGTCTGTTTCTAAGGCAACTCTTTCGAAGTTTCATTGTATTGTATCCTACTCATTGTATTCGTCAGATTAGGAATAATATCGAGAGGCAGGATAGAATATTTCATGCCCCCCCCCCAATCTGGCCTGCAGGCCATAGTTTGCCCATCAATGACCTAGTCTAATTTGTATTTTAGGAAAATTTGGCTGGTGTTGGGGGGGATCATCTGTGAAGAGGATAGATTAGAGAGGGCATTGACTGGAAGCAAGGAGACCAATTAGGAGACTATTGGAATAATTTACATGAGAAATGATGTGGGCCTGTACTATACTAATGGCCATATTGTGGGGAGAAAGAAAGTGATGAGAGATGTTTACTTCCAGATGGAAGTAAAATCAACAACACTTGGAAATTCATTGGATATGGGGGTGAGGGAGTGAATCACTCTGAGGCCACAAACTTTGGACCAGAAGTATGGTAGTGCCATCAAGAAAGATAGGAAAGTTTGGAGGAAGAGTGAGTTTAAGGAGGAAGATAAGTTGATTTTGTACATGTTGAGTTTGAGATGCCTAGGAAATATCCAGGTGTTAGTATCCAGCAGGCAGTTTGGGAATATGGCATGGAGTTCAGGAGAGATATCAGGGCTGAATCTGTGGGGGGTTTAGTTATCTATAAATGGATAATCATTCAAACTATGGGAACCAATAAAATCAAGAGAGAGAAGATGGACCAGGCCAGAGCTTTATATATAATAGGAAAAGGGATGATGATCTAGTGAAGGGAACTGAGGACTACTTAAACAGGTTGGAAGAGAACCAGGTGAGAGCAGGGCCATGAAAACAGAGGAAGGAAAGATTTCCAGCTTGGGAGCGGGTGGAAATTAACAGGGTCAGAAGCTTCATAGAGGAAAAAACCATTTGGAGGATTGAGAAAAGCCCATTGCATTTAGCAATGACAAGATCTTTGGTAACCTTTAGAGAGTGCACTTTCAGCAGGCTGGTAGAATCAGTAGGTAGACTGCAAAGGATCAAGGGAAGGTAAGCACGTGCACACACACACACACACACACACACACACACAAACACACACAAAATTCATACATTTGTACTGTGTGTAAGTCCTCAGCTATCCAGAAAACTCAGTTACCTGAAACCATGCATGCACTCTTTCTAAAGAGCTATGGTTTTGCAGTGGTTATATAGCAAATTAGTCATCCTGAGTGATTTTATCCTAACTTTGCCACTGCAGACACAAAATTGCATACGCTGAAATTGGCTCTGAGTGTCTGGCAAAAGCCTTCCATTAATGCCTTTTTGGACATAGTGAAATTCCAAAGCCCTTCAGCAATGAGATATACAGCACTGGGTTGGCTACAGAGCCTATTTAGCAAAGGAATAAGATCCGAGATTACCCTGCCAAAGTGCAGGAGATACTAAACTGGTCCTAGAAGCCTTTAGAAACAGCCTTGGGCTTTGACTGTTGGGAAAATGAGACCTCATCCTGTCAATATGTGAATCCTTCTTTTAAAAAAGTGAGCTCTGGGTTTTTCCAAATCTTTTTAACCCCCTCCCCCATTCTGGCTTCCATCTCAAAAACAACCGCATAATAGCTTTACTCTGGGCCACAGTGCTCTCTGGACCGATGCACTACCTGTGGCTAATTATGTGAGAATGAACAGAAGTTCATTAAGAACGGAGCTCTCCATTTGGAATCTGTCTATAGATTCAATAGTAGAATTGATTGACTTGGAGAAATGAAAACCTAGGGGATGCAAGTGGGGGAGAAGAAGGAGAGTTTAGAAAGGAGAGAGAGGGGTTCTGCTAGGGTGGACAGCTCTTCCAACACTGACTTTTCGCTCTTTATTTCTCCCAAGTGTTGAGTGTTGAGTCTAATATTCATTTGGAGATTCAAATTAGGGTCATCGACTCCAAGCTTCCGGCAGTGGGCTGCATTATCAAGATTGAAGTGCCCAGCGTTTTGGGCGATGCCAACTGAATGATGAGATTTCCATCTTCCCTTTGATTTGAGTGACAGTCAGCAGATTTGCTGCGAAGCCAGACAAGCAGTCACCAACTTAGAGTTGTGCTGTCTTCCCCAGGACCCAGAGCTGATTGGAAGGAGGAAGCTGCAGACAGACAGACAGACAGACAGTTCTGAGCCTGGCCTCCCTTCTCTCCTCCTCCCCTCTGGGAGGGCTTCTAGAATGTGATCTGTCTGGAGGGGGGGGTGCAGTGCCAAGGGGGCTGGACAGCCTTGTAGTAAGGGTATACATACTGCACCATTTCCTGATTCAGTGCGCTCCAGTCTGTTGCAGGCTGCGTGCAGTGGGGGGAGGGGCCAGGGCTGATCAGTGTGTAATTTTATACATTACTGAATCCGAGCAGGAGGAACCTAGAGGGCCACGGCACCATCTCCTCTTTGGGCTGCGTTGTCAGATCTCTCCAGCCCTCACCTCCAAGCCATGGTTTGAGAGAGGAAGACGCTCTCTCCTCCTTCTCTCATCTTGGTAGGAGTGAGAAAGTCATCTCTCCATGGCTCTGGTCATGGAGCCTATTAGCAAGTGGCTGCCTAAGCAAGTGGTGGATTGGCTGAAAGGTACGACTGTTTTCTCCACATATTGTCTCTGTGTGTGTTTTGCTGCCTGGGTGCAATGTGCCGCTGGGCTCCCTCGGGGTGGGTGGCTTGTTTTCGGGCACTAGTTAGTTCAGTTGGAACTGACACCAGCCCCATATGCTCTTTCATCTGGTGATTCCTCCCCAACCTGAGCGACTGAGCTGAGGCTCCTCGGGGTGGCTGGGGGAGCGAGCATGCTGCTGGGAGCCGCTGGGGAAGGGGTTTGGGGGCATGGAATGCTTTGGGCTATAGACGCAGGCGTGCCCCTCCGGTGTGCCCGTCTGAACACTTCCCTCTGTTCTGCACGAATTTCCCTGTCTAGTCCCTGTGTGCTCGGCTTCTAGTGCCCCTTGATGCGCTACAGCTCGGGAGCCCCTTAAATCAGGTGATGCGATGCAGTGGTCGTGCATGGATGCAGGACTTGTGCGGAGTTTTAGGGCAGGATCCGGACAATGCTGAGGGGACTCGCTGCCCGCAATCGGGGCATCTGACTCATGGAAAATGCCACGGGAATACTCAATTCCCTGGCCTTTCTCTCTGCGTGTCTCCGTCTCCTCTCTGAGCCTCCCTGACCCTCTTCCTCCCTCGCCCCAGGGTTTGCGTGGCTCCCTTTGGTCCATTTCGTACATTCATTCCGTAGCGATCTTTAGTACCGTGGACAGTGCAAGCTTTACCATATAAGGGGAGCCGGAGCACGAGCCAAGGGGCAGGCAGGCAGTCTGGGCTCAGAGAACAGCTCCGCTGGGGAAAGTCCTCAAGACAACTTAACGAGCGAGCGAGTGAGCGAGTGAACGAGCGAGCGAGCGAGCGCAGTGACTTAGCTAGACCTGCTAGTTTCCGACACGTAGGTAGTAAAAGAGAAAGTGTTCCCCTTGGCCAGCTGGCTGGGTGCACCCCGCCTGCCAAACGGCGTGGAGAGGGGAAAGTGGCGTTCCACTCCAGCAGAATCGCGAGGCACTGTTTCAGAGGGGGAAAGGAGGACCTGGAGTGGAATCTACTTTCTTGGCTTGTTTAAAAATTGTTTCTATTAAAGCGCGCCATATAGCCCGGCTCTTTGCTGCTATAGAAAGCTGGAGGGCTGGGGAGGGAGGCGAGCGGCAGAGAAGGCCCCAAGTGGAAATTTTTATGTGCATGTTAGCTTGAGCTATGTCAAAAGCCACCTGCCCTCGGAGGCAGTTGAAAGCCTCTGCAGGACTGTGACTTTCCAGTCTTAGGTTTGCAAAGCATCAGAGCCAGTCATCCTGCTCTAAGGTGTGCTCCAGTGCCCTGAAATATGACTGCGAGGCTTGGGTCATGGCAGTCTTTACCCCCCCCCCCCACGTCCCCCTCCAGCGTATGTCCTTCTATCTGGAATCCTGGCTACTGGGGCCATGAACGAGCTGGGGGCCTGGGGGAGAGTGAGGGGAGGTTAGTCTCCTTAGCCCTTTTAGCTGTCAAGTCACTGTAGTGGCAGGGCTGGTTTTTCTCTGCACTTCCTGAATATTAGGTACCTGGGTTTGCAGCCGCAGAAGTGAAACACATCTTGCACCACTAGAAGAGAACCCCCTCCTCCCTCCCTTGGCAGCATTTGTTGTATTCTCCCAACCGCAGGGCTATTGGGGGGGGGGGAGGAAGGAAAGAGAGAGGATTATTGCAGATGAATGTAAATGGTGAGTCACAACCTAGAGTAATAATGTGATATATGACTGGGGAATTAAATCATACTTGTTGCTATATTACCAGACCTGTACCAACACCTCTAGAGCTGATGCCATGAAATCCTCAGTAATGGATGAAACGCAATCCTAGGTAACAGATTTGTCTCTGTTGGGGGATTTACCCAACTTGTTCTCTCTCGCTTGGTTTGCCATTGCAAAAGGACAACTGGGCTGTTGGATTGGCTTTTTTTCCATAAAGGATTTCACTCTTATGTTCTTCATTCTTCCCCCCCCCACCTCACCCCCATACCCTAGGAGTTATAGGAAGTGCGTTTATCATCTTAGGACACCTAAGGCTTTCAACATATCAGCTGCACATCACCTATTACATAAAAGTCTCAGGCAGCCTCCCTGCTCTGCCTAACAAGTTTGTAAATGTGGGTTAAAGCAGAAAAAAAAAACACCTCTCCATGTTTTATCTACTCTAAAATGGCTATGTGATTTGTGATAGCGCTCTGATTACCTTGGGGCCATCAGTATTCCAAGCACCCCTGGCTACTGCTCCTGCCTCTTAAATGCCCACATTATGTATTTGGAAATAGTGCTGCCAGGGTGCATCTGCAGCTCTGGGAGAGGCACCTCGAAGCCTCAGGAGCACCAGTATGTCTTTGCTCCTCACTTAACAGAAGGACAATTAGTTCAGAACTAACTTTGCTGTCATCTTCCTGATTAGCGCCACTTTACTGCTTGATTTTGCTTGGCAGATGGTCGTTTCATTACTAATCAGGATGAAGCGCCCTATTCCAGTGATACCTACTGTCTCTGTAGGAATCACTGTGGGATAACCCACTCAGAAGGATTTACCTTTTAAATAGATTCCCAAGCCTGACAAGGCACCCCAGTACATTATAGTGTGACCCAGCCTGGCTGTTCCTCCTTGTTGAAATGGATTTATTTCAGAGCTGTGGCTATGCCGTGAAAAGTCAGCATTTCCTCGAGTGACCTAGATATAGACCATGAAATGTTCTGCTGTCTGCTTCCAAAATTGGGTCCTCCCTCAGGTTTAAGGCCATTGAACCTTGGCACTCAGTCAGAAACCTGCTTTTTACAACCAGGTCGCCCTGGCACAGACAACTGTGTGGCATTTTGCTTTGGTCTGGTTTGCTTTTTCTCCCTCTCCCTGTTCCTTCATAAGGATGGTGGAAGAGCAAGAGTATGGAGATTAATTAAAGGGTTGCAGAGCATTTGACCAGACTGTCTCAGCTACATATGTCCTTGTGTAATACAGTTGGTATTGAAATGAGGAATCTAGCAGAAGAACCTTCCTTCCCTCCCTCCTTCCTTCCTCCCCCTCTCTTGCCTAGGGGGAGCTAGAGCTAGAGCTAGACATCTAGAAGGATCTCTCAAGATCTAGAAGTTTGATTCCCTAATGTCAGTCATTTGGCAGCTTGTTGCTAGGTATTTATTTAGCTCCTACTGTGTGTTCAGCATATTGGGGAGGAGGGAGATGCTGAAGCCTTGTTCTTGTGTTCTACTCAGTAGTGAATTAAGCAAAAGCTACAGTTAAAAGGTGCATTTCTTTCCCAGTGGCATATATTATTATGTATGCTCAAGAAAATGTTTACATGCTGATTTCATTTGCCTGTTTTAAAAAGAAATGCAGTTAATAGGCAGCTGCCGGGCTGTTTTCCTCCTAATCACAGCCATTTGCTGTGAGAGACTGACAGTAGAATGGAAAGAATACTGGACTCAATGGGGGAGATTCAAGTCCCATTATTTACTACTTGTGCGACCTTGAACAAGTCACATCACTTGTTCCTAAAAAATCAGTTTCCTCCTTTGTCAAAGAGTAATGATAATCCTTGCCTGGCCTCCCTAATAGGATTCTGAGGATCAGATGAAATCAGAAATGTGAAAGTGCTTTGTAAATTGGGGATTCGAATGTGAGATTTTCCCGAACCTAATGCTTTTCTTATCCCTTCTGCTAGCTTGTCTCATGCTCTTTTCATTAGCTCCCTCACCCAAGGATGGGCAGATCAAATTCAACTCATTATATTTAACTATTTGCTATTCCTTACGGACAAAGGTTCGGTAGTGGAGGAGGAGATTGAAACATGATGCTTTGACTTTTCCTCTGGATTTCAATTGTCTGTTCTTCTGCTACAGCATATGTAGGGAACTACAGTGGTGCAGGACAAAGTCTTTGAGTTGGAATCAAAGTCTCTAGATGTGAAAGGTGGTCTCCTATTTACAACCTGGGTGACCTTGTAAGAGTTACTTTCTCCTCTTTGGGCCTTACTGGCTTCCTCTCTAAAATGGAAGACGGTAGACTAGATGATTTCCAAGTTTTCTTCCAGCTCAAACCCCTATAACTGTGTATCCTAGCACCATCACTAATTATAAGCCTACTAGAATATAAAGACTAATATAAATATATTATATAAATATATAAATATAAAATACTAGAATATAAATATCAATTGCACCAAAGGATGCAGCAATATTCCTTACTCTTCTTAATGATGACTCCTTAGCTAGAATGGTCATGTATACATGTATCAAGATGTATCAAGGAAAGCTGAGCATTTGAAGACCTTGGTTCAATCTAATCTTTAAAATGACAAGAGACCTGAGTTCAAATCTTGCCTATACTTCTTGCTACCTATGTGAACTTGGGTAAGTCACAATCTTTCAGGATCAGCTTTTTCATGAATAAAATGGGATTAATAATCCTTGTATCCCCTATCTCACAGGGTCAAACTGGAAAGTGCTAGAGAAATGGGAGCTGTTATTATATTCAATGATAATTGCAGGTGCTGATTATACTTTTACCAACAACCTAATGTCTTCACCCACTTAGGAAATGGGGATGAAGAAGGCTGAGGAACACAGAATACAAAGAAGATCATATTTCTGTTACCTTCCACAAATATTTCTTGTTCACTATGTTCACAGCACTGTGTAATAAACAAAAAGGAAGCAGGTCATGGTCCTTGCCCTTGAGAGAGTTCATAGTCTAATAGGAGGTTGCTAATAGTATCTACCCTAATTATCGGAAGGTTTCATTTACTGTCCTTAGTTCCACTTCAAATATATCCACCATTATCTAGCGCTGCAAATAGAATGGAAGTGTCTCCTTAGATATAGAAGAGCAGGTAGGCTTGAATTGTTCTCCACCATCCACATCCCTTCTCATCTATATGGAGATACCAAAGTTGGGACAGGGAGCTTCTACACTTACTACTAAAATTGGCTCTAAATTGCAACCTGCAAGAGAGAAGATGAAGGCAACAGAGTATGAGGGTCAGCAGTTGACCCAGGAATATGTGGGAGAAGCACAAGAAAGAAGAGCAAGAAGAATGAAGAGCTCAGTTACTGGGTAGGATGTTATTAGATGATTCTCCTCCTCTTTTTAAAAGCAAACCAAAGATTTTCCAGCTGAGTCACATTTTAAGATCGACTTCAAATGCATTCAACTCTCAATTATTTGTGATACTGGGGAAGAGAATTTCATATAATTGCACATATAGACAGGTTAAAACATTGAACAATCCAAAGATGTTGAAAAGCTGGGTTTATTTTGAGAGTAAATTTACCTTACAAATTATGTTTTTCTTGAGTAAAAAAAGATATTCTTGAAGTATGTATTTGTAATAGCAAGTCTCAAAGAGATTTAAAGGGGGCAGGAATGGGAGAGGTAGGTAAAGGATAGAGTAAGGGAAAGACAAGCAGGGGAAAGCCATTTCATAATTACAGATTTGCTATGGCAAA